>NW_020454538.1:8012334-8058809 GCF_003342845.1 Nothoprocta perdicaria | reverse complement strand
GGAACAGGCTGCCCAGAGAGGTTGTGGAGTCTCCTTCTTTGGAGATGTTTAAAACCCGCTTGGATGCAGCCCTGTGCCATGTGCTCTAGGTGACCCTGTGTGAGCAGGGGGGTTGGACTCGATGACCTCTGAGGTCCCTTCCAACCTTCGGCATTCTATGATTCTATGATTCTATGATTCTATGATTCTATGATTCATATTCTGTGATCCAGAGTCCAATGTCATAGAGAAAAGGTAACAACAAGACAAAAACAGACCTGCCTCACTACAAAATCCTGAATGCTATTTTCTCCTCTAAAAATAATTTTTTAAAAAGGACAGTTTTAAGTTGATTCTGTTATGGAACGTAAACAAATTTCAAAATCAAATGTGTTGCACTTAAGCATCACTGCTGTTCTCTAGTCACTTCACAAGTAGAGTGTTGTAGAGTGTTAGGGTTAGTTACAGAATATTTTGGGTTTCGCAGGTGGTCTGCAGAGAATACACCCTTTCCTATTGCTTTAATCCAGAGAGCCTTTTAGTCTATAAAATTAATGTATTGCTTGCCAACATGCACTTAAATTCAAATATTTGTGCAATCCACCAGGAATTTGCCACCGTACTTTGCTGTGTGTCACTTAGCAGTCTTGTCCAGCTTTAATGGAATACTTGATGAATCTGATGTGCATATTTTCATCCCACATATGCAAATTCATCATGAGAATGATGCCTTCAAGCAAACAGAATGCCACATGAAACATTACAAATTTAGATACACTTGAAAAACTAATGGGATCAAAATCAATGAGTTCAGCAAATCTCTACCTGGAACTCAAGCTTCTATGAAACTTCCTAACTTTGTGAAAATTGAAAGGAAGTATTGAAAAAAATAGAGGAAACACAAAGCACTATTCAGCCACTAAAATCTTAACATGCAGAGCTATATTGTTTGTGTTGCACCTTGGCCTATTTGAAAAGTCACATCTAATTTACAACTCATTCCCTTTTCAAGTTGCTTGAGGATGAATGTTTCTTAATTTTTCTCATTTTTTTTTCTCATTGCCTACGTCCCTGGAAGTATTAGCCTGCAGTGTCCCAGGTGAACCTAATTGTAGGAAGAGGGCGACTTCATTTTGCTCCTACTACTTTTAATTTATTCCCTGGATATTTCATTAAAATGCTGCTGAAATGCTGCAACTTCCCAAAGCATTAATGAAGGTTTAAGTAAGTGTAGTCTCCTTGCTGAGACTGATGTCTCAGCCGTTCATTCTTTTCTTCCAATTTGCTATGTATTGTAAATGTACCTTTCATACACACTGCCTCAAGACCATTTAGAATTGTTGTCACCCTATTTCTATATAAATCTACTTGAAATATCTTTCTACTAGTTCAATGAAAACCACAGAAAGATAGAAAAAAAATCCAAATTGTTCTTCATCTTTGGTCACTCAGTAAAACTTATTGATGATGACAGATGAGGCCATTCCCAACACATGCTGATTTTATACACACCAAATTGTCACTTTTGACACAAGAAGTCAAGACTGATGCTATTCCATACCTCCCTTCTGTCTTCATACTCCCTCCTCTTCCATCCTACCAACCTTTAAGCAACTCCTGATGAGTTTGATTACAAAACAATGAACCCATTTGGGAAAAGAGCATCATGAGGCCACATTCTGCTTTTGGTTTCTATCCTAGGAAGGGAATGAAGGGAGATCTTAAGGGAGATCCAGCTTGATGCTGCATGTGCTACACAGCCTGTTAGACAGCCTGCCCAGTACTTCAGCCGAGGGTGCCCAGCCTCCAAGTGCCAAGGAAGAAGCTGTACTTCCCAAGCCACATTTGCCAACTGCAATGTGACCAGGTCTAACAAAGAAGTTATGTTGCAGCAAGAGTGCTGCATTAGGGCATAGCAGGTAGGGGGAAATGCAGCTCTTGCTTTACTTGGAGATACTCGCAATGCATTAATGGGTATGTAGAAAAGAAATCACGAGCACAACCCATCTTTGCAGGCTCAGAATGATGTATCTCAAAATAATCTGCTACACTGATTTAGTATTAACCCCGTTAAAAATGTCACATTGTGTTTGTAGTCTGAATTTATCTCACTTCAATGTCCAACCATTTGTTTTGTCGGCTAGATTAAAGAAGCATCTGCTATCAGACGTTCCTTACTTATGTGGGTACTTTATAGCAAATCAAATCTTGAACTCCTTGTTTCTAAGTCAAATAGAGTAAATCAAATAAGACCTCTTACTTGTGGTAAGCAGCATAATTCAGACTGTGACTGATTTATGCAGTTTCTTTTCCCCTTTGAGGTTTGCAAAGCTCCTCTTAAAGGTGCAAATATTAGGGGCAGTACGAAATGTTGTGAAAGAATGACCTTTATGGAGAACGCCATTTTGTGCCAAATTCTTCACTCAAGCTGGGTTTTTCCCTGAGCTCACTATTCTGCTGCTGAGTTGCACCCTGTGGATTTCTGGTGGTCCTAACTCTAACTTTTACAATTTCTTAATGGCTAGAAGAATTGTAGCCTCGGATTCAGTGAACACCTTCTGCTCAGTGATAAAACAATCTCGCTAGTCTGTCTCTCGCTAGTCCCCAAAAGGACTTACCCGGTCTCCACAAGTTTTTCTGGGGTGTGGGCCTTGCCTTATTAACCTGAATGATCAGGTTTACCATTTCTGTATTTTAGACTTATTTCTGAAATTGTAGTAAATATACTTTGTGATTTAAATGTCTGCTGGATTGAACTCTTTGATATTTATTCCCCAACTTGCTCTGAGCTCAGCTCTCATCAAAACAGTAGGAGTTAAGAGTAGTTATCACTTGAAGACAGCTCTTAAAATCAACCCCTTAGTGATACATCATTTTTCGATAAAACTTCATTCCTTTCCCTGCTTACACTCACACAGATTTGGCATACATGTTTTTACTTGCTTGCTTTTTTGTTCCCTGTGATATCATCTCAAATAAAGAATGGATTGTTTATTAAGTAATGAATTCATAAAATTGTCCTTACTCTAACAAAAAATAGGCTCAACAATACAATTTCATGAGAACAAGAGTCTCTGAATGAACCCCATTGTGTATTTCTTTTTTTAAATCCTGATTTGAGATCATTCCTTTTAGGAAACTCTTTTGTTCTCTTTTGTTCGTCTGTGAAGTTGGCATGAAGTCAGAATTCGATCTTTTGGCAATGGAGCCAGATAAATACTAACTTTTCATGGCTATTCTTCAAAAATATTTTTAACATGCCAGTACTAAGATTACACCCCATTTGCAAATATTGCAGCAATTATGCTGTACTTTGGGGTCAATACACAGAGCAGAGCCCCTCCCTCGAGCCTATGCTCTGTGCCACTTAATTGTACACTTTTCATTATCATTTTTTTTATAGCAAACCTAGCCCTGACAGACAGTCATTCAGCAGGTAGACAACATGCTCCTACAGACAAAAAAAAGGTCAAAAGAAGAATTTTAAATGAGCTGCTCCAGAAGTGCTTACTATCTAAATTTCTTTCCCAAAGTGCTACTGTGGATAGTTCGAGTGCATTTAACTACCTGATTTTCTACTTGAGAGTGAATTTTCACCAAGCACAAGCATCTCTCCAGTGGTAATAAACAGCCTTGCCATTCATTTCTTTGCATTCTTTATTCATTCAGATCCACACAACAAAATTCTTGTCTCCAGTTTAGAACATGGTTTAACTGAAAAGGCTTTGTTCACATGACTCTGTAAACATCTCTTCAAGTTTTCTAATTCCCAGTCCCTATCTAATAGAAATTCTATATACACTATGGAAAGTTTACTGTAAGTTTACCTTAATCAAACTGAAAAACTTTCTTCACATCAGGTGAATTCAGCTCTATACAAAAGAAGCAACTGAAGCTATCAGTTTAACAAATTCCCAGCTAAGTCTAGAGGAACAGAATTGAACAAGGATGTAAGTAGTGCTCAGGCCTCAGTGCACAAATGATTGTCACCCATTATGAAAATTTGTCTTGCTCTTGTTATGAAATTTATCTGCTAGGAGGCAGATCTAGGTCATATATTTCCAAGGCAAGAACTGCTAATGACAAAGAGTGAAATCTAGTTGTATTTTAATTATACCATTTCATACATTTCTTATGGAAGTTTGTACATCATCACTAGAAGACCCATTACTCTCTCAATATTTCAGGACCTCAATGAATACTCTCAATAGGAGTACTCACCAAAATGGGTTAAGTTAGTTCTAGTATACAAAAAAACTTGGGTTTTGTTTGTTTGTTTGTTTCCTATCTGCTCATGGCAAGCAGACGAGTTATTTCTGAGAAAACAGAAATACTTCAGGTACTTCAGGAAGCTGAAAAGATCTCTGCATCTAGTTCTGCCATGGGAAACAAATATAACCAGACAGGTATCTTTTTGTCACACAACAGTATTGGATTGCCTTGCAATTTCTAATGCATTTACACAACAGGCCGGTACGAGAGACAGGCGCCATACTGCTATACAAGCTGGGAATTGTAATACAGTCTGATTTTATTTTTCAGTGTTGAAGTACTTAGCAGAAAAAAAAGTCATCAAAAATAAATGTTCTGCCACTGAACTCTTCTACTACTGCCCTGAAATTATCTACATTGCTTGTGAACTTAAATATTATCTCATGAAATAGGAACCACCAGGTCTGAAGATCATCATGCCTGCTGTGCTGTCCTGGACAACATTTAATATCTTCATCCTAAGATATCACAAATTCTAGACATCACACAATTTTCACCTGGTTCCTGCTACCTTAGGTACATAGAAGTGGAGTAAAGATCTCAAACTGAGGTCTGTGTGCTGCATGATAGAGCAGAAACAGTGTGAAAGAGGGCCCTATGCCCAGGACACATTAAACGTTTGGCACAAAATTGTTATATATCTAGATAGATCTATATGACAGGTATATTTGCCCATAGTACCATAGCAAAATCTATTGGTGCAAGAAATCCATTACCTAGCCTCTTGCAGTGAGTGCCCAAGGCTGATATTTCAGAGGAAACCATTAGGAAAGCAAACACGTAGAAAGGACACTCAGTCCCTGTGTGAAATCTGGCCAACTGTACAACACCATAATACAGGGAAAAATAAAGTATTGAAAACACAACAACCAGGTTGAGTATCAGAAAGAAGTCAAGGTGATCCCTGTTGATTTCCTCTTCGTCAGTGAGACTGAGAATTACCAAATTTCCTATATACCGCTATTTCTATCCAGGAGGACTCTCATACAGGAGGACTCTTTATAAACTTACTTACTTTTTTCTTTTTTTTTTTCTTTTTTTAATGCCAGTTCAAGTGAACAAAATTTGACTTTGCAAATAACATTAAAAATCAAAAATCAAATTCTATGCCTTCTCTTTCTTTCCAATAACCACTCTAACCATCTCTGTGGCTATTGGTAACTCAGCTGGCAGAGATGTTGCTATGGCAGCAGATACTATTTTCATGAGTGCATATGACTTTCTTAGGATTTTTCACAGATATTTCCCAAACTGTTAGATGAGCCAAACATAAAACTGTTTCATAAATGCTGAAAATAAAGTATACCTTGGTCTGCCCAAGTTACAATTGATATGTTGGTTGTGATATGCACCACTTGGACTCATTAGCTAACTCTGCACAGTGCAGATCTCAAAAGATCTCCCTTTCTCTGTGGAGGTGTTCCCATATGTCTAAAGAAAAAATGCCTGACAGACAAGCCAGCCTCTGTACCACCTCGCAGTTCTTCCAATGAAATGAAATTCTCCCCTAGATGAAGCTAATGTTAATTTCAAAGTCACTCCAGCACATAAAAAAGAAAAGGAAATGAAGAGTCCAGACTTAGAGTATGTTGTTTATTGGTTTCCAGTGCACATGGTACTAAATGGAAGAATATGAACTATTCAAGAGAAATGTGTGTGAATATAAAAATGTGGTATGTTACTTACACACATGACCTATGCATGAAAGGTCTTCCTTTTCTGGCCCCTTAGACAAAAAAAAAATTTGGGGGAGAAGGCTTAATTTTTAAGGATTTTCATATCTTACCTCCATTTAAATACTGCAATAGACAAAAGATAGGACCAGAAAATCCATTTCTTTTAAAGCAGCAGTAGTAACTTTCAATAACATAGTTTTGACCTGGTGTCATTTTTTACAGCCTACTTGCTATTCTCAAGTATTATTCATTGCCTATTATTATACTAATAAAATTTATTATCTTTTATAAAGCCACCAATGTTTACATGCCTGAATGGCCCTCAAAAAAAGAGCCATAATGACAGAACAAGGTAAACCTAATAAACCATTCTTTGTTTTCAGTGTATATTTGTGATAATGGACCATTACCTTTTATTTATTATTCACAAAAATGTATGATGGGATTTGTACCTTCCGTCTCATCTTCCAGAGACCATCCACATTTTTTTGCTAAGTGTGCTTTGAATCTTTGATCACTTTAGTGAGAAGATAAAGAATGTTTTTTAAAAATGAATTTATTCAATATTTAGTCATACTATTCCTTTTATATTCTCAGATAAGTGTACGCATGTTCACTTACCCACACACTAAACTACTTTTCCCAGTTTCACATGGAGATAATTTTATCAGCTTAAGCCAGTTAGACATGCAATGAACACAAAATTTTCAAAGCTGGAAAAAGGCACCACTTGGACCTTTGAAAATACTGCTGGAGTTTAAATGGAGTGTCCCCTACTGAGAAACCTTATCTCAGAAATCAGTATTAGGCCCTGTATCCATCAACACATGCAAAAAGATAGCATAATTAAAGGCTGATAATAAGCATTCATGGTGTTTGCAGTTCACACAGTGTAATGTTAAATACTATCCTGACACATGACTGTATATAACATTTTATTGTCTATAAATAATAATTTATTACCTTCATTATAGATGTTATTTCTATATTTTCAGAAGAACGGAGAAATTCTTTGCGATGCAACTTTTTATAATGCTAATTTTAATTATGATCAAAGCCCTTTTCCACTCAAGCCTGGTCTCTGTTAATAGCTCTGTATAAGGAAGCTGAGTCAAACAGATATTAAATCCTGGACTTTTTGAAATCTCCATCCAAACCAGAAAATCTTCCCTCATCCATTGGCAAAAAAAAAAAAAAAAAAAAAAAGGAAAAAGAAAAAAAAAGAAAAACAAGAAAAAAAAAGCAATACTCAAGACAGACATACAGCTCAAGAGACTTCATATTTCATAAAGCACTTTCTCTCAGTGGTATATAACTGAGAAAGCAGAATTTTTATCCAGACCTAAGCCAAACCTATAAAAACACCTGGGAGAACAGTCAGGGCTATCAGACTAGAAAATATGCTTAGGCTATTCCTCTGCAAACCATGAGATCTTCTGTGACTGCAGAAGACTCCAGGAGTCATCACAAATGCAATAAAACTGAGCTCCAGGGTATACACAATCACGTTTACCTTGACCTCTCTTTCTCCTACACCTCTTCATGCCTTCCCTGTCAAAGCAGTGGTGCAGGCTGAGCTTATAAACAAGGAAGTAATGGCTCAAAGCAGCTCTATGCTAGGTACATTCTCCCTTAGGGCTCCTTGCTAACAGTTTCATTTGACACCAACGTCCGCCTACCACTTCCATCAGCTGTCACACTGAAAACCAGTGGGTAAAGAGGGATCAGTCACATCCTGGTTTGAACCAATATCCTTTCTAGCAGCATCTTGTACAGCCCAGGCCCAATGCTAGGCACCTCTGACGCAAATTTAACTTGAACAGTTATCAAATGTAAGACAACCCTTCTCCGCAACTGGAATACTGATGCAACAGAAGGATGCTCAGACCATAGCTTCATGCAATGTGTATCAGTCAGCTAAATAACACATTGAAAATTATTCTTGCTCTAATCTTAAAAATACCTTGCAGGTTCGGACTGTATTTTTTACTTGAAAAGTACATTTCTTTGGCTAAAGCGGAATCTATTAGCTGAAAAGAATGGGGAGGGGGTTATGATGCTCCAGCAGTACTTTTTCACCTATGTTAGCCTCACATGGGCTTGTACTCTCTTTAGAGGTAGCAAGGGAAAATATCTCATTGTGCAATGCATTTCTAGGGAATATTGTACTGTTTTTTCACATGTGTTTTTGACTCACAGTACTACAGACAGAAGACAATATACTGGCTGTCAGATCATATAGCGCATCCCGTAGAATCTCTTCCATTCTCTCCTTCGTGCTGGTTGTGCCATAGAATGTGTTTTAGAATATCTCCTTATTTTATAGGCCTTGAAATGACAAAGAATGAGCTCCATACTCTGGTAAAACTGTTCCAACACTTAAAACTTCACCTGCAGACACAGTCTTCACAGTCAAATTCTCCCCTAAACTGGTGATAACTTAAACCGAGTACTTTAGTCTCTCGCTATTATCATCCTTTCAGATCCAAATCAGTGTTCCTCCTAATTCTTGTAAGATATTCTTCCATACATTAAGTAGTCTCTAATAGCATCTCAGAAAAACATAAATAGGCTCATTATTATAGAAAAAAAAGTACTGTTTTTAAGTGATTCAGGCTAATAAGGACAGAAAGAGCACCCTGTTGTTCACTGCGGGGGAACACCAAGTAGCAATGAATATAATCAGATCAATATTCTTTGAAACGTGGTACCACTTCTCATTCAATTCCAATTACAGGTAAACAGCAGGGAATAGATAACTACTTTGCCATTTTTTGTCAGTAACTTCTTATCCAAATGTTGGTAGTATCATAATTTGCACATTAATAATTTGGGTTCATATTGCTAAGACAGTTCTGCCAAAACTGTCTATCAGAATAAGATTTTCAGAAAAGGCAACAGACGAGTATAGTGCTCAGAGATTTCTGAGCCGTATGTCCTTGTCAGAGGAAAAAAATTTTGATCACACTTATTAATAAAAACAGTGATTTCAAGAGATATAGTTCAGCATTTGTAAATGGTTTCACACAAACTCCCCATTCATGCCAGTCATTCTTAACTGCAATACAAAATAAAATGAATCAATTAAAGCAACTTACCAAAGCTAAAATTTTGAGGCAGGATTGCTGTTGACTGCCTTCATAACTCATCACAGGTCCATTATAACACCATATAATTATATTCTCTGTTGAGAAAAATAAGCAATAGTTACATTTAAGTTTCTCAGTTGAAGGTCTCATTCTGCATCACCCTGTAAAGCAACAGTGACGGAGTGCTCTGCACAGCTCACACTACTACCCTGGTTTCTTTATAAAACCAAGGGGACACTGGCAAAACTGCTGTTAGGTTCAAACCAATTAAGACAAGCTCAAGGCTTTGTCCCATTAGGTCATGAAAACCTCTAAGGTTTACCTTTCTGGACAACTTTTTCTGGTGCTTAAATACTTCTATGGGTTTTTTTTTTCTTGTTGTTTTCTTAATATTCAGCTTGAACCTCTTCTGTTTCAGTATATGACCACTTTCTCTTGTTGCTCTGCTGTGCACTCCATAAATAACCTGTCTCTGTCTTCTCAATAACCTCCTGGACAGTAGCCTTGCCCTCGAGGATGCCAACCAAACCCTCTGGCTTGGTGTCATCTGCAATTTTGATGAGAGGGCATTCATCTTCCCAGGTCACTTAAAAATATTAAACAAGGCAGGTCCCAGGATAGGCCTAGGTAAATGTTATTTTCAACCATTTTTATCTAGAATATAAATCATTATCCTTTCGAGCCCAGTGATTCAGCCAGTTCTTTACCCATTAATTCCTCGCATCCTTTAATTTTCCAGAATGCCAACTATGGTCAGACTTTACATTCTTTAACTCAATGGAAAACTGTATGGCTGTCAATGGGGAGTTTATTTCTTTCAGATGACCACGTGCTGTGAAGTTGTTCTATTTTATGAGGCAGACTGAATGTGTCCCTGGCTGCCTCGGGAACTAAGTAAGCATGAAAATGGCCTTACAAAGACCTAAATGAACACTTAGGAAAATTAAGGTTTCATGATTCTTCACCGGTTTATTACTAGGCAATATTTTCCATGTTATTTTGTTAACTGCAATGTGCAAAGATCTGAATCCATAGAGGGATATGTAGAGTAAAGACGGATTTGCAGGCCCAGCCTCTGTAAAGACAAAGAATAAGCTCGAACCTCAGTCAGTAGAACTGAAAAAAAAAAAAAAAAAAAGATATTTGATGAAGTGAAACAGAGTTGGGCTCCATACATCTGCTGAACCTCACCATTCAAGAACTGCCCATGCTTGCCCTGATCAGACTCACCTGGTGCCTCACCTACACACTTTCTCCCTGTAGTTTCAGGTGGTCCATTTAAGCTCAGACCTGGGCACATTGTTCTTGGCTCCTGTAAGTAGATCTTTGCCTGGCCCTGTCTCCTGCTCTTCTTGGGCTGACCTTAGGCCTGACTTATCATCTTTCCTTTGCTGTAAATCTTGTCAGTGTCACCAACCCTGCCCTGCTCACTCTTCTTGGGGATTATGGGACTGCACCATGGTTGATACTCTTACTCCCACTACCTGGATTGTCCTGGTTTGACTTCTGTCTTTCCCTCACTCTTCGCAAAGGGTAGAACCAAGGTTTTAGTGATCCACCTCTACCCCAGATCCTTTTCAGAACATCTGATGTCTGGTTTATCCTCATATGTGCTGCTGGGACATAATGCTTTTGGGAAACAGTTCAGGAAGAAGCACTCAGCAAAGCTAAGCTTTCTCTTTCTATGACACATTATTTGACCTTACGAAGCTTTCCAGTATTTTTGGTGGCTACTGCAGATGTAACAGCTGCACAAAGAAAAGTGGGCCAGGCAGTCACAAACAGCGTGAATTCCAGCTAGTGTCTTACATGCAACCAAGTGGGGAGATCTTCCCCTCTGAGGGGAAATATTTTTCACTTGGCTACAAGTGAATTCTGTCACAAAGTCCAGGCAGGTGAAACAACTGCTTTAATAATGTAGTACACCTGCATGCTTCTGTCAGCAAGATGCAAAAAGTAAGGGGAATTATTTCTGGAATGTGTAAATAGAACATGACAAAGGCCATGCGATGTCTGGATATGAGATGGAAGGTGGAGGTATTTTAATCATCACTTTTAATAAGTAAAAAAAAAATAAACAGAAATTAGAACAGACTTTTTCTGATAAGGGCCAGTTCTTGTTACATTGTTAGAGTAGAGTGATAGTATCAAACAGCTACTCAGGGCTGCTTCACATTCACACTGCACTGTCATTAAGCACTGTTACTGGGCTTCTGGGAACTCTTTGGAGATAATGACACATGCTTTCATTTTAGATAGAATAATCTGCATGCTCTTGAAACCCACAAGAGAGTACACCAATTAACATATCCCAGATATTAATCCACAAAACAGGCATACATTTTCTTTTGGTTGATTTATTGTTTTTAAGCCTCCTGATTCTCTCTGCTTGCCTTAAATCAGTACTTATTTAGTAACTGATCTGCTGGTATATTTAAAATAACAAACAGGGAAAACTTTCAAAATTGCTGAAGAAGAGGCATTTTTACTGCAGAAGGAAGGGAGAGGTAAAAGGGAGAGGTTTTACATAGCTTTCATTTGAATGTTCTGTAAAGAGATTGAACTAATCTATTATTTTCTGTTATACTTTTGAAATCAACTTTCTCAGAAACTCCATATGATTGAGGGCAACAAAATGCATTTTACAGTTTGTACAGAAAGGTAGATTCAGTTTGTTTGTCTTTTTAAGCTCCTACTGTATTTAAAGCTTTATATACGCTAAATCTCATAAAAAACAGAGTTTGCAGACTCTACTTGTGTCCTGAAGTAAAACACAGAAGTCAAGGTTCAGGAGGCATATCTTGTCCCATATCTCTACCTCTGAGTCCTTCCAGGCCTTTTACTGTGGATAGATGGGTACAAACTACTGTCAATAGTGGCATGAGTCTGGTTAATTACAATAGTTTAATGGTGGGTCACCCATTCATCTCCCCTCTGTATTCAACCATTCTCTGTAGCCATATATCATAGGATCTTAAAGACTCTAAATGAGCTTTTATATAGGCTCTGTGAAACATACTGGGTAATCACAAGATAAGGACTAAGTAATCTCAGGGTATGCTTTTTTAATAGTTGTGTGTTCACTGCCTCATTCAGCAGGATTTTAGCAGTATTCAGTAGATCCTACCCACCAAAGCAGTACAAATACTACAGAGAGAAGTCCTCCAGTTTGGATTCCTCTGAGAAGAATTAAAAAGACAAAGAGCAAGAATGAGGGTGGCTCCTGGCATGTCAAATTCATCCTACAATAGTTGGCTAGATGTACCCAGTCCTTCCATAAAAATACTTTCACATGTCTATTTATTGTACTTCTGACACAAGAAAGTATGTTTAGGCTTAAACTATCACTATCCCAAGGTGTCTGAATAATTGTGCAAAATGAATACATGCTACATACTTCCAAAAAGCCTATGAAATGGAATTAATACTGATGTAATGAGTTAGAATTTTCTTGGAAAGAGCAGAAAAACTCATTTTCTCAAGCCATGCTGACAATTTGGTGATGCAGGGATTGGAATTCAGAGCTCTAAAGTCACAGGTTAAATTATTTTCCCACAAGAAAAATTTCTATCATTGTTGAACCAGGAACATGTAATATTAAGAAGAACAATATTAAGTGGAAAGAACACTCAGAAATCATTTTAATACTCTACAGAATTTAATAGAAGGTAATAACCATACTATTATTTTTGAAATTATGCCATAAAATTCTATTCTAGCGATAAAAAAAATCTTCAGCAATGTGCTCAACTATAAAGACAACAAGCAGATGGCACAGTATGTGATTCAGCCTTCTGACAACTTATCAGTTTAGAAGCTAGTCAATTTGGGACAAAATTCATTAATTTTTTTTTTTGTAAGATTTTTCTTCAGTCAAGGTTTTCAGGTATTTCCAGAGGTGCCCTAAGCAGCTCTTGATGTATCAGACAATGTTGGGGGACAAAATGTCCATGATCACTATGTAGTTCTTTGCTATCTAATCAGTTCTTAGAGCCCTGGAAGGAGCGATACGCATCTCGCTCTCTCTTGAGCAACCAGTCTATTTTACTGCATGCTCAGTTTGGGGGAGGCAACTTTCAGTTCTCATTAACTGAGACTGCTTCCAAGGTCCCTGGTCTGTCCACATTTACAGCGAGTCTCCATCCTAACTCCAAAAATGTGACCAATTGGTCACGAAATGGAAGGGGGTTTCAGGAACACTCCTAACATCCCCAGGATGTGAGTTTCCATTCGGCTTGTTGTTCTTATCAGAGTTTATTCTAGGCTTGTTTTATTCTCCAGCCCAAACAGTGAAATGGCAGGGAGTCTCTTTGAAGAAACCTGCTCATTCCAGTTTGCATTCCAAGAAAAAAGCTGTAGAAATCTTTGAATAAAATTCCTTAGATGTGTAGAACAAATATTTTCTTTTTTTAATCTCTGCACAAAAAAAATCCAGAATAGCACTAAAATTCTTTTAACGCACAAATGACTGTCAGAGAAGAATTAAAAATGCTTTTCTTCAGTAAGTCTGGCCCTATTTCACCAATAATTCTGGGGTCTCTCAATTGTGCCTAAGGTAGAGCTCAGAAAACTAATGGAATGGAAGCTATTATGGCAATTATAATACCTTGCAACCGTATTTTTCATTTTCATGTGGTAAATGTTAGAAGCAGTGCAGCAGTGTGGAAACCAAGTCTGACCTGATTAGACTTGATGTAAAATGGGAATAAATTCAGTGACGCTGACGAAAATATGCCAGTGCGTATCTATGTTAGTGACATGAGCACCAGGCTTATGATGAACTGCATGTTGCAATGCCATCCCTCCACCTCCTCCCCCCAGGTAAGTACGTGTACTCACACAAGTAAAGCAATGGTAGAACAAAGCTCCAGCTCGGGGAGAGATCTTGCAAACCAGACCTATAGGTCCCATTCTTACAATCTGTACATGTCCTCACACTGGATATTATTACACAATAACGTGATATACACATGGGTCTAAAGCTCAACTTGTGTTACTCTTTATCACCTTATCACTAAGCTTTTATATAATAGGTTAGTGCACATAAAAACAGACTGTGAGTTTTAAACAACCTATTTAATCATTCTGGATTTATTGTGGCAACCACCTGTATAACAGAATTGCCTGATAATGGCACTTGATCTGAGCACAGTATTGCTTAAAATCAGACTGTAGCTAAAGCAATGATTTGTAATTCAATCAACCACATCAAACAGTGAAGTGGATTTATGACGGTGTTCTGTAAGGGAAACGAAGGTCAGTTTTAAGTAATGAAGGTACTCTTGATTGCAGAAGTATGTGATGAAATTATATCTAAGTTTTTGTCATCCTTAAAATACAGAAGACAAATTGAATGAACTTCCATCATTCTGTGGTTTAAAAGATTCCCTCTTTCCCCAGTAAGCTGCATGATCATACTGAGAAAATGATAGGCTATTTTTCATCTTATGTTAGCTAAAAATAAAAACAATGTCATGTCTGTTTGAATCTAATAAGTTAAATATGTTTTTTAGCATTTCACCAACACAGTTAATAATAAATTCAAACAAACAAAAACAAAAAAATTGCCATAAATATCTTCTGCACAGATGGGAAGATTAAGTCAAAGCTAGAACTTGCCCGTGGATGTTTTGCAGCCTACTGCCAAAAAGTGGGGCATTTGGACTTGAATGCAACCAAAGTCCTGTGGGAGACAAGTAAAGAGCCTGCTGCCTAATGTTTGAAAAACTCTTGCCATTTTCTATGTTATTTTTTATTATGTTAAATATGTTAACTATGATGGGAGCAACTCACCCCTCTGTTGTTTCACCTCAAAGCTGCCTGCTAGGGTCTTTTATCTACAGATGCTCACCTGCATAAATATCTCTAACGCTGTCAGTATAAATATACATAAATCTACAACAGATGCACCAGTACACCTTGGGAAGAATTCTTTATGGACATAAAACCAGCAACACTCCCCTTTCCATCATATTTTTTTCTTTTTGATCTTGAGGCACATCTGTGCCCTCTTCATTTTTACACTGTGCTTTGGCTTTTGTATAAAAGACCTTCTCCTGCCTCACCACACTTCCCGATCATAATTGTGAAAACTGCCTTGCTCTGGTACTAAATTGTGCTTCTTTTCAAACTGAAACAATATACAATTCTCAGGAAGATATGAGTGAGAAAGGGAATAAGAAATATCTTTGAACTAGATAACTAGATTAGCACTAAACTTTATTTATTTAAAGTTGAAACAGAATTCTAGGCAATAAGTAAAACAAACTGAACTGAAAGACAAATTGAAAGTAGCACCAATGCAGAAAGATGATGGAAGTCCATAAAAATCTTTCTGCCAGTTGAGACTTAGTACACTAAGATCTGAGAAATAGTCATTTAAGTGACACTGAGGGGTGCCAAGAAGAGTGTCTAAATGCTATCTGGGAATTTTATCTGCAGTTCTATCAACCTCTGCTCATTAAAGAACAATAACTATGGCTTTGTACTTAGTCCTTGATTGACTGCAGCCCAGACATGCTTAAAGCATAAACTAGTTAAAGCTAGGTGTACATTTGAAAGAAAAAGATATGATCCTTTCACTCATTATCAACCTAGGAAAAGAGTACTGTGTGATGGCAGGCACAGCTTTGAAAATATCTACTCACAGTTGTGCTGAATTCTACAGCACAAGCAATGCATTAGCTGGATACTGCTTTTACTCTATTTGACAAATGTCTTTAGTTCAAGTCAATATTTTGCAAGAAATACCCTAGAAGACTAGTCTGTAATTTAAACTAACCCATAGAGCCCTAGATAGACCACTCATGTAACTGCTTGTCAGGGATGCTATTTACTCGATATGAAGAGGAAAGTTTCCCCTCATGTCAGCAGAATAGTAAGAAGTCACACATAGAGGATCTAAACAATCAGAGCCATCTGAGAGGAGAAATCAGCCTTGTGAGTTTAAATTTATGAAGGTGTAAGGAGCTCAGCAGAGGGAGAGGTCAGTGTATACTGCTGGTCAATCTCACATAAGTTCAGCAATGCCAGGAAATGTATGTGCAACTAGGGAAGTTTCTGAAAGCTGTGGGGTATTGACAAGAAGACTTATAATGAAAATGATTTGCAGACCAAAATCTACAGACAAAGCAGAGAGATCTACTATCACTTCCTTTTGTCTTATTTTTTTTTTTTCATGCTGTATTAAATCACAACCTGCTGTGGAAATATTGTTACATTTACCATGCAGCTGGAAATGTTGTTTATGCCTGCAGAAAGGCAGGATTTGGGGTTCTGTCAAAAAAAGTAAAGCAACATAGATGCACTGATCTTGACTAGATTTCTAGTTACAGTGACAGAATGAGAACAGGTATGAGAGACACTATTACTTCTATTACCATCTTGCCTTGAGAACAGGCTCTTATTTACTGGATGGCAGGACCTTTCAGGTCTGCCAAATACTGCAAAGCCAAAATACATCCCTAGGTTAACACATGCTTCTGTAGGATTCCTGTCCTCTATCCTTCAGTATAGGATATTCCCAGGGCTTGTGGGAACCCACTGCAGATAAAGCAAGTAAAGGGAGCGCCAGTGGGTGCCAGTGCTCCTGAGATCATGTAGAAGTGATTTTCCCTTTGCTTAAAAAGTATAAATAGATAAATATACGCTACCACAAATTCCCAATGTGTTCATGTAATTATAGATAAGATGTATACAATGTAGTCTTGACTATACTCCCCATGATATTAACTGCTGCTTTATATCATTTGTTTGAAGAGACACAGTTTTATTGTTCTAGAAAAACTAGTCAATGAAATGTTCTCCCAGCCCTCTAGTATCGAAAGCAGGAGGGTGGACCAAGGGGTGCCAAGGAAGCCACCTATCTCCTTCACCTCTGCTTCTGATGAAACTGAAACGACAGTGGCTTTGGGACAACACAAAGAAACAAGAAACCTTCTTTTTTTTTTTCCCCATGAAGTTTTGTACAATGCCTACAGGGAAATGATAATATAACATGCTGAATGTGCTTACGCAAGAGCAGGTATCTCTGTAAGCGGATGAGGTAGGCTGATCTTGATAGAGGGATTAATCATGATTCACGGTAAATTTTTGTTTAGTTCAAAACAGTTTGAGAAAAACAGTAGGAAATTGTGCAAAATGCCAAAGGGGAATTGTGATTTGAACATAGCTGAATATTACTTTTAAACCTATATACTTGCTTTGATGCAGGCTTATCTATCCAATTAACATTAATAAGAAATGTGTTGTGCCTATATGCAGAAGATGAGCTGAGACCCCACTACTGCCCTTCCTAGGACTCTTTATATGTTGCAAGTACTGAATTGCTACATTTGAAGCATAGTTTGTCTTGACAAAAAATCTAAGTTTTACATTTATTTGGCTTTAAAAGTGGGATACTGACAAAATATAATTGCTTCAGTAGTATTCTGCAATAACATCAAGAAGGTCTTTTATGTTTCTTCAGTTTGAAAAACCTAAATAAATGTCGATGTACTTGGTGCAGATCACATAACCTACATTGCATAAATCACAAGTGCTGACAATTCTGTAAATATTATTTTGTGAAATATTCAAGACAGATTTTTAAAGAGATAAATAATAAGTCAAATTATGGGGGTAGAGAAGAAATGATTTACAGAGAAAAAGTAATCAGTGCTGTTAACAAGAGCTTAGATCTGAGAAAAAAAACTAATCCTGGTTTCATGACAGTATTCTTCAAAGCAGCAAAAGTCTTCAGAATTGAATGGAAGACTTCAATTGTTCCCTGAAACTGATTTTAAAATGAGGAAAAATAAGGTATCTGCATTATTAATCAGAAAAGCCTCTTACGAATTTTAAAACTGTATTTGCTATTTGCTAGTGCACACAGTGCTCCTCACAACCTAAGCGGTGTTTATCCCAGACCCAAAACAGATTTTTTTTTGAAAAGATCGTATAGATCTCCTAACAAATCTCAAGAATCCTACAAGATTTATAGTAATACCATTGACATATATTAAAAGGAGCTTCCTTAACAATACTTTCACGATTTCAGTGACCTATAGCTGGTAGGTGTTATGTCTAAACTAAGAGAGAGACTCTTCTTGCTGCTCCACAACTGGTGGTACAACATGATCTTCTGAACCTTATTCTCTTTCCTCTCTGGATAGGGGTGAGTGCCTCTACCGTTGCTTATCTCTAAGTAGTTTTGCTCTGCGAGCTACTTCAAACTCCCATCCTGTCTTCTTGGTGTCAAAGAACATGGGCATAGAAATTTCTCAAGCTTCCACTGGATCCTTTCTCAGTCTCTCTCTATCGTGAGTCAATAGACTAGGTACCTCCTGTATTAGCTAGGCAAATACCGATCTGTGACTTCTGCATCTCTGCCAAGCTCTGCTTTTTTTTTTTAATGTACTTGTTACAACCTGACAGCTAAGTATTCTATACCTAGGAATGAGATGGTTATTTTTGTGATATGACTGTATAATGAATCCTTGGGTGCAACTCCAGTGTCCAGGCACAACAATAAAAGTTATATTAGGCAAAAACACTTTTAATGTGCCTGTGTCATACACATTGTCAGGGTCAGGTAATGAAAGAAAGTCTTAAAAAAACCCTGAAATATAATAACAATCTTATTTATTTATTTACAATATTAGAACAAGAAATTAACAGATTTCTATTGGCTAGCTTGGTTCTGAGGGTACCTACATCTGACTTAAGGCTCTGGAAACTGTTCCTTATGGAGTTAACCTGTCCCCTGGCCTGGAGAGATGCTGCATGGAAACAACCAGACTTCTACATGTCTTGTAATTGCTTCAGCTTCTTGCGAGTAACCGGAAAGGAAAAAGGCATGAAATACAGAGATTGTATTTCACAGAGTTTCTCCAAGCATCTCACGCTCGTCTCATCATCAATTTGTCATTTGAGTCCAAATACAGCCAAAAAATCAATGAAACTCTAAACTGCAAGTTTCAACTCGGTTCACACTGAAGCAGAATGAGGCTTCATAACTCAAGTTTCTTGAGAAATCATAACCTCATGGAAGTCAGTAATGGAAATGGAAACTTATTAAATTATATAAGCCACTGAAATGACAATGTATTATCTATCCCTACTGTTTTGGTGTGTGTGCTTTATCAAGTTTTGCTTTCAAATTCCTACATGGACAATGCTATGTAGGAAGGAAACATTTCAAAGCTCCTTTTAAATTGCTGAGTAAAACGGAAATTTTCAAAAAAAAAAAAAAAAAATTTATGCGTCTTGAACTTTTTTTTAGTTTTTGAACTACCTCACTTGAGATATCTTAATGCATCATTTGCTGTTGGAAAGAGTTACTCAATGTTCAAACTACATTTTTCTCTATTTTAATTTTAACTGACTCTTCCTATATATACTCCTTCTGTTCTACATAGAAATAATTTTTTACTCTAGAAGCCATGAAGCTCTATAGAGAATTATCATGCATCCCTGCAATTCTTTTTTACCAATATACTATAGTTTGGTTCTTTTAATCTTTCTTCAATGTGTCCTCTCTAACCTGCGTTGTTTGTGGCTGATGTTCTCTACTCCCTCTTCGTTATGGTAAAGCTGTTCCTATTTTTCCGTAGAAATATGCTGCAAGGATTAGATTTTTAATAAAATTTGAAATCAGTGTATTTAACGTTGTTTGAATTTATTACAGAAATGCTGTATTGCTTCAAATGTATGTCTCTAATAGCCTGCAGCCAGTGGAAATTCTCTTGTTGTGTAAGTGGAAGAGGCCTATGATTTCAGAGAAGAAGGTTGTAATTTCCTCTTCATTCATCCATTCAGTTAGCTGGTAAATGTGATTTCTGAGTATACAAGCATCCATGAATGGTTTTATAATGATCCTGCAGTAAATTAATGTGATTTAATCTGAAGAGACTTGAAGGCAGCAGCTGCATCAGATGGTACTACTGTCTTCCTCCTGAAACGCAACAGTAGTGGTGGAATATCAGAAAAACTGTCTTTTGCAGAGGGGAAAGTGGAAAATAGGAAAAAAATAATATAAGACCATAATTTCAGCTACTTTGCTAATGGGAGGACTACAAGAAAACTTGCTGCTGAGGAAGTATAAATTCAGAAAGAAAGGGGCAGGCAAGCAGAGCTGGGGAGAGGAATCAGCCAGGAGGAATATAAAGCTGTTGAGCTAGAACTTGCATTGTGAAACAATAAGAAATAGTCCTTGCAAAATATAGTTGAAAGAAACCTGTAGGACATAGTCATGGCCATGAACATAAAAACGTGAAGAATTCATTCATTTCAAAACACTACAGATGTTTTTGAAGGTAAAACAAGATAGAAGGAAAAAATAAAAGGATGAAGTAGTTAAGATGCTGAGTTGTTACAGATAAAACCACTTTAGAAAAAGCACAGATAAAGCGATACAGTATTTTCTTCCTGGGAGGGTGAGAAGCTACAGGTAGAAACTGCAATTTGTTAGATAATCCCTCCATCACATTTTATAGACTGTTTTTTTGTCTTCTTCAGGGATTGGCCTCATTGGTCTCCTGCCCAAAGGGGAGGTCACTCAGGTGACTGTTCTTCATGAATACTAGTGGACTGATCTCCTTACAGCAGACCTATAAAGATGCCACTAAGAAAAAAGCCATTGTCCCCAACACTGGATAACAAATTAGGACAGGACACATAGCACAGTAGCCAAGAAGAGAAAATAATTCTTTTCTCATTTCCATTAGCAGTCAGAATAAGTGAGAATTCTGTTACAGCTGACCTCTAGCAGGGGATTAAGCACTGAAACTTCAACTTTTGAGAGCTCATCTATGCTAACTATTTGACCAAAATGCTCTTGTGCATACGCATACGTAGTTCTTTTGCTCTCAGACTTTGCTTTGTGATACACACCTTTCCAGATGCATAATAGTGTATACTGATGTAACACATATCTGAATTTCTACACAGAAATAAATACTTAATGAAATCAATGATTAGAAAAATAGATAGTGGGAGAGGGTTAAAATAGCATTCACTTAAGCTGATACAGATGTTAGTGACTTGTATTTTTAACAGTGATTTCCAATGAATTACAATTATGAGAGAAATTGCATACCCTTATTTTTCATTCATTTCAAAGACCAGCTTTTCTTCTACAGTTCACTGTTTTCATTGTAATATGTTATGCACTAACAACACTTAGCACCTTTTCTGAAATTCATGTCTTCACATGTGTACAGCATTTTTAAAAATAAAGAATACTTTTTTTCTTAAAGCTGTTGGCTATTACTTCTATGATGTGGATGTTTCCACCTTCAGATCATTTATATTACATAACAATTAGTGGTAAAGATTTTATTTTCTGTACTTATATGTATGCAATACAAAAGCATGATTTCTTTGGCATAAAAAAGTTAATGTGCAATATGAGAGAGAATTCCCATGGAAACATTGGTCAGGACAGAAATCTAGGGAATATTTTACGTTAGAGAATAATCACAAATTGGAAAAATGTAAAGGGGAATGCAATATCTAGTAATTAACAAACAAACACAAAGATCCCAAACTCCTTGCTAATTTATTTATTATCAGAGTAATTAACAGACTTTTGTTCCTCACCTTGAAATCTGGAAAAATACTACATCTAAAAGCCTTCTCTAAACAACAGTATATTAAGTCATGTGAGTATTACTTGTATATACCTGGTGTACAAAATAACTTGGACATATCTCATAGACAAGAGACATGCAGCAACGAGGATATTTTTAATTTGGAAAGATGCTTTGTTAAAGCACAAAGATCATATTACAGCATTAGCATTTTTTTCTGAACAGCTTTTTTAATCAACAACACAGTCAATCAAAAAAATAAAACAAGTACAAAAATCAGTAAAGAAACAGAAGAGACTGATACTGGCCAACATCAAGGAAAAGAAAGAGCTGCACGAAGTTTGGAATCTCTCCTACCTTTTTAACAACCTCAGAAACGTTTTTTGGCATAAGATACAATCAGATATGGGAAATATGTGCCAAGTTCTCTATTTCCATCTAGCAACAATTAGCCTTCCTCTTGTAATTTAAATATAAGAATAAATATAGACGAAATGAGTGCAACTAGTAATTACAAAAAAAAAAAAAGAGAAGTTTTTGAGGTTTGACAAGGGCAAATCACCACATTCCTTCTGGCAGCTTAGAGTTATTTAAGTAGAACTCAGAGTTTTAACTAACTAGATTTTTTTTTTAGCTAGGTATTTAACTACCTCAGGGTTACAACGAGACGACGATGGGGATAATGAAGAGAAAAACTGGGAAGATCTTGTGGGGCTAAAGGAAAGGAAAGTGCAGGAGGGAAAGGCAGAAAGCTTAGGAAAAGCAAGAGTGTTTGAGATGAAACAAAACCTTGAGAGCAGAAACCTTGAGGGCAAACACAGGATGGAACAGGATGGAAAAGAACGATAAGCACAGGACAACATAGAAAAATGTCCAGGAAAAGGACAACATAGAAAAATACCCAATAGTTCATAGATTGTTTTTTCAGGTTTCTTTATGTTCCAGATAGCAATTATGAATTCCCAAAGGGCTTAAAATACCCCAGGAACCACCAGCTGCCTGAAGAAACTCGGGACATTGGAGCACTGAAGTGGCATTTATAATTACGAGGTAGCATATACTGAGTGCCAAATACATATTTTGAGGTGAATACGGTGTGAATGAGTACAAAATGCATGAGATAGAGATATTAAGATGAAACAAAGTTAGCCACTCTATTATGAATGTTTTAAAGTACTGAATTGCAGGAAGAGAACTTCCTTCAAGGAAAGAAGAAAAGTCTGACAGAATGGTCTATCACTCCAGTGTGATTGTCCTGATACTACTGAATGCTTCCATCAACAGGAAGAGGTTAATGTGAGAATAAGGAGATGTTGAAGGTAAGGTTAGATGAGTATTTAAAAAACAGTAATATGCTGGCCCCTTACCAGCTGTTAGGAAAACTCACAGGATGCACCCTGGACTGGACTTTTCCTGAAAGGAAAGAAAGTATGGGTGGAGTCTGGTGATGCACAGAGCAGGAATCTCAGGCGCATCCGGGGAAGGGCACCGTGCTTACATTAAAAGCTCAGCTTCGCCTTCCAGGAAGTGAGTAGCAGATCAATAGCACTGAGAAAAGGCAAGTCTCTGAAAGGACAGCCGTGCTAAACGTTATCCAGTAATTGTAATTCTTCTCCAAGAAAGAAGGAAAGAAACTGATTTTTCTTAGAAATTGACTTCATAAGAGTTTTTGCATTGTTACTCCTATAACTGTCTCTATACGTACACACATATACACGTATAAAATACAGTGGAAATGCATTCATCTACTGAAGTGTGACTCACAGATCTTGGACAAATAAGTAAGCACAACTGATACAGATACCAGAAGATTACACTTCTAAAATCCTATTGCTTAGGATTTGAGAAATATGCTTTGATGAGTGGTACCTAGGGCCAAATTGTTAATTTTTCTGATTGCAGTAGAATGTGACTCTCTTTGAATATGAACTGTAATAATTAGCCAGAAGGGAAGGAGTGCAAAATATTTACAGGGAATAATTTGGGTCTCATATGTCTTCAGCATGAGCAGAAAATAGAACATTAACACATATGCAAGGGGATGTCTGCATTAAAATCAGTGAACTATTCTGTTTCTCAGTGCAGGAATAGCTAACCGATATTTATTTTCATTTGTACACATTTTGGAAACAACCTTCTTATTTCAGAGCAGTCTCAGAGGGCTAAAGAAGCAAACCAAGTAACATTTTGCATCTTCAACTAGAAGGGTCTGGTGAAGTATATAGGTGTCATTATTGGGCCCATTTTAAAATCCTTGTCTTGTAAGTGCTTTTGCATATAGGTAGGTCAGTGGGCTAAAACCAATCTTTGGATCTTTCATCTCAGGTGTATGAGAGACTACCTGAATAAGGACTTTGGGATCAGACTCCACAATACAAAATTTGTTAGGACCTACTAAACCTCAAGAAATAACAATTGTAAAGCTTTCCTATTTATCCAGTAAAATCTGTAGAGTTGAATCTAATACTTGTAGAAGTTAAAGAGAACCTACTTTCTTCCTTCTAGTCACTGCAGATTACATCTTTTTTCGTTGATCATTTTTAAGGAATACAAGGCTCTGTTCACTGATGCAAATGACACATTCAAAATAAACCTTGCTTGTAAGACTAACTGCTATTATATGATAACTCAAATGGCAACCTTATTTTCCAATATACATGATTCAGATGACAATCTGCATGCAGTGTGCTAATGTATTGCATTAAGGTATACTGAATTACTGAAGGTCATTTCAAATAACTTATTTAGCACTGACAGTATACAATGACATGCACTAGGCAAAAAGAAAATAATGCATTTTCTTTTTACATGAAGAAGAGAATGAAGAACTATGCTTCCCTACTGTGCATGTGCATTATTCAGTGCTTTGTGAGACTAAAGGAAAGGTTGATATTTTATAATTCCTTACATTATGAGCAGCATTCACTCTTTTTTTTTCCCTCTTCATTATAATAATAATCAGTCTTGGATTTTAAGAAGATACCATATCTTGCAGCATATTGAAGATATAAATCTTATGGAAGTGACCTGCCAGAAATTTGTGTTAGAATATGCAAAGCTTTTATTTTCTTCTATAGATGTTGAACTTTTTTATAAAATAAAGATAAAAAATATTTGTTTTTAATTAATAATAAGTAACAAGAGGTAAAATTTTCCACTGCTAAACCATATTAACTGAATGACTGCAACATCCTAAATGTAATCATGGAATATATTAAAGCTCCGTATAAGTGCAATGTATTTGTACAGTTTCAGATTTTATTGGAACTCAGACTTGAAGAGTAGAACACATACTTAAAACTTTAAAGCATCACTTTAAAGCACTGGGAGTGTCCCCTTATAACTCAAACAAAAAGATCATATTCATAATGAAGATTAGAAAATGATGATATTGAGACTCGGATGGCTGTGAGTAAACTTAGGTATCACAGAACTTTGTCTTCACTCTTTACTACTTTATACTTCAATGAATGCCAGATTATTGGTATTCATTAATAACTCATAAAATGTCTTCTGGAGCATCTTATTTCTCAACATTTTGTATTATCACACAAGAGAACAACAATAACTTGCTAATGACTTGCACTGATTTAGCAATGGCTGTCTAACGTTCTTAATTAGATTTCTTCATCTAGGGTGGGTACCAACTTTGTGATGACCCTCACTTGGCTGCTGACTTGGTTATTGTATAATTATTTCACGTAAGAGAAGGTTTTATTATATTTGACTTAGTAAAATATGCCCAGGATGTTCAGTTGCTGTTTCCTGCATAGCAGAAATTATTTCCTGCATAGACTCTGACACAGTCCTAACCAGTCCTCTGATATAGTGCTTCAATTCAACAGCAATTTTTACCTCAGTTTCATGAGCTAAACTTGCAGTGTTTACACCAAGTTTGTGTTTGAAGGTGCTTCATAGTGGATATAAATAAATCTTTGTGGGTTTTTTTATTTACATTGTTCTTGTAGGACGCTTTATCATATTATCTGTCTTTTAAGCAGCAAGCAGCAACATTACCTTGTGAAGGTGAAAGGAAAAGAAGGCCTGCTATAAATTCATTAGTACATCTATCCCAAAGAGCTGGATTTTATGTGATGCTGTTAAAGATTGTAAAATTCAGGACTAAAGAAAGATAAAAAGAATTTGATAGTACATTTTTTAGAAGTGCACATATTCTGGAGAACTGGCACAATGTAAAGAGCCAGGTAATGCAGGTTTCCCAATTCATGTCAACTATTTTAACACATAGAAACCAGAAACAAGTGTCTAAAATGGCTTTATTACAGTAAATTCTACAAACAAAGCAAAGTTTTGCAGGAGAGTCAGCTGTGAACTTCTACATGTAAAAAGAAAGGGTAAACTATTTGCAAATAAGCCTGCATTTTTTTAAAAAAACTCTAATATTAGTTTTTTTAAAACTCTAAATTTAGGTTTTCTGTATAAAATGAATATGTGATATATTCTCAGGATCCTACAAACTAATTTCTGCAGGTCAATGCAGAACACGTATTCATGACCTATCATCTGTTTTATAGGCACAGGAGGACACCCCAACCTTAGATCCTATGATAACTTATACTTAAGAATTTCACACATTTTGACTAACTTCTGCATCATGCTGTCTACCTTTTGGTTAATCATGAAAAAATATCCATCTTTTTAAGCTCGACCTTGGTAAAGATTTCAAGTGATGCCAAATTCACACCTTCCTGTGATAAGTTAGTTGAAGTGGTAATTAAATTCCTCTTTAAGGAGCTGTAATTTAGTTACCGTTTAAATTTTTTAACTTTATTTCAATACAAAATGTTTCAAACTAGCAAAAGCAATTGATTCTGAAAGCCTCTCTGTTTCATACGTTATACACGCCAAAGTCTTACAGATTTTGCTTCATTAATGCTGACAAACAGCACAGGTAATTATCCTGGTTTGAGAAAAGGTATATTGAATGCCTAGATTTTGAGGGAGAGATTGTTTTCAATTTCTCCTTTTAAAGACAGACGCAAACACCTTAAAATTGAGGTAGGCAACAGCAGATCTGCTACCTACAGAACTAATATAAAATCTGAAGCATTGTGTTGGTAACATACTCAGACCATATTCTTTTTGTTTTCTCTTAATGAGTATCCCAACTGGACACTGAAATACAAGCACCTGAAAATTCAGACCTCAAATTATATTAAATCCTACACCATGATATTTTGAACATTAACCCCCAAACCACCTTTTCTTTTCACCTACAGCTGGGAAGACATGACAAGAAACATTACCAGATATTTCATTCAGTTCAACATGATCTCTTTCTCACAAAAACATTAGGTGAAGTCAAAATCTTACAGAGATAGTTCATCATGCACACTATATCAAGGAAACTTTGTGGCTGAGGAAGCAGTTTCTTTCAGAAAATGCTAATTCATTCCAGATTCACATTGTTTTATATAAAAGATATGCCTTAGTATTTTTTGAAAATACGGTGACATTAATTTTTCCAATTTGATTACTATTAATAGTGCCTTCTTAGTGTTTGATGCTTCCTACTGCAAGATTGGAAATATGCTGGGTACCCTCTAGTGGACAAAAGGATGTACAATTTCTTACGGTATCATTCAAAGACTGGAGTATTTCTGCATATAGCTCAAGCCAATGAAATACACTATGTCAAAGTTTACCCCAAACATGAACATTTCTCATACAATCATCATCCAAAACAGACAGGAAATGTAAGCATAATTTCTAAAATAAAAAAGGGAGGCCTTATTTTGCTTCTAGCACAAACTGCGTAGCCTGAAGCCACGTGACAAGCCTTTCTCTCTCACTAGCTGATATGACCCATTCCAATTGCCTGGCATTTCCTATGAGTTTTTAGTGACAACGTAATGGCTGTGTAAAGTATAAGGAAGTATATATTGAACCTACTACTTAAAAATTCTATACATTTTTTAGAGGGAACCTGGAGTTCCCAGCTCCTGCTGACCTCAGTTTAATACATACACTTTATTTTGCTTCAGCTACTCATTAGGCCATTCAATGTTGGAACATATAGATCCGCTTTAGATTTTATTGGTTTTCTTTAATGACCTGCTCTGAGAAATCTGCAGAATGAACATAAGATTATTGTTGTACACAGATGCTACAACTATCTTTTCATTAAAAAGTGAATCGCTACTGGCTACCTTGAACAAGCAGCAGATCAGATATCAGGTACATTTATGCATTTATTTATTTATTTTCTGAAACTTGTTCTTACAGTTTGTCAACTTCTTTGAGGAATGTGAAATTACTTTTGGAATTTTTTGATAGTCACTACATAACTTACTCTAATAGATCTTCCATGTGACTGACTGACATCACTGATTTGACACACCAATTAAGACTGTGTCAGTATTTCCTTCACACTTTATGCATCACTGGGTCACCTTCACCTAGATATCTCTGTTATATCATTTCATTGCTGAGCTTTTTCCGTGGCTAATTTGACACATATGCTATCAGTACTTCTGATTTCTGTATGCAAATCAGATGAAACACCTTGAGTTAGAATTCAAGAATATTTCTCTTCTCACAGATGCTAGAAAACATCTTAATATATATTTCATGGTTTTTTTTGTCTCAGTGTGGTTCATTTCTTTTGTTTTTATATATCATCTAATCTCTAGGCCTGCACATAATAAAGGAGCTTATGTGTAAAAGCAGTGCAGCAACTAAGTCATACCCTTAAAAAAAAGGATTATAGCTTCCTCATGCATGGTCTTAAGTACCTCAAAAGGAGCTCCAGAGTAGCTAGCATACAGTGAAGACAGCCCTACTGTTAGCCAATAAGCAATTCTCTGGCAGGAGGATGACCAAAATCATTCTTTTTGAGAGCACAAATTCAGGGTTCCTTTTCTTCCCCGATTGATTCACAGGTTGAAATTCTACTCTGTGTTTTCCTGTCTGCAAGTATTCCTTGAGGGATGTCAGTGTGGCTCACTGCTGGAACCCGGCTGGTGGCAGCAGTAAAGCAGCTCAGCTAAGCGACGTGGCAGGTAGGCCTTATCTAGGACACGACAGGCCATAGTTTCAACTTTCTTCTCAGCTTTAGCTGTTTAAGCCTATGTTTTTCATTTCCAGGAGACTGCCTTAATTAAAAAATAAATATGTTTATCTGGGTTGAGGTTGACCCAACATTTAACAACAGACCTGGGGGTGACAAGCAGAGCTGGATGCTGCTGCCAGCTGTGAAGGAGACACTTGTGTTCCAGGCCCCGGCGCTCTTACTGTTCCCATGTGGATTTTGTATTAAACTAATACAGGATACAATGGACAGGAGAGAGATAAGAGATAGGCTTTTAGTAATTAACATCATTATCCTTGATTTTAGAAAAGTGAGCAATTTATTTGAAGGAAAAGGTTAAGTTATACACATAGCACAGCATTAAGAAAATCTGGGTAACGTTCACTCCAGTTCATCTGATTAAATGTCTCTCATATGAGAGCAGGGAAAAATCTTTCCATTACTTTGAAAAGTCTCCTTTGAGGGACAGGATCAAGAAGTTTTGGTGCATTTGTCTTTCAGGCACAAACAATAGGTGTCTCCAACTAACAACTTGAGATTAGATTATAAAACCACTTTTCCAAGATTTATGCAGCCCTATCTCAGGCAAAATCTTTTGTTCATCTTCAAGTTTGAAAGAAAAACAAACAAAACTTCCCCACTTCATATGAATTTTTTCTTCTCAGATGTTGCGATATTCATATTTATAAGACAGTTTACAAGAATACTGTACTCCTCGGAATTTCCCTCTGGTCTAGAAGACTGATTAGGATTTCTTTCATGTCTATACCTGACTCAAAATTGTCTCAATTAGAAGCAAGGGAGGAGAACGGAAAACTTTTCTGTAACAGATCTCTTGAGGGCTCAAAAGGTCAGGCCAGACAGCAGCTTCCATATAGAAAAATTGTGTCACTACTTCCTTCAAAAAAATAGAACAAGCTATTCTTACAGTCACAATCAAACTGCTTGTACTAATCCAAAAGAATGGTTGAATCTTGAAAGATCAGTTTAATTTGACTATTTCTATTGCTAATCATTCTTTAATACAATGCTTTCAAAAAAATATTAATTTTATATAGCTCCTCTGTCTTGCTTTTCTTAATACATTAAATGTTTTGGAGAACAGGACAAATGATGCCTATTTCCTGCATCTAAGGGTTTACTGATAAACTTATTTTTGTGATGGGCCAATCTGAGCTAATCTAATGGCTTCCACTGACATTTAGCAAAGTCCCCACAGACCACAGGGACTGCTGCTTAGGAAATGTGACCTTGTTTGAGTCAGTTGGTGTGGTTTCTGCTCCCCGACTGGAAAGACTTATTTCTAAATTAGACAGAAAAAATCACTAGGATTTTTAATCTCAAAGTAGAGATGGAAAAAAAGCAGGTAAAACACAACATATGACAAATGACCCCAAATATTTCCCCTTCCTCTTTGGCTAAAGATGGCTAAAGACCCAGATTTAAGACACTTGAGTAATATCTTGATTAAAACATAGAGATGATTTAAGAATTACCTTGAAGACAGTCATTCAACTTTATTTTCTTTTTTTTTATGGCACTGCACACACAGTGATCTGGATGTAAATAGTCCTGGTTTCCTCCTTCGAACAGTGAGTAGAATTGGTTTTCTAGACACAATTTTCTCTCATCAAGCTCCTATCAAGTTGTTTCCCAGCAGTTTCTGTGGTTCTCCTCATCCTCTGATCAAGGACATTGTCACTGTGCTGTCATCTTAATAGCCATGACAAATAAAATGGCATCTTTCACAGATCAGTCCTCTGCAATTAAAACATTAGATAGATGATGGTAGTGGGAGTGTTGTATAGCTTTTTTTTTTTTTTTTTTTTTGCTCTCTTTTCTGTACAATGCCCAACTTTTCCTAGGAATCTGTTATAGAATTTCTTCCAAACAACTCATACCACAACTATCCGTACACTATCTGTACTCGGTCAATGATGCACTGAACACAGAAGAGTAACCTCTTGTTTTGTATGTCAAGGATTGAGTAAGGATCATTTATTTTTCCTCTGTATATGTTCTGTTAACATTTGTTAGTATGGACAGACTGTGGGAATTCACAGATTCGCATCTCTTCTCAGTCCTTTATAGTTTCAGCTGGATGACTTAGAAAGATGCTATGGGATCTCCGGATGTGGAGATGTTCCGGAGTGTAACGGATTGGATTAGTACAGTAGGCAACCTGATTTCTTGTAGGAGATTATCTAATGGTTTCTCCTTCGTGTATCACAGCAGTAAACCCATGATCTCTCTACAGCTACTGGATGCCGCATGATGCAATTTAGATGATGTTTGCTTTCAAGTCTGAAGTAAAAGAGACACAGATACAGGAAGCCTAGACAGCACTGAGTAAACATCTCATCTAGGTTGAAACAACCTGTAAGAACAACAGAAATCAGATCATATTTTAAATAATATTTGAAGGGCTCCTCCTCTTCCTACTCCTCATTTTTTAAATCTCACTTTCCAATCCTGCACAGATATTTTCACTTTAGCAGACGTTTCCCCTTTGAGCTTTTCCTATCTGATATATTTCAGACTGAAGTCTCAAGCTGCTTGCTCACCTCTCCCTGCTTTAATGGATCAGTTGAGATGGAAAGAGAAAAATAGCTCAAGCAGATGTTTCAGAAGAAATCTTAGAAAATAACTGGAGGTTGCTAATGTGGGTTTTAATTTTATGTATGTGGCAGGATTAACAGATGCTCACTGAGACTAATAAAGACTTCTATCATTTTCCATGGAAACTGATAGCAAATTTGTACAAAAAAAAAAAAAAAAAAAAGAAGTTTGCTTTGTAAAGCTCACATGCAGATTTATTACACACAGTGAAATTCGATGAAATTTTGTGAGGGAAGCATTTATTCTCATTCAGACAAATGAAAACAAGAGAAGCTCACACCAAAGTGCTTAGGAGGCTGTGGCTACCCTGTGTGGAAGGTAGAAAAAGCTCAGAAGGAGAAATAAACTTCTCTACACTGAGCTTCACAAGACCCAGTTAATCACAGTTCTGCAATCCTTTTCCTCTCTTTCACTTTTTAGATAGCAGAAGTTATGCAAAGAAGCTACAGGTACACCTTAATCTCAGTGAATCGATTAGCAACGAGGTTTAACGCAGGTATTTGTACATACTCTCCCATCCTATTGCCCGTTGGCAACTGCTGAAGTGCAGAAAACCTTGAACACGACCCAAACTTATTTCTGTAAGTAATGACCTACTGGAGGTTAAAAAAAAACTATCCACCTATTATATCCTAGAGCACAAGTCTAAAGAAGGGGAGGATGCCAGGACAATTGATGCATTTACACATTTACCTTCTTAGTCACATTTTGAACTTACATTTCAAGATTAAAGGCTGCAGTAGTGAGCAACAGTAACAACAAAAACGCTCACTGGAAAAAAAAATGAGTTCCAAGGAAGACAAACTACAGGAAACAGAAGTCATGAGGACCACTGTCTCTGAAACAGTTTGCAGTCCAAGGCGGCTGGGGACTGAACAGCAGCTGTAGACTTAATGTGTGATACAACACCACAAAGACTTTGCATCAAGCTTGGTATCTGTCTGCTCAGTTCCTACACACACAAATCAAGTAGGGACTGATCTGGCATATAACTAATGCTCAATGATAGAGTGAAACTAAGTGATTTTTTCCAGGTTAGGCAGTGGACTGGCAGAGCTGAAGAAAGAAATTCCCACTCATCCCACTCCCACTTCTGCCCTGTTGGAGTCTCAGTCCTGTGCTTTAACCAGGGTGGAGCTCTGCCCGGATCAAATCCTTATAGAACACTACTGACAACCGGGAGCCATTCCTCCTGGACGACAACGGCAGACTGAAAACTCAGGGAAATGAAAGAAAAAGGGAAAGGAAAAAGGAAAGGAAAAACTTCTTCTTTCATCTTTCAGTGGTAGATGCTTTCACACTACATATTAGTGTAAAAGGGTTGTAAAAGCAGAAGCCTATGCCAGACTGTTAAGGGTTTTCATTAAGAAACAAACTTGTACAACAAGCTTTATTTTTTTCTATGGCGAGACTTGGAACATGCTAGAAGCACCTGAGAGAATAAGAAACCTGCAGGGCACCAGGAAATACAGCATAGAGAAGAGTCATTATGAAAACAACAGCAACTTTACTTTAGCATAAGTCTGGTTCCTTGGAATTAAAACTATATTTTCAGTTTTGTTTGTAGAGTAGAAATCAATCTTTCTGTAGGAGAAAAGCTGGAGGACATTGCTGTAGGGACATCACTTCTCGTACTTTCCTCATCAGAATTCCCTTCTCACTCTATTCTTTTTCTATGAACTCAAGAGGGAGTTCCTTAACCACTCCTTGTTAGATTCAGCAAAGTTGCCTGAGCACCATATAATCCTTTCTGCACAATAGTCATTTCATCAACAGTCTCAGAATATGTTCAAGATATCGTGAATAAAACATTCAAAATGGCTTTCCAAAATGGTGAATTCCTGAGCTAAACCCGAGGCAATGTTCTTTTATGTTTTCTTTTGTATACTTTACTGAAAGGCGCTCATTTCATGAAGATTTCGGCAAGACATGTTCACACAGCTTTTTAGTTGGACTCTTAATTCTAAAGACATATTTGGAATCCTATATTTTGATGCAATGCAGTTTGACTTGGGGTTATTAATCAGAACGTTTACCTACCCACACCTCATTAAAGGTATTGTACATGTCGCCAAGCTCCACTTCAGGCTAGGTCCACTTTGAAAGGTGTTTTGACCAGATGATATTTGGACCAGAGGTTACTTAATACTTGTATTATTCCATCTTTCTATGTAATCCACTGACAGTAAAACCAATTTGAGGCACTCATTTTCTATGTATTACTTAGCTGTCAGTGTTTGGGAGCAGGTGATAAAAAATATAAGGGTAAATCAACCTTTGTGACTATGAGCATGATTTGAAGAAGCCTGCATAGATCTACCTGCACTACCCATTCCAGACACATTCCTGAGTAATGCACTAATTAATCTTATGATCTTGGAATCTTATCATTCTATGAGCAAAGTAAACCAGAAAATGAGTGCTGGCTTTTTACTTAGTGAAAAATAATAATATTCATATTTTCCGAAGTGGTATTTTCACTGGAACTAAGGAAACTGTGTAGTTCACATGTTTTTGGTATTAATCCTTTCATCCAAGTGGTACTAAAATAATGTAATGGGACTGATCCTTAACTCACAAAACTGTACAAATTCTTAATTACATGAATTTTAAGCAGAGTTTAAGTGTTTAAATAATATATAATGGTTTTCCTCTGAAATAAAATACAATACTGATCACAACTGGGCTGAAAATGGGTGACTTTAAAATTAATGATGCCATTGCATTTAGGTAGTATCATTTCCTTCCCTGGCTTTATTTATGCTTTAAACACTTAATACAACGCTTAAACAATAAATTAGGAAAAAGCTACAGGGCACCTGTATCACTCAAACTGATTTTATATTTCAGAATGCAACCAAAAATAGTTTGTGAAGTGATTCAATGTCTAAGTATTTTTCTAATGCTGTCTTCAGTTTCACTTTCATACTAGTTTATTTTATAATTCAATAAAAGACCAATAAGGAGAGAACTTCTAGCAGCTAAGTATTTACAACAGCTAATTACTTACAGAAAAATCAATCAACAAAGCTCACAAACCAAATAAAATATATCTGCCACTCTAAGCAGACTGAAAAGATGATGACCATAAAAGTGACCATTCTTCTACTTCAGACATGAAATGTTTCCCTTTATTCTGAATGACATGTAGGAGGATATCTTTCCTCTTCCTAGTCACTCTTTGATCCCTCTCAGGTATTGCTGATAGGGAGGGAACCAGGCAAAGACTGACTCTCTCACGTATAAGAACTTGCCTCATTATTGTCTACCCTCCTACGTAAGAGCAGCCTCTTCAGTGATCACTTAGAGAAAGAGCATCTGACGGAAATCATAGACATAGAGTTATTGAATAATTCAGGTTGAAAGAGATTTCTGGAGGTCATCTCATGCAACACTCTGCTCAAAGCAGTGTCAGCTTTCAAATTAGATAAAGTTGTTTGGAGTCCATTCCAACAAGTTGCAAGTATTTCCAAGGACGGAGATTTCACAATTTTTCTTACAGCCTAGATTGATGTTTTGGGCTTTAAACTTGTTTCAGTTGTTTCAAGTTTATATTTGTTTCAATTTGTCCCTGTGCTTCTTGTTCTAGGGAGCACAAAACCAAATAAAATACTGCAGATGTGGTCTCACAAGTGCTCAAGAGAAGTGAATAATCATTTCCATCAGCCTACTAACTATGTATGTGCTGAGGTGGACCACTATATAGTTGGCCATCATCACTGCCAGGTCATACTGGTAACTTACATTCACCTTGCCATCCCCAGGACCTTTCTGGAAAGCTGCTTTGTGATCTGTCCTGTTGTATGGAGTTATTCTGTTTCAGATAAAGGGCTCTGCATTTGCATTTTCTGTATCTGATTATGTTTCCGTCATCCCTTTCCTTCAGCTGTCAAGAAACTTTCAAATAACAGCCCTACCATCCAAAGTGTCACCTGCTTCCCTCAAGCACACAGCTTGCTGAGGATTCATGTTGTTACACAAGACATTAAACAGTATCTAATAGCAATTTTAATATCAGCCCCAGAGTTAGTACCCAGACACCAGCTAAAGTTTAAATCACCGACTGCCAGGCAGTTTTCCACCAACCTTGTAGTCTGCTCATAGTCTGCTTGTAGTCCTTATCTGCCCAGGCTGGTTACAAGGAGATAATGTCTTACTCAAGTCAAAGAACATTACATCCTCCACTCTCCCAGTATTCACGAAGCCAGCTATCTCATCACTGAAGAACATGCATGTCAGGCACGATTTGTCATTCAGTACAATCCCAGTTGTTCGCAGTCACCTTCTTGCCCTTCATGCCCCAGAAAACGCCTTTCAGGAGAATTAGCTCCCTAAAACTGCTAGACTGAGGCAAGGTTTACTGGCTTATGGTTCCTCAGATCCTCTTTCTTGCCCTTCTTGACAGTGGGCAGTTGTCTCTTCACAGTCTTGAGGAATCCTCCTCAGTCACCAAGACCTTTCACAGATGACAGACAGCAGTGTCATAATAAAATGAGCATCCTAAGAAGTGTCCTATTCGCATCCCTGGACTTTGAAATGTACAATTTCCTTACATGGTCCACATCTTGATTTTACTCAAGTGGATAGTACCTAATCTCCTGTGACGGTGGCATTTGGCACAGGGACCTGAGAGAAGATCTTGCTAGGAAAGGGCTTATGGCACCCTGTTCATCCATGCTAGAATGGACCATTCTTGTGCTTTGAAGACCTTGCTCTTTTGGGTCCCTTTGCTTTTCTCTGAAGTACACCATGGGGTCCTGCTACTGGTTCCCTAAATACAGTGCAGGCTGCTCATCTGAAGTCCAAGGTCATTATTGAGCTACTCACTTATTCCCATCAGAATGTTTAACTGCTGTCTCGTTGTTGCTGCTGTCATTAACCTGCATATCTTCAAATAGTTCTCTTTATTCGGGAGTTACATCTTCCCAGATGATCATCTTCCAAGCAGATTATCTTCCTAGATCAACTCACCCTGCATCAAAAACTTGTCCTCAACAGATATTTCCTGGATTATTTGCACCCTACCATGTTGCCCTTTCAGAAGCTGTTGGGGTGGTTAATGCTCCCATAAAAATGAAGACTTGATAATAATATTCTAGTTTTGTGCAGAAACTTTCATTAATTCCTTCCTCTTCTTGAAAACAGAGTGTGAAGCAGACACCTGACATGACATCCCCTTTGTTAGTCTCTCTTCTGATCCTGATGCACTGACAGGCTCATCATCCTAACAACTGATGCACAGGCAAAGCTCTGCTTTCCAGCCAGCCCTTTGTGTGCAGTGCAACATTTCCTGCCCGTCTTCCCCGCTCTCTCCTTCCAAAGAACCAGCACCTGTGCCTCATGATGAGTCCAACCATGCAAACTGTCCCACCACACTCCGTGATCCCTCAGTGAGGTCACAGCTCACAGAGTGTGGGCTTCTAATTCCTCCTGTCTGCTTCCCATGTTGCATGTGTTCATGAACTGGCATTTGACATCAACTCACTAGCACCACCACTTTCCTTGAGGAAGATTAAAAGCCTGCCCATTCTTTTTGTTACAAATCACTTTCTTCTGTTCTTTATGGCTTTGCTTCAATTCAATCTGTGGTCTCTCCCTCCAAGGTATCTAGTTACAAATCTCCATCACTGTGTCAAACTGAATCTGAACAGCCTTGTTATCCAGCCCCAAAACAAACTATCAGTTCTGAGTGGATCCTGGAGCAACCTAGAATAATGCAGTACCTAGACTACACCTCTCCAGTCACTTCCATCATACTTCACAGCTCTAATGCCTAGGAGGACATGGAGAAAGTGCACTGCAGCACACACAGTCTATCAGATATTAGCACAGACAACACAGGAACACAGAAGAAAGAAGAGGTAAATCTTATACAATAGATATATTTCTGCATATTTCTGAAAGAATGTGGCAATTAGTTCTCACCATACACACCGAAGGCACCTTGAGGGTCTGGGAAAATAAACTTTTGCATCTTCCTGACTATGATGAATGTTTGAAAGCAGGATTAAAGTTTACAAAGATGTGACTATATACACCAATCCATTAAGAACTGGACTCAAATCAAGATTTGCTGCATGTGATTCACTGAAAAGCTACATAGGCTATGTAAAGGACTATCTCTGTTAACTTTTGATTTAAATTTGTAGCCTAAAAACTTATCACTGATCATTTACATAATATTAGATTAGTGTAATTTGTTTTACTTAAGTATAATTACTTGCAATTTGTATTAATTTAGTCTTAGCTTTAGTTCCACCTCCAGTTTATACCACTTTTACTCAAACCTGTAGAAACGGATGAATTTGTTCTTTTGAGACATTATTTAGTGGTCTGTCTTTTCTATAACTTGAAGGGATATGATTCAAATTTTATCAGCAAAAATATTTCCTACAACACAGATCCTTTCTGCCTCCTTCCACTTCTCACCTTTTTCACTGTACTTGACAATCCCTCAGCTGCTCCTTTCCCCCACTGTTTATAAGCTTTCCTTCAGCCTTTTCTCCTCACCTGTAACTGACCCAGTCTGACATTCTCCATAGGATTAGATATCTTCTCTGCTCTCTTAAATTCATCTTCTAGACTGATACAAAATACATAACCTTACATGGACACATAGAAATTAAACTAAAAAGACACAGACTCTTTTTCCATTGAGTAATGTTGCTTTTAATGTGGATCCTCCCCTTCCCAACCTATCCCCTTTATCTGTGTTTTATCTAATTACAGTATAGGACACACAGTCTCCTTTGAATCATCATCTGCTGTAATATCCCACAACACTGCAAGCTTAATGTGGCTCTGCTTTTATCACCTGGGGAATCTGTTCCCGACTTGTTCCTACAGTAAATAGCATGGGGTCAACACTGTAACAAAAAAAAACCCTGCTCCATTCTGATCCAGTATGATCACATTTTTACAAGAAAACAGTAATATCACTTCTGATTTTGAGGACTGTGTTGCTGCCTCCAGCCTAGCTGCGTTCCCAGCTGATGGAGAAAGAAGGATGTCCAGGGGAGAGTTTCTTCCAGAGGCATAGTTAGTTGGTCCTAGCAGCAAGAAAAAAAAATGGCTTTTGTCCTGTCTCCTTCATGCTGCAGAGCTAATGCTGTGCAGCTGTAAAACAGAGTTGAGTAAGTGTGAGATTCCATCTCGGGAGCATGCAAAGACAAAAGTGTGCTGAAGAATCTGATGCAGATCACACTTCCTTTGATCTACGCTTTTTTCCCAACCTAAATGCTTTCACTTATTTCTCTGCAGTATCTGTATTCATATTCCCAAGTCACCATTGTCATTTGTGCTTTATCCCTTCAGTCTCATAAATGTATTCATTCACCTGTATGACTGAGTTTTTATCCTGTCTGGCTCACTATTCTTCTGTTTTGCTCCCTTCACATCTTCAATTTCCTCTCTAACATGTAGGCTTTCCCTTTACCCTTTACTACTTTCTCCAAATAACAGACCAGAACTAACATTGTCTAAAAGGTTAATTTGATTGTCCCCTCAATGCTAACAAAGGGTTACATCTAGGCAAACAAAGCAACAAAGATTTGGTAGGAGAAATTGTTCATCCTCTGTCCTACCAGGAAAAGCAACAAATAGAATGACTAGGTGCCTACTCCGCCTCAGGAAAGATTTCCTAATACTCCACTCCTTAAGTCCCTTTCTATGGTTGTAAGCAGTAAAAGGTAAGTAGCAGATAGCACAAAACCAAGAAAATAGGTCATTCCTTGTTTAAAAGTTCATGCTGCACAACAGTTTCTCTCTCTCAAAAGCTGTTTTATTTCCTAAGAGCAGAAGGTTGAATACAGTAAACTGTACAGGAGTCACCCAGTCATTTGGGGGTTAAAAAAAAAAGACCAAAATACAGAACAGTTGCCATAGTAAAAACAAAACAAACCAAAAATGTGCATTGACAGAACATAATGGAGTTTTGATCCACTCTTCTTTTGACATAGTAGCTTGTTATGAAGAGAGTAATTTAACTGATTTATATAGTTCCATGTATTTTAGCCTTATTTGACTTAGATAATATAAGTATGTTTAGAAGAAACAGAACTTTAACGATCTAGCAAGTCTGTATGTTAACTATCTACTGTTGTTTATTTGTTACTCACTCACTGATATTCCTGAAGTCTATAACGGAAAACCAGTCATTTAAATAGAAAAAAATACTGAAAATAATACTAAGTATACATCTTTCTTTATGATCTTTGTATAGTGAAGACATGGCTGATGTTACCCATGAACAATGGGTAGCAAATGGGAAGCAAATATTTAAAATCATTTTCTGTAATTCTTCCCAGATGCCTAGATGCACTTCTCTCTTCATTTAGCAAGATATTCATCAAATTGCAATGCCTTTACAGTCAAAGCTTTAGGGTACTAGCTGCATCTGCACTACATCTTTTTGCCCTGGTATTTGGTGCTGTTAACCACAGACTCCCCCTTCTCAATGTGAAATACCTGTTCTGCAAAGTTTCTCTCTTCTCTGGCCTTCCAAGTTTGGGTGCAGAAGGAAGGTCACAGGGTTCTGTGACCCTAAATCACAGGGTTCTTTTTGGTAAAACTTCCATTTACTGCTAGCTGTATTCAGTCCAAAGGATATGCTGATCTTCTCAGCAACAAACCTGTTGCCATTTGAATTGCAACAGTAATTGCTACAATAATGAACAGAGACTGATCAATTGGAAAGAAGAACTTAGGTATCAGCTGTCCTCTATTCTGCACAGAGGCTTCTGTCTAGTGAAGGGGCTATGCAGCATAAATTTGTATGACCATGAAAGAGTCTGCAGGACGGGGACAAAGAAAAACACATTAGTAGATCATAGATATTTAAGGTAAATCTAAAAGTTGAACCCATTGCTATGGATTTGTAGGATTTCTAGACTGAGCAGAAGTAACAGCTACTCCAACGTGTCTAGGCTTCAGCCAGGCATAACTCACTGAAATGTTCCCAGGGATTACTGTAATATGAACGTGGTGTCACTCCACCAACTGCTGAATGACCCTGCTAAGCTGGACGGAGGGTTCATACTGAGTCCTAAGCCTGCAATGACTGTTTCCTCTCATTTTGCTAGCTGATATCTTGCTGGATCTGGAGTAATCAAATCTTAAGATCAGTAAGCAGTGTCATTCCCTGCAACTGCATCTGGCACCTGTACAGAAAGAATCACAGTGCATTATTACACTGTACAAAAAGGCAAAGACTGAAGCAAATATTAGAAAGAGATGAAGATGGGAAGTCAGAACAGGAGAAGGCTAAGGAGGCAGACAACAATATTACAAAATCTTGTTAAGTATTTTTAGTACATCTCTCACATCAGTGCAGATTATTTTTCAATGCCAAGGACAAGTAGCATGAGTAATACAGGGAAATATTGCGATAATTGGAAACAGAGTGGATGCTAGTCTAGGCTAAATTGAGGGAAAGACTCCTGAATCGTCCCTTGATGATCAGAACATGGTATTAGTTTTCTAGTCATGTTTCTGTACTTTCTTTAGTGAGCCTACTGTATCAGCAGTCAAGGAAAATCACTCTTTCCCATTTGTAGTGTCTCTGACTTGGGGGTCAGGCAATTTGGGCAAAAGGCAGGTTGAAAAACAGCCTCTAGAGTAAAACCTTGTGAAAGACTGTTAAGACGTTACAGAAAGAAAAGAGTCTGAAAATGCCCTCCATTCCTTGTTCCTTGTAGCTCTTAGAATCCTCCCTAGCTCTAAAGATGTCACGTTTCTTACAATCCTATATATGGCTTCCACATTCACTATTAATTCTTTCCTATTAACAGATGCTCAGAGCAACATATTATGGCTCAGGCAGAATGCAAAATGGTCTTAGAAATGTGCATGCACTTTTAAAAAAATAAATGAGATTATATATACTGAGAGAGTGAGGCTGAAGCTTTTACAAATGCATAGCAGAGGAAAAATTAAAAGTGAAGATCAGGTTAAAAAAACAATCTCAGCATATAAGGAAAGGAAGTACTCCTAAAAGTCAATTCTAACACAAATCCCACTGAGATCAGAATGGGGAGAAGCAGTGTCTCATTGTTTTTATAGGTATCAGTTCAACTTTTACTCAGAACAGTACAGCTCTAACCTGAAATCTTAACCTGACAATTAAAATAAAGGCAATTTTAAGGATCAAGAAAAAGATAATCATCTTAGAGTTTGATGAATATGATGATTAAAAGTCTCTTAAAATTATTAATTTGAGATGATGATTAAATCAAAACTTGTATCTTAGTGGAAGGTGATATTCTAATTGCAAAGCTGTTCCAGATGTGACTATACCAGAGAGAGGCTGCTGAAGTGTGTAAGAGTTCCAGCCTATCTTGCCACAAGAGGGAAGGGAAGGACTTTTCTATGAACTATAAAAGAATAAATACCCTTGACTCAGGCGGCGTGCTGCAAAGTGCTCCATTAATATTGCTACCAGAAAAGCTCACAGAGCCTACCAATGCCAAAGAAAAATGTGCTTTTGAAAGAAAGCCTCCACAGACCTCTCTACAGATCTTTCCAAAAATCCCACCCTATCTTACCCCATACCATTCTCCCCCACATCCCTCTACTTATTGCCTATTAGGCTGTTAGAATATTCCACCTCCCTTAGGATCACTGCAGATTTTTGACATATCCTGTGCTATATATTGCAGTTGGTAAGAGGATTTTTTTTTTTTGCTTGTATTCTTATAGAGAACAAATCAAAATAGAGTGATCAAGTAATAAAAATATAGCTAAGTACAAGTGTTATCCTAACACACAATAAGGTCTAAGTATCACATCCTCATCAGATTTAGCAGGGCCCACTTACACACACGTATTTTACCAACAAAGCTTTCCTCTGTGGCTCACAACTTATCCTAAGAAGGAGATGATTCCAGGACCCTGAATGTTCAGGGTCGCACAGGCTCTGTGTTTTACCATGTTTTTCTCCCTCAAGAGCTACCACTCTTCTGTATAAGATACCGACAACAACACTGGCGTGGTCATGGGCACAGTGAAGAGTGAACTCTTTTCATTTGATCACCAAAAAGCTGGAAGGCAGCAACTTGTGCTACAAACTACAATTATTTAATGAAAATTAACAGTCAAAGCTGAACTGTCTGAGCACTGCCAGAAGGAACAAGAAAGGAGAAGTGGGCCAACACCTGCCTTTGGGACCTGTGGTTCCTCCTCATTATCACATGACACTTGTGATGCTGTGTTGAGATTCCTCTTTTGCTGTTAGTTATTAAAGCACTTCCCATTTACATCACTACATTTTTTTAAGCCAAAGTTAAACAGCAAATCTCTATGCGTCAAACACGTTATTAAGACTTGTACATTCCTGTGAATACAAATTTTATTCCTCATTTAATGGTACATTCTAATTATTACTTTCATACGGTGCAAGAAAAGTTACATGAAACACTATTCTCCATAAACACTGAGGGTCAAATTGTAGAACTGTGAAAATGTTGGAAGAATCAACAGACTCACGCTGTTCTTGACTCTTACTTTAACATAGTAACTATGCTTGGAAAAAACTCTTTTTTTTCTTTACACCTTAGCTTCCTGTAAGCTTCAAAACTATAGGAAAAAAATACTATACTCATAAGCAGTATGGTCCTGATGACAGGCAAAGTATCAAAATAGGTATGAGAAATAAATCAGAAAACAAATTACAAGAAGTCTTTAAACCAAAAGTGAAATATTGCATGAAAATTATTCATAATTCTATCAATACATACATGAAAATCAACAGTAAAGATTTTCTGTATAATTAATATTTTAAAAAGAATCAAGGCTAAGATACACATGCAGTAAGTATTTGATAGGTGTTGCTCAGTTTTAGCCTTTAAGCAGGTAGGAGAAGGCAAAAACCAGGGAAGCCCTACGTATAAACAGCATGGAGATGACATTTCCCATTTGTTATGGGCAAAAAAAAATGCAGGATGAACCGGGTATCATTGACTTCAGGTGACTAGTTCACAGTCTTTTTAACTCATATCTTACAGTTGTGTCAATGAAAATAATGCTTTGTGGCTTCACAAAATGGAAGCCCTCCATTGAATTTCAACCTCAAGCCATTTCCTTTTGCATTTCCAGTTTAAAAACACATTATTTTATCAGCTCACTAATCATTTGATTTAAAAACAAAATACTTAAAGCATTTCATGTATTTCTGGTAGATATTTTACTTCTTTATATAAAGAAGAAGGGAAGAAAATGTTTAGAATTCTCTAAGTTTTCCCTTTTACTTTCACCTTAAAAATACCATATTGTCATCTCAGATTTACTAAAATTATTTTCAGTTAAATTTTCACACATTTCTAAAAGAAGCAAAATTTTTTTCCCACTCTTTTTCTAGCATAAAATAACGGGACTAACGGAGAGAAAAAAAATAGATTTTTTGCAACTGTTTTAAAATACAAAACAAAATTGAAAAAAAGAGTCATCTGAGAAAAAACTTTTCAATAATGCAGATGCTCTTGGAAAATGTTTGGAAAAAGAAATAGTGCAGCTTACAGTTCTCCGAGAAACATCCAACAGTCTCTGCACCTACCAGACAGATGGAGCAAACTGCATAAAACAAGTAAACATTCAAACTGCTGTGTGCAAGTAACCTCCCTGAACTGCTGGAAAGACATTATTGCCCTGCAGAAAACAGTGCAAATTCATTCTTTTTTCTGAGAAAATATAGCGAAGTTTGAATTTCTTAATGTTATAAAGAAAAAATAATAATAATAAAAACCTGTTTACGTACTTCCAAAGGGAATGTTGTAAATGAGCATAAATTATTTATTAAACTTGGAAATGACAACAGGACATCCCAGCAGACTTCTTTCAATAAGAGTTAATTTATAGAGCAATGTCCCAGTTTCATTAAGGCACTTGCTTACTTTTATATTGTCAGCTTTGTTGACTTCATTGAGTAAAGTTAAGCACAAGTACAAGTCTTTGTGGGATTAAGGTCTTTGTGAATCAGAGAAATTAAAAGTGGAAAATAAAAACAATTTAACATTCTTGCTGAGTTCTCTTTACAATAAAATGTAATCTCTCTTTTTACTGCCAAAACCATGGAAAAGTGTTATTTGGAATGAGAAAAACTCCACAGTGGAAAAGGTTTTCAGGAAATAAAAGTATGCTACAGAAATAAACCTGCATTTGGAATCAGAATATATGCTAAAACACTATCTTCCATCAGGGTTTACGAGGACCAGAGTTCCAGGTGTTCCCTAATGAGAGGAGCTGCAGACCTGGCAGTTGCCACTCACATTATCCATGTTCACAGATTCTATTTACATTCAGCAGCTTCCTAATCCCCCAAAGCATTTTTTTCAAATGCAAAGGAAAAATAGATTATAAACCCTGAAAGGTCACAGTAACCTATGTCAATGATCATCTTGGCTTTTCTTACAGAAAACTTCATCCTATTTGCCATTCAAAACATCAAAACTCGCTTGGTTTTTGCATAGAACAAAAATTCCTCTGCAATTCTTGTGATATTTGTCTGCTTCTCCTGCCAGAAACCTACACCACTTCCTTTCCTTGTGCAATCAGGTGATGCATTGCAGCAATTCTGCCATGTTCAGAAAATAGTGAATAACATCTTTCTTCATAACATCCTTCTCCATGACAAGGACCCATGGAAATTTGGTAAAGAATGAGTTAAATTGCCAGTCAGAAATCCTGGAGAAAAGCCTCTGTTTTCTATAATATGAAGCAGGAAATATCTTTGTCCTGACACTACTAACAGCTTCTGTCCAATACTTTTCATCACTTGGATATATCAGCAAACCCTGCTACCACATTCAGCCATATCAAAGTCACACATCCTTTTTTCTTTTTAACCTCTACTACATTAACTATTGCACTCCTCTCACATTGCCTCTCATCTGGAATTGAACTCTCAGTGGAAAAAAAAGGTGTCATTAATTCATTAATTTACTGGGAACATATTCTTACTTTAGACACTTAATTTACTGGTATTATCTTCAAAAAATTGCCATAATAACAAAGCATTAACTAATCTGGCTCTTTTTATTTATTTTTTCACCTCCCGTTTTTATTAGTGTTTTCAAACACTGATCTCAAGGTAGTTTTTTAAAGAGGCTAAATACCGTTGTCATCACTTTTGCAGCAGATAATCAATTAAGTATAATTTTATGATCCAATTACCAAGGAATATATTTGAGCTTTCTAACTGTAAAGATGTACTGCTAATTGGAAAGCTCTGTGACACACAACTGAAAACATAAGCGTACAAAATTATGATGCATTTTCTATGTGATCAGTACTCAGAAAATACTGGAAAGGAGGGTGGGTTACAACACCATTTCCTTCCTTTTACTGACTAGATAGTACCACAAAATATGTGCCCTTTACTGTCATTTTGTTATTTCCATTCTCGTTGATGAGTTCAGAATTTGGTCTTCATGAGCTACATATTAGGACTGTTAAAGTCAGGGCAGTTGCATCACTGTAAAGTCAGGGCAAGTAACCAATTATAAGTATTTTCTGATCATCAGGTATGTGCAGGCTGACACTTCAGGACACAATTAAATGCTGAGAATGCACTGGGCTGCATGAAAAGAACTTGTGTGCTGTGTCCTGTCTGCTACTGCTTTCGAGATGCTCTAGTGACTTCCTAAAGTGTTGCTGTATGTTAGGTTTCCTTTTACTACATAGGAATACTCTGTCTTATGCAGGCAGCACTCTGATTTATCAAGACATTCTCTAGAGCTATGATTTATCAAAGTCAAAACCAAATAAATGCCACACTGGTGTATATGTAATAACAAGTATTGCCTGGTTCAACTTGTGTCACTATAAATCACCTCACTGCACACTGGCATCATTCCTCTGCTAGCCCCAGTGGGTCACTTCTACCTCCGCATAAGCACATGTTTGCAGGAAATGTTTTCACCCAGTTCTTGATTTTCAGTTCTTGTACAATGTGGAGGCCAGAGTTCAAATTGCAGCCTCAGGCTGCAACTAAAGACAACAGGAGCCAGGAGAAAGAAAAAGACTTCTGAAAGATAAGGGATGCCCCATAGTAGGATAATACATGGGTTGACGGAGCTAAAATCCTTACAGGAAAAACAAGATGGTTTTCATCATCTTATAGTTTTGCCATCCTTGATACACATACGAGAAATAGAGAAATAGAGAAATAGAGAAATAGAGAGAGGGAGAGAGAGAGAGAGAGAGAGAGAAAGAGAGAGAGAGAGAGAGA
>NW_020454538.1:7945223-8012069 GCF_003342845.1 Nothoprocta perdicaria | reverse complement strand
GAGAGAAAGAGAGAAAGAGAGAAAGAGAGAAAGAGAGAAAGAGAGAAAGAGAGAAAGAGAGAAAGAGAGAAAGAGAGAAAGAGAGAAAGAGAGAAGGCTAAAATGACTTTACAGCCAATTTAAAATAGCTATAGATAGAAAAGAATAAAACAATAATATATATCACATATAAAAAAAACCCTCTTTGCCTTTGGACCTTTTTTCATGATAAACTTGAAAGGACATTCCTATATCTAGGATAAGGGGGATATTGAAACTTGGTTCTGTAGTGAAAGAAGCAAATATCATTTCAGAAGTACAGCCTATCAGAATAGAAGTATTAAGTGCAGTAAAGCAATTATTGGACTAATTATTTCACTTGGCAAGCAAATGAGTGAGTAACTGGAAGTTCTTGTTCAAGCAAAGTTTTAACTTGCACTTATTAGCAAAAATATTTTATGAAAATAAAGACACACTACAGATGAAAAGATGAAAAATATTCAGGAAGTGGGGAAAGAAGAAAAATGTTTGCTGAATATCATAACAGTTTCCTGGTAATGGTGGTTCCATGCTGAAATTAATCCACTGATTTTCCAACACTGCAAACACTGCAACTTTGAGGAGACCAAAAAAAAAAAAAAAAAGTGAAAAAGTGACATCTGCTCTAGGACTTCTTATAAGAAAGATCAAATGATTGATTAAATACTCAGTATTAATAAAAAAGGGAACTCTTCTCATTTTTATGAAGCTTTTCATCTTCCTTAATTTTTGTTGAAAACAATGGCTGGAGTCTTAACGAGCACCTTTAACATTATTTATAAATAAAGGTATGGAAATGTCATATATATTATATAATATGATTATATAATATTTAATACTTCAAATACTAATAAATCAAATACTGCATGTGTATCATATATAAATACTATGATAATATATTAAATAATATTCAATAAATTGAATAAAATTCAAAGGCAACCCTGCCATACAGGAAATTTACAGTAGTCCTTGTACTTCTATTTGTAGTCCTTCTACTAGATATTACTGGTAATAGAAAGAATCAGAGCTGCAGGAGGTAAAGGGCATTCCTTAATCTCCCTAATTTCTAGTAGTATGTGGCCTCTTATGATAGTAAAAAATTTCTAGCTTGACACTGCTTTCAGAATTTCTTAAATTATTATATACCTCCTACAAGATTGCAACACGTATATATGATAGGTATGTTACAAGGAAAATTTCTTAAAAGAAAGTAAGCATGGCTACAAAATACAAACAAACCCACTCATTTAGATAGAAGCTCACTTGGTTTTAAGTCTGGATTCTAAATCTACATTCAAATCATTGTAAAAATGCTGAGAATATTCAGTAACTTTTGGAATTTACCTCTCATAAGAGACTGACAACTGTATTTAGCTTGGCAGTATATCACAAACTCTTACTGATTAAGAATGTTGAGGTATCTCTGTCTTACAAACCCCCCAAAATAGCTATCAAAATTACTTATTTCAGATTGTTCTTTTCCCCTTTAGAAGCTGAAACTGAAAAATCCAAGACATTTTTTGGATACTGCTTGTCGAAACTTTCTAAAGAAAGATTTTAGATGATAGTTGAGTAAAGAAAGTGGCCATGGCTGTCTATGTCTTAAAATAAAAAACAGAGATTTACCTGCTCTTTCCTCTGAAACCAAACCCTGAAGAAGCATTAAACGTTCTCACAGAATTTCAATGTGAAAATATAATTATATTTGGAGCAATAATTACTAATATTTTAAATGACTGATAAGGTTAACCTGGTATATTAGAAGGCTAATGGTGTTTAATGTTATTCAAACAAGTGCCAACTGCATATTCTTATAAAGAAAAAAAGTATTATCAGCTGTTGTGAGAGAGCTTCAAAAACTATGAAAATCATTATTCAGAACCAACTGAACAAATTGTGTTTTAATTAAATGCAACCACACGCTTAAACCAAAATATGTATTTTCTTTGCTCCTCTCATACTCCCCTTGCTGTTATCCCTTCTTTTAATTCATGAGTCCCTTTCATATTCTTGTATTCTTCTTCAGGCAGAGAGGTATTTACCATTCAGCTTTCTTGTAATAAGCAGGACATCTGTGCATGTTTATTTAACCAGCTTCAACATCAAATCTGCAATTTTATGTTTGTATAATTACTCTCACTGCCTCCAGGAGAGATGGCTCCATAATGATTCACAAGTACTGGTTTCAAAACTTACTTTTTCTCTCCAGAGTTCACAAAATTCAGAACCTGTTTTTAGGTACAGAATGTAGGAATTGTAAGGCAATTTTTTTTTTTTTTTGCTTTAAATTAGCAAAAATTGCAGGCACAGTAAAGCTGTCTTGGGACTAAATAGAAGTGAAATATTTGGCTCCTTAACTTAAACATATGCACAAGGCTTGAGAGACCAAGCCGGTATTGCATTGTAGAGTAGCTTTTTTTCATTATCTATTTCAAAAGATGCTAGAAAAAAGAAAGGAAAACTGGACATGACATGACAGTCCAATAACTAGAAATCTAAAACTGAATTAAGCTTATACTTCTAGCCTCATTTTTGATTTCTGTATTAACAGCTATTGGCTAAGAGGGAGCAGTCCAACAAATAAAGACTGTGAATATTAAGAGTCTTGGCAGAAAATGACCTCATTACAAGGTCATTTTTCACCACAAATGGGGCATTCCTTGCAGAATGGTTGACTGAAGGACAGTCCTGGGCAACTTAAGAATCTGAATTTTCTCAAAAAGTGCAATAAATCCAAGTGAACGCTCTTTTTTTTCCCTACCATATTAAAGCTGGAAAGTATCAAATTCAGCATTTTTTTAAATAGTCAGTGATATCAGTATAATGTTTCTTTCATTGTAGCTGTAGGTGTAGCTGTACCTGTACCTGTATACCTGTATATCCACAGAGAAATTTCAGAGAATTTAGGTTCTAAATTTAGAGATTTAGGCTCAGCTGTAAAACTCAGACAGGCATAGGACTAAGACAAGCACTTCACTCTGCTGTGAGCGTGGCATTTCTGAAGTTCCAAAGAAGCAGAAATGAAGGCACCTAGGAAATCTAAATTGGTAAAATTGAGATTAATGTACACTTTCACATGTATGGCTTAAAGAGAAAGGTCTTGTGGTTACAGACAGGCACTTAAATTCTGCTGAAGTACAGCTTTTCAGTGCTAAAGCCTCTTCTGGATTCTGTCCTAAGTATAAAATGAGAACTTTTTATGGATATCATCAACAAATTACTCCTGGTCTATACATAATTTGTGAAGAATTTGCTTCCTGAATAGTTCTCTTGTTCGCTGAAGATAAAACGGGGATAGTTTGCAAGTATTTGGGAACTTTCATAGTTCAAACACAACAATTCAAATTGTTAATATGTACACAACTTATCATCAAAAGCAAATTTTGAGCTAGTAATATAGCTTTGCCTAATTATTCAGGCTACTAAGTTTGGTTAACTAAATACACAAGGAGAGAAAAACATATGTTGCCAAAGCAGATAAGCTAAGATTATATTCAAAAATGTGTTCTCGTTAAAATTTAAACTAATGTGTACAATCTCATTGCCCTGTATTTATCCAGATCTACCACCAACAGATACAATGTGAGCTCAGGAGCAGACAGGATGAGAGTTTGATTCAAATATACCAAAATATTCTGAAAAGTCAATGGAATGATGCTTCCCTTCCCTACAGCTAATCAAGGAAATTTATCATTACAGACTCTTTTATATTCTTGAATAGCTCACTCAAAATTAAAATAAAATAAAACAACAAAAAGAGCACATAGATAAAACTACTATACACTTTTTTTTTTTGACTGCAATAATCAGCTCCCCTGTACAAGCTTCCTGACTAATTACACGGCTCAGTTATGTAAACCCTCAGAATCATGCAGTAATCCACCAGAACAGTTCAGATGCTCTTCCTGTTCCAACAGGGACTTTATTATGGTTGGAAAAAAAATCTGTCAAACTGAACAGATAATAAGAGGTAATTTCCATCTCTCAGATAAAATTCATCCCTTCCTCTGATGCCAATTCACATCTTATTGAGACAGAACTTAATCCCATAGGAAATACGTGAGAACAATTAAAGGAAAAAAAAAAAAAAAAAAAAGGAATATATTAGAATATACTACTGCACATAGTATCTGTCTGCAAAACTCTTCCAGATGGCAAGATGTCTGGAAAGGGCCTCAGTAACTCAGTTTCACATTCCTTTTAACATATGAAGTTGACCCCTCTTCTGAGGATCCCAGTTCTGCTCATTCTCATTCAACAGTACTTAACTGTGTACTCGACATCAAACACACTAATACCTTAAATCCTCCTTTATGCTAAACATAGATCTAGGTAATGAAAATCATGGTAAATAGTGACAGGATTTTCATTAGGAATAAATATAATTATCAACCTTACAGGAAAGACAATAGTGTTATTACCAGAGAAAATAGAAAAATCTGTGGCTATTTCACTCTTCCCTTGATTTTCCCATCACTTACCAAACGCAATATTATTTTTCTTAATTGTGAGTTGTCTTGAATGGAAATATGACTGGCAATTGACATTAGATTCAAGCTAAATTATTTCTCATATATGATAACAGATGACAAAAATGAAAATGGCACCTATACTAGTTTTCTTTGTAAAGTCTTCATAAATTCAATGACAATCAAATTTTGTCTCACATTACATGAAAAAAACAGTCATTGAAATCAAAATATCTAAGTACTTATTCCAACTCAACAACAGTAAAAAACAACTGTCTAGAAAAGAGTACTAAAACAAAATTGGTATCAATATATACATCTCAGGCATAGGCTATATCTTTGTAAACAATTTGCTGAAGTAAAAAGTGTCCAAAGCACAAATCCTGAATTTGAAATTTCAGCTCTCTTAAGGAAGATAAAGCATGCTAGTACTTTTGGAGGTCAAATAAATTAATCCTGATTTTCATTACATTTACTGGGAGCAATATTCAACTAACTAACTCATGTTTATCTCAGTGAAGTTTGATAAGCCTTAGAGCTCATTTACGCCTTCTTCAAGAAGATTCACAATCATATGGGAAAGAGTGTCTTCTTGTTTGATTACAGGATGCTTTATACTTTTCCCTTCACTGTTTGAGCTGATAAAATATTCCAATACAGCTTTCTGTAGTTAATGCACCTCAGAGTAAAAACCATGTATGAATCAGACTTTTTGATATACATTTGTAAGTCAAAAACTTATTTTCAAATGGAAATTCTCATGATCTTTTGAACATGTTCAGTTTCTCTACGTAGTGCTACCTTAAAATGGTAACAAAAATTATGCTAAATAAATTGGATGTGTTATAGTGTGCTCTCCTTTGAGACCATTGTAGAGTTAGGAAAAGAAGGCTAATATATCCTCATTCAGATTCTCAGTAAATACTTAAATATATCAGAATATAGGAAAAAAAACAATATTTTTACAGAAAGCAGAATTAAAGATGAAAAACGATGAATCACATGCAAACTTGTAATCTTATGAGTGTCATATCAGCCTGGCAGCCATTCATTTTGGATAAGTAATTTCAATATCACAGGATAAAGATTATATAAACGAGTTGCTAATATTTTGTTATGGAAATGAGAATATTCATGGCTAAAATAGAGCCGAGCGATTTCTTTTCATCGCTGAGTGAGAAGATCAGCAAAAAACTCACAAGGAGAATCGCTCCACATCTCTGTGGGAATTCTGCTTCTTGTGATCTGCTGCTGCCAGATTTAATGTGTTGAATTTATTATACACAAAGTTGTCTGAATCCTTTCTATTTCCTCAGCGAAGATATTGCTTTATGCTGTTGCTCAACAGCATAAAATAGTTAACTAGCACATGTTCTTGCATTATATAGCCCATGCCCTTTCTTGTTGTATTGTAGGATATCTTATAGATCAAATACGTACTAAAAATAGCATCTATGGCTCTTTCATGGTTTTTCCTGAAACATCCTCTAATTCCTTCTCCAGATTCTTCTTTAAAACTTCTACTGTATTTTCAGCATTGATCTCTGACCACATCATCTGTTACCCGAGTAGATGTTTTTCTGAGAAAACCATTAGTCTCTTTGGGACATGAAGAGGAGGACATCATGATGTTGCTGTTAAAATACTTCAGCAATCAGTATATTAACCTTTTCCTTCATTTTATTAGTTTAACCATTGTGAATTCAGTGTTCCAGCTGAGAACAGAGCTCCTCTCTAATGGGTATTGGTGGTGTCACTACACTACTAAGTGGTACCAGGTAAAGGAACAAGGGTAGGACAGAGTCTAAGCAGCTGCACTCAATCACTTTTGTTCATGCATCTTTTTATCATACACAATTAAGTTTACTCAGAAATCATTTACTGGTTAACATAGTAGATATCTAGAACTTATATGCAACTAACCTAAGCATTAAAATGCTCACCAGGCCTGTTACTTCTTGGAATTGGCTGATCTTCGATGTTACTGAGTCTTCTAATTCTCTGCTTTGTTTTGTTCTTTTTCCTTAGGGCCACTTCAATATTTTTCCTCTGGTGTCCTTGATTCACTAACTACCACCATCTCAACTACTACATTTCTGAAATATTTTTACTCTTACCTTGAGTGGCTTTAGCTCACTTTCTAATACTTTCTAATTTCTTAACAAAAATTGTCTCGGTAGAACTGCGCCACAGTCACACAGCTGTGATGCATTTAACAGGGTCAACAACACATTCAACTAAGCCCTTGGGATGTGGGCTAGAAGTACAGCAGCATCCACAGCTGAGCAGATTGATCAATGTTATTGGTGAACCTACATTATGCTCCAGCCCTCCCTGCTGAGCTCAATACCTTATCTACTAGGCCACATTGCATGCCTCAAGTAACAACATTCACCTGGCAGCACTGCCCAAACTACTACGTTAAAGACACCATTAAGATTACAAAGTCATTATTAAATATTGATAGATTCTGTAATTGAATTAGTGATATCATCTTAAATCCTTTTTTTTATTTATGTATTCTAATGTAGACTAATCTTATGATCATCTACTTATTTCTTTTGAATAGGTCTGCCTCTTTCAGCCCTCACATAAGGACCAGCAACTCAATATTCTCTTGTATTCTGTTCAGTGCATGGCCCAAAGGCTTATTTTTACACACTGTTAAACTAAAAGTTTATGGCACTCCTTGAAGTTAATCATTACTGTTAATTACAAATTTTAAACACAACTTTGGGCTATACAATTAAAGACAGATGAAAAAAGGCTTTTAGTCTAGAAGAAATTTATTTAACATATAATGGCCATTTCTGCTCATGACTTTAAAAAACTAAGCTCTAGGATCAAACAAACTTTAGACTTTCTATGCCCTATCCCTGTCCAGATAGTAGATGATAGTCCAGCACTTACTCCACAACCCCATTTTCCTTCAAATTTTGATTATCATGAAAACCTAAACAGGGTCAAAGTCCACAGCTGGGAATCTCAAGTTTATAGGAAATCATTTAAAATAACAAGCTGTTAAAAACAGGACCTGCCACAGTGAGCCAGGTATGGATTTAACTGTTGTGCATTCTGCTGTTTGCAGGAATTCTCATTCATACTCTACGCCCATTCAAGGATCCAAAGGGAAGGAAGGATAGAGTGAGAAATACTGAAAGACAACTATCTGCAAACAGTTTAATTAATCACCTGCATGTAGATCACAGCCCTTTTGGTGACAGCTATTTCCCTGGCTGATTTTCACTTGGACCTTCTGTTCAGAAATTGAGGCCTCAAGTGGACAACAAGCTGTTCTTCACTAGTTTAAGGCCTTCATTGTACAGATCGCTGAGGCCACATAAGAAATATGGATGGCAGAGGAAAAGCTAGTGTCCATAGACATATATACATGGTGTCTTCCACTGCTCACTTACTGTCTTCTTCTTGATCTCTGGGAACTGTGTAAGAAAAGACAAAAAGGCAGGCAGACACACACACACACACACACACACACACACACACACACACACACACACACACATCCTTGGACATTCTGGATAAAAGGAGTCATATCAAAATTGTTATTTTAAGATAAGATGAGAGTGAAGAGATAGAAGCATCAATCATCTGCAGAAAGTTTATTTTTCCTTTACATCTTTGGATAAATCACTCCCAGGTGTCTCCTTGAATACCAACTGCTTAGCAGGCTTGACTAGCATTTATGTGTGTGTGCAGGGGGGAGTTAATATGTATTTAATGTTTCCCAAATCCTTACTTTTCATTCCTGTCAACCTACAAAAATTATATTGTCATAATGCAGGAATGTATCTCCATAAAAAAACTAAGAAAAAACTTACATTATAGCAATGTAAGTATGTATATATTTTACTTTCCTTCCAAATGTAACGAGCTGTGCAGATATGAGTAACTTCACAGAACAGAAGGCAGCACTACCTTGGTAGGAAGTCAAATCCTCCACCAGGTCCCAGTCTCCTTAGGTCAGACTTCCCCATCTATTATTAAGCTTCCTTTTTCTTTTTTTTTTTTGAGAAATGAGAGGGCAAGTGTTTTGGAGTATAGACTCTCCCCATCCCTCTTTACTACGAAACTATAAGCCTCTGTTCAGGGATCAGTGACTTTCAATTCATAACGGTAGAATTTGGGGAACTATTCATTAGTTATAAGAAGAGGCTCTTTCAAAATGCGTACTAACAATTTTTCATTTTAAGATTATGAATTTTTTACCCTTATGACATGATTTTTTTTCTGTAAATGCAATGTATACTGGGTATTATCAAGAAACTCTCTTCAGCTGCAAGCAAGTAAAAAAAATGTGCAAAAAGTTTTCTTGAAATAAAGATTACTGATTATTTCTCCCCTCTTGTGTAGCTGAAGCTGTGTGCCATTCATCTACAACACTGCACGCACAAGCTATTGTCTGATACAGAGTCCTGAGTTTTAATAAGAATTTTGCAATTTGGCAGTCAATGGGGCTGTCTTAGATAATTTATGAACTCCTTTGCTCACAAATTAAACTGATTCAGTCCATGGAGAAATCCATGGACTATTTTTTGTGTATGACAGCGTGAGACATGTTTTCTCTGATGAAGTGATACTCTCCTAAACCCTCATCTTTCTGTAGATATTACGCACTGATAGTCCTCACTTTGCTGAGAAGCGCCTCTCTGATTTGTAATACTCACACTAATTTAACTTTGAAGGCCATTTAGCTGGCACAAGTGTTCAAATCCTGTTCCGGTCCTGTTCAACTTATTCATTAATGACCTGGATGAAGGGCTGGAGTGCTCCCTCAGCAAGTTTGCCGACGATACCAAACTGGGTGGAGTAGCTGATAGCCCTGAGGGCTGTGCTGCCATCCAGAGGGACCTGGACAGACTGGAGGACTGGGCGGCGAGAAACCTCATGAGGTTCAACAGGGGCAAGTGCAAGGTCCTGCACTTGGGGAGGAATAACCCTGGACACCAGTACAGATTAGGCGTAGACCTGCTGGAGAGCAGTCCCGCAGAGAGGGACCTGGGTGTCATGGTGGACGACAAGTTGACCATGAGGCAGCAGTGTGCCCTGGTGGCCAAGAAGGCCAACGGGATCCTGGGGTGCATTAAGAAAAGCGTCTCCAGCAGGTCGAGGGAAGTGATCATCCCCCTCTACTCAGCCCTGGTGAGGCCACATCTGGCGTACTGCGTCCAGTTCTGGGCTCCCCAGTACAAGAGGGATGTGGAGCTGCTGGAGAGAGTCCAGCGCAGGGCTACCAGGATGATCAGGCGCCTGGAACATCTACCATATGAACAAAGGCTGAGAGAGCTGGGCCTGTTCAGCCTGGAGAAGAGGAGGCTGAGGGGGGACCTGATCAGCGTGTATAAATACCTCAAGGGAGGCAGTGAGGAGGAGGGGGGCGGCCTCTTTTCAGTGGTGGRCAGBGATAGGACTAGAGGAAATGGCTTCAAACTGAAGCATCGGAAGTTCCACAGGAACTTAMGGAAGCATTTCTTCACTGTGAGGGTGACAAAGCACTGGAACAGGCTGCCCAGAGAGGTTGTGGAATCTCCTTCTTTGGAGATCTTTAAAACCCGCTTGGATGCAGCCCTGTGCCACGTGCTCTAGGTGACCCTGTGTGAGTAGGGGGGTTGGACTTGATGACCTCTGAGGTCCCTTCCAACCTTCGGCATTCTATGATTCTATGATTCTATGAAATGGGGTCACTAGTAAAATAGACTTTCAGCAAGGAATTATCTACTGTCAATGTAAATGAGTGCTTCCTGTTAATTAGAACAAGGGAATGAATACCAGCTGTCTGTTGCCTGTGTCTTGTTCGCTGTTACAGATTCGCTTGTCTATACTGCAATTGAAATGTGTTGCTAGACTGTATTTCAATACAATTTAGCAGGAAACAGTCAGGAGGGAAAGCAGAAGGAACACAACTGAAGTTTTGATTAATGGAGTGCAATCTTTGCACTAAGTAATCTTATATAGGATTGAAAGAATTCAATAACTGATGATTTTTATGCATCAGGTCAGCAGAAGAGAAAATGCAAATACAAGCCCACAATAAAATTAAACAGAGAAATGAAGATTACCCTGCAGTGTCTACTAGCATAAGCATTGTTGAGGGATGAGCTTTCACAGAGATGTTTTTTACCCTACTCATTCTTTAATAGATTAGACATTTTGTAGCTTTGAATAGTTTATCAGCTGCAGTGCTGGGTGTTACAATTTCTCAGTGGAGCAATTCCATATTTAAAAGACACTTGATGGCATAAATTTTTTTCCTTTCTTACCATCGTATTAATCTAACCAGCCTAAATTCCCTTACAGTTTCTCATCACTGCGGAACTGAGTGAAGCTGCTACTAAACTCATTAGAGTTAACACTTTCTTATTTGCCTTTACCTTGCTGTTAGGCAACGAGCTTGGAGAAAAAGAATGAATTATATGTAAATTCGATAGCCATATTTTGTTAGATAGACAAATATAGGTCTGTAGAAGTAAATTACTATCTTTTAAGGCAGAGTTTATTTGGCTAAGTCTTTCCACATCTATTCTATGTGCTCTCTTAAAAGTACTGTAAATCTAACTGCCTCCTAAATTATCTTAAAATCTTTTCTTCTGTCACAGAGAATAGGATTAAAGCTATCAAGAGTATTCTAAAAGATATGTCTTTCTAAAAATCATAACACTGGTTTTATGTTTATGACATTGCAAAAAGAATTATTGATTTGTCCAAAGGCAGAGAGATGTTTTTTCTGAAGTACTGAAAGGGATGCTGAATTAAAATGATGTAGTGACTAGTGCCTAATGGCTGATGCCCTACAGGAGAAAGCAGTTCTCAGCTGCAGAATCACAGAATGGTTGAGGTTGGAAGGGACCTCTAGAGATCATCTAGTCCAATCCCTCTGCTCCAGCAGGGACACCCAGAGCACAGGGCACAGGGCGCCATCCAAGCAGGTTTTGAAGACCTCCAGAGAAGGAGACTCCACAGCCTCCCTGGGCAGCCTGTGCCAGGGCTCTGTCACCCTCACAGTGAAGAAATTCTTTCTCATATGGAGATGGAACTGCCTGTGTTTCAACTTATAGCCATCACTCCTTGTACTGTCACTGACCACCGCCTAGAAGAGTTTGGCTCCATCCTCCCCATATTCACCCTCCAGACGTAGACATATTGATCAGATCCCTTCTCAACCTTCTCTTCTCCAAGCTAAACAGGCCCAGCTCGCTTTGTCTTTCCTCATACGATAGATGCTCCCATCCCAATGTTGGACCCTCTCTAGAAGCTCCATATACTGGGAAGCCCAGAACTGCCCCCAATACTCCAGGTGCAGCCTCACCAGAGCTGAGCAGAGGGGCAGGATTCCCTCTAGGGATCCTTGTGGATCCCTACGCCCCTTGTGGCCCCTTCTTAGCCACGAGCGCACTGCTGACTCATGGTTAACTTGGTGTCAACCAGGACTCCCAGGTCCCTCTCCGTGGGGCTGCTTTTCAGCAGATCGATCCCTATTCTGTACTGGTACCTAGGGTTATTCCTCCCCAGGTGCAGGACCCTGCACTTGTCATTGTTGAACCTCCAGAGGTTCCTCTCTGCCCAACTCTCCACCCTCTGAGCTCTGCCATCCAGCTGGCTCTCAATCTACTGCACTGTCCACTCACGGTCATTACAATATATGCTACAATCACGCTTTTGCTAAAATGTGTTTAGCTTCAGAACGTATTATTTATTAAATTAACTTGACTTTGACTTGCCTGTTTCATTTTCTCCTCCCTCTTCTAATTAGACCGGAATATATTCTAGCCCTTGGAATTCCAAACAGGATGTTAATACTGTAGAAAGTTTCCTGCTTAGGTGGGTAGTTTAAAAAGTTCAAAGATATATATAACATGTCTATATCTATATATATATATTTTATATATAATATATATAATAAAAGGTAACACACATCAGAGTAAAGACTTTATGGTAGCTCTTTCTAGAGGAGTTAGAAGCTTTTGTATTAAATCTGGGCCTTCATTACGTAAATAAATCTTTAATTCTGAGACATAACAGTGTCTTTAATTTGGATACTTTTGTTGTTACAGTAATTTTTCTTTTTTATGTTCTAGTTACTGAAAACAGCTTAGCTATTTGGTTTCTGAATCATTATTTTAACAGCTTTTGGAATATAACCATAATAGAATCACTTCGTCCTCCTGCACAAAATGTGAAAATCCGGAAACAAAGCTAAAAGAAAGTACTAGGATAACACAGGACTGTTAATAACCATAAAGAATGACTTGACTGAGGACATGACAAAGGACATCTTACCATTTACTTCTGCAGTTATATTCTGAAAAAAAGAGAAAACATCATGCAGTACTAGCAAAGCTAAAAGCTAGGGGAAGGTTTTATAACGGTACTAGGAAAGCTAAAAGCCAGGGGAAGGTTTTATAATGTAGTTCAAAACTCCATTACTACCATCAATAATAAACAGGATACTTTATACTGCTGAAAACAGATTTTTTGCTATTGAGCACAGAGAGACTGTAAAACAAAAACCAGCCACTTGAAACTTTCAAAGCCAATTAGAGAATTGAGCTATACAACTTCCAGTAACTGATTGCCTGCCCATGGGCTGGTGAATTTTTTGTGAACATTAAATGACTTCATCCTGTCTCAGCCTACAAGACACAAAAATGCCATCAAGTCCATTCTTAGCTGTTTCTTTATAGATCTAAGAGATAAGTAATTTCCTTCTCTCTCCACAGCCCCCTCCAATATTTCCAGCTTTCTGAGTACTGCTGTATAAGAAAACAGAAAGAAATTGGCTAGTATTCCCTGGAAAACGTATATATAGTACACAGGCCATTTACACCTCATGATGATGTCTTACAGCAAATCAAAAGACCCAAAATACAGTGGCCCAAAATATTAGGTCAAATTCAAACTTTCATTCCCCTTCCATGCACTAAAAATCATAAGAAAGTAGGTGTTTGGGATGGGAAAGGGTGTCCTTCAACCTAGAAAAAGCTATATAAACTAGCATACAAACAATCTGAAAACAGTTGCACAGAGAAAAAGTAATGCTTCCTGGTTTCCAAAGTGTTGCTTATCAGCTGGGTTCCTTTACCAGCACAAATACTCATCTACTCATCTATTCCATGAACTTCACTGATGGAAGGATGGAAAAACAAACTGAATGGTGGACTCACAGCTGCACACACATGCAAAAAAATAAAAAGGTAAAGAAGGATGTTTCCACACCAAAGACTTAACTCAGCATGTATTCAATCAAGATTGTATTCTTCTATCTTGGTAATTAGGCTGAAAATAAAATGTTCTTTCTTCTTGTATTTCAGCTCTCTTTTGTACAAATAAAATGCTGTTCTCTGTTACGCTTCCTCCCTAATTCTTTTCAAGTTTTCCATGGCTTAACAAATCATTTATTATAAAATAAGCTAGTCATTATACTGCACCCCATGTAAAAACTTCAGCTGAATGCCACTGTATTCTTTTGCATTTTGAAAAATGTGTTTTATAACTCAAATGAAATTCACTGGGACAAAGCATGTCAGAAAAACATGCAGAGAGCCCTGATTCCCAAGATGGAAGCTGCTGCCTTGTCAGCAGGCCCAGATAACTCCAGCAAGAGTGTGGATTCCCAGCTCTGTGCCAGCTTGTGAATACAACCTAGGGAAAATGCATATTCTGAATGGGAACTTCAGGTCTTGTGCAAACTGAGGAGATAGCTTTATGTATACAAAACAACAATTTACCAGCAAATATCTTTGTGCATAGATGTTTATCTCATAGCCCAAGTCAACCTTCTTAAAGAAGTTGCTACTGCTATGATTTAAAATGCTTGCATTCTCCCACTGGTACCTGCACGCAGTTTCAGAACAGCTGCTAGAGTCATACTGAAATCTTCTAACAGAAAGAATAAGATGAAAAATGTAACTACTATTCTGAAGCTCTTCTATATCGTATTAAAGATGCACTCAATACAATAAAGTTTATTACAAAGAACATGGCACCAAGTCACAAGCCTCTACACAAGTTATTTGCAGCACCAGTTTAAAAAATAATCATCTGAGACCATGTACTTATTACACATATCATAAAAGACCATTTTGTACTTGTGTTTTGCTTGGGAAAAAAAAAAGAAAGGAAATTACGGATTCCCAGGGCTAAGCCTCAGAGGCAGTGCTCAAGATTTCAGAAAGAGCTGAAGAACAGACAACTGGAAGTTCATATATTACTTTTTAGAGAGCAGTGAAAAGAATTTTAAAAAACGTGATACTGTCAGTAGGCTTCAGTGTGTGACAAAGGGCCAGATATTCACAAAAGCTTTTGGATCACATGGAAAACAGGTTAGAAAATCTCCTTCATGGAAATGATTAGCTAGTCTGCAGTCACAAAAAATCAAGCTCATCACCATGTTCAGCGAAAAGCTTCAATGTAGGCAGGTCAGTTAGATCCTAGGAACACATTACAGGACATCCTTTCATTTGCAGAGACAAGCTAGAACTCCCAAGCTAACTCCCCTTGGAATATCTGTGTATGGGCAGGGTATTTGGCAATAGCCCTTCCTAGCGAAACTCTCCAACAGCCCTGGCTGCCAGCCTACATTTGCAATCCGTTAAAACAGGGTCAGTAGGCAGAAAACCCATTTCTTGGACCAGTTTGTCCTCTCTCTTTTCTCTCTCTCTTTTTTTTTTTTTTCCTTTTTTGTCTATCTAGTGGAATTGACCCTTCAGTCAACTGGTAGGATTCTCTAAATACTCTTAAAAGTTGCACACAAACTCACTGTAACTAAAAGATATTTCAAAATGAAAAGGGAAAATACCTATGCCTTTTATTCAAACACAAGTGCTTTTTTTCCTTCAATCTGTTTTTCTCGTTATAACTACTATATTAATTTAAAATGTTTTAAACAAAGATCTAATTTTGAGGCCCAGTACAAACCACTATCTGTTGAACCATTTAGTATGTGTCATGTATATCCGACAGCGGAGACTAGCTGTAAAGAAAAAGGTTATTGGGCTGGAGGAAGCTCCAGTACTTCATTTTCTCTTTGTATGGGCCTTTCTATCAAGATAAGAAGGCCTAATTTGAAGTGTATTGTTTTATAACACTGGTCAATTGATTTCATGGAATTCTTTGCTCTTCTGTGCAACGCATTTCTTTTATAAAACAGTATTAGCATAAGAAAGCAAACTCACTATTTGAAAAAGGACTAGACATCTGTCTTTATTCTTAGGGGTAGGGCTTGTTGCCTAAGGGTTTGTTGCCTAAGTTGCCCTGCTTATTGTTACAATATTTATCAACAGGGTTGTTCAAATTCCCAAGCCAAGTTTTCACTTACTTAGGTTATCATGAACTTTGAAATAATTTAGGCTGGAATTTTCCATGCACTGAATACCTAAATCAAATGATTTGTGTGTGCACGTGTGAGGAAAGCTTCAGCACAAAAAAAGATCAGAGGAAAATAGTTAGTCTTGACAAACTGAAAAAAATCTGCTGAGTTGTCTCTTTTTAGCTTTACATCCTCTGTACTTTGAAGCAGAGTTTGAAGTTTATTTTGCATATTCATTTCACTCCCTGTAAAAGCATCTGATCCAGTTTGACTGAACTCCACTCTACTACCCTTTGCCTTTTCATAGTGTATTATAGAATAATCTATGTAGAAGGAGTAAGATGCACCCTCTGTTTGTTTTATCTACCTGAATTATTGAAAAATTAAATTGCACACCATCAGCAGAATTTTACTGGGTTTGTGAAGCTTAATCAGCTGCAAATTGTGGCTGCAGCTATCAAGGATTTTGTAAGAACTCGCATTTCTTACTACTCTAGGCTATGCTGTTCTGCAACACAGAAACAGTATTCTTAGTCTCTCCCTGTTAAATGTCAGCCACCAAAGAAAAGCAGATTGCTCCCTTCATCAGTTATAAACGCATATAGCATGCCCAAGGAGAAAAAATATGGGGTATAAGGATTCAAGAAAAGAAAACTAGGACTTTTTTTATAGCAAAACCAAAAAGCTTGATATTGCAGTTTGTGTCTTAGACCAACTTGGCAGAGAAGGGGACTGAAATTATGAAAAAATTGAAGAGAGAGAAAGCCTGAGGGAGATGATGAAGGGATGAGTTGAGGCCAAAACAGACAGCAGAGAATAGGAATTAAATACTGTACTGCTTATATACCCATAAAAATAGGAAGTTATGTTTACATATATAAAAACTGGACTCTACAGACATCTTCAGATATGTCATTTCTTAATTCCTGCCATGTTTCTTTCCACTTTTAATACTTCTTTTCTGTTTTGCTTTTTCCTAACAGAGACAGTATGTTTGTGTGCACATGTGTGCACACATGCATGTGCATATATACATGAAAAAGATAAAGAGTTAAATAGTAACTGTGAAGTTTAGCTATGACTTATTTTGATGGTAAACAAATCTCTCAGCTAGAATTTTAATAGTTATTTTTATTACAAGAAGTGAGAGTATTATTTAGAAATTGAAAATTGCTCTTCTTCCTATACAATGTGCACAACTGTTCAAGGAAATGAAGTACTCTAGAGGAAAAAGAGCAACCTGTCAAAGAACTCTATAATAAGGAAAAAGTAAAATTCTTCATTTATAAAGATTCAGAAATCTCTAGGCAGACAAAATGGACACAGTCACTGATTTTCAAAAGTTTATAACAAGACAGAGATTAAGCTTGTTGCTGTTTTAAGGCTAAATGTGCTGCACACCCCTCATTCCAATAGACCACAGAGTCCCACAAAGCCTCTCAATGGGAGTGAGTTTTATTCATTATATGTCAGGAGCTACTGTCTGTCTTAAACTGTAGTCTTTGACTTGGTAAAATCAAAATACAACAGCAAAATATCAGCTGAAAATGCCCTCCTCTCCTCCGCTTTCTACCACCTCTCCCCAAGGACCTTTAAAACTAATAGCTAGCAACCTACAAGACCAAATAAATAAATAAATCAGACTTGCCATGGTTTGATAGTTCTCAGTCAAATATGTGAGAAAAAGCCACACAAAGAACCAAGGAAGAACTGCTTCTACCCCTTCATCTGTCACACAGCGTCACAGCCAACACAGAGCTCATTCTCTTAACCAGAACTGACTCCACGTGCCCCTCTCCAGGAGTGGTGCTGAGTAGAATCACTGATTTCAGGGTTTGCACAGATCCTGTGTAACACCACAGTGTTTAAATACGTCCATGCATTAGCAGCTAATTCTTCAAAGAGCATTCAGAAGCACTGAAAGACACGGTTTTCTCTTATGACTGTAAAGGGGGGGAAATCATTTTCCATGGGCAAAGATAGAAGGCGGACCAGAAAGGTTAAACTTTAGTCCGAACCGGTCTGCAGAATCCTTAGGCTGTCTGCATGGGGAAATTCATGGTGTATTAAAGGGATTATTAAGGCAACAAATTCCTCTTTAGGTATTCGGTGATTCTGTGCTTTCACTAACACCCCTTTTCCATGGTATGTACAAGCTTCCCTAAGACTCAGGAATCTCTTTACAGAGGACACAGCCACTCAGGACTTTAAATTTCAGAAATTATTTATATAAATCAAATATGTATTGATATACATGACAGATAAATCACACTGAATTAGCCACTATATTAAAGCAGTTCCCTGAATATTTTTTAAAACTGTACCATTCAAAGTGCCAAAAATGGTAGAAACATGGTATAGTGTCAGTGTATTACTTCTCATAGGGAAAGAAAAGATCATGTAGTCTCACTTTGAGTCTGCCACCAAGTATTAACCTTTACAGATACACTGTATCTGTATACAGTTGTATACAGTGTACACAGTGTATATCTGTGTACAGTGTATACAGTTGAGCCCAGAGATTTTAATAAAGCTCAGAACTAACCTTGTGATGGGACTGTCTAGAATGTCTGTATATTAAAATGTATTTTTGGCTGCTATTAGCTGTTTCAGACTACAATTATGCTAACAATCTAAAACTATAGAGATTTTCATGGGAGTTAGAGCACCTCTGTCTTTTTGTCTTCCATACAAAATTAACTCTACTTACAGCAAAGTGAGTAAAAATACCAATTATCACTTAAGACCATGGCTGGCATAGAGCAGCTTGGTATGACATGACCATGATCTGGTTACTTACAGATGAGGACATTGTTTTTCTGACTCCAGTTCAAGTCATCCATTCAGATCTAAACAGGTGAGCAAATTGCACATGGCAAACAACTTCAAGCATCTCTTTATCACTCTCAGGGCACTGTTTTTTCCCAGGTCTAATTCCTAACAGTGGCAAATTCAAATGTTTTCAAGAGGAAAAACAAAACAAAATAAGGTATTCGGACCTCTTGCATGCTTTAGTGCGAAGAGCTGCAGAATTCCTTTGTGATTTATCACCATTGAAATGATGCATCTAGGTCTGCCTTGAAGCAGAAGTTCTCCCAAAGACTATAAAAGCAGACTTGCAAGTACAAGCAGGAATCTGAACCTTGGCCCTCCCCTGACCCAAGATTTTCCTGAGAATTTAAGAACTCTTATCTAGTTTACAGTTACATCCAATGCCTTTGAAAATATATGCTCTAATCTCATTTATTGTGATGCAGTAAGAGAAACCATGAAGGATTTCTTCTGATATTTTAAAATAATTTTAAAAAATATCTTAAGAAAACTTTCAATTAACAGATTACATATAGTAGCACTATGTTCAAACACTTCCATATCTTAGCAGCTAATTGTTCAGAATGCTTTTCCAGGTAATCACTGTAATTTTCAAAATAAATTATGAAAAATCAGGAATATATCACTCTCATGGTGAATTTCTGGAAAAATTCTGTGCATCAAGATTATCTGACAACTGAAACCTCTAAAGCTAGCCTCTGAAAAATTCTTGGTTTTCTTCACTTTTCCCAATTGACTACTCCATACTGCAACACAAAAAGGAGAAGAATAATCAAACAGTCCTATTTTTTTCTAGAGTAAAGTCTGAAAATCACTCAGAAAGCTCTGAGACCAACGGAATAATCCATTATTTTAAAAGGAAAGTAATAAACTGGATTTTATACCAAGAGAACAACCTAAGGAGGTGTTGGAGGCTGATAATGAGACTTCCCCAGGAAATCCATAGATTGGTTTATTACCTGTTTATAGGTTATTTCGGTGCAGATCCTCTTTATAAATTCAGATACAGTCTCTCCTAGGTCATTCCAATTACTCGATGTATCAGCTCCTGAATCAATTCTATCAAGATGAAGATAATGCACTAGATGAGATCCTATATGCTGAACAATAGAAGCTTCCTTAATAAAAAAGAAAAAAAAACTGTAAGCAGATGAGGCATAGTGGAAAGTCACCCTTCAAATGCAGGCCTGCTTTTTGTGGCATGATGAGTCACACTTAGCATCTGCATGGTGGAGCGTTGCTTACAGATGGACCTGTCAAAATCAGGTTTCATTATACAGGATGACAAATGCAGTCCTCTTGGGAGAAATTTCTCAGAATAATGAAAATTAATCTTTCTAATTGCAACATTGCACTCTGTAATTTAATAAATAGATACAGAGGACTGGAAGGCAAAATATTCACTGCCCATTCATTCGTTTCCTCAGCTTCCCTCTAATTACTGCTTGCATTATAAGGGTTTCACACCTTTTCACTCTCTGCACCAGCCTTGACAGAGCAGTGAGACAGAAGGCAAAGAGACAGAAACACCATAACTGAAAACGTTTCTCTCCTGCACACACATTTCTCCTGCTCTCTACCTCACTTGTGCATGGCTGGTGGCACAGGGCAAGGAGCACAAAGAGGTTTGCCACACCAGTGCCAGCTCTACACAGCTCAGTTCTCTGGATTTTTGTCTGCTGTGAGTTCATGTGCATGATGCTCCCATGCATCTGACTAAAGGGCTTGCTGCTGCTTTTACCTCTTCCCAGTTTCCTTGACCATTTGCCATGGAAACAGTTTTGCCAAGGACTCTGCATATCGCAAACCAGGGAAGTCTCACCAATTCAATTTCATATTTTATTTATGTATTGCTTTGCCACTTGCTTGGATTCCAACAAGATATCCTGCCCTAATCAGGCATTTATGCAGAACAGACTTGAACCTCAGCATCTTATTTTGAGCACTGTGACCCCTTTTGAGTAGTTATAGTGCTCCAAGGGAGTAGCAGTGCTGAGGAGAATACAATTACTGCTTGGAATCCCACAAATGCCTCTAAGCTTCAGTCTCTGTACCAAACCTGGGCAGCAGAAGCCAGGAAAGCTGAAGAAAATTAACCACTGAGAAACAACAAACAGGTCACTACAGCAAACCCAGGATATCGCTCTATCTCATAGGCCGATAGTAAAAAGAGTAAGAGCATAGAGAAAGCAGCAGGGAAAAGGTAGAGACCTCAAATACTTGTCCTCCTCAAAGAGATTTCTATGCTTACATGCCCATCAAATAGCTTGTGTTTCTCAACTACAAAGACATTTGCCCAAGGACCCATGCATATCCACTGAATTACGTCAGGAAAAAGGAAGGAAAGAAAAATGTCTTTTCTGTCCAGCAAGACAGGCTGATTCAGAAACTAGCTAACAGGCATATTGGCAAGGCAAAACCAGCAACACAATTCAATGAGCTCCACATTCTGCTCCAATTCCCACCTTCATCTTGTCCATTTAATCCATTTTCACTGTATCCTCAGGTCAAAAGTCACATTAATCAATGCATTATTAATTACTCCCTCTATGAGAGAGGAAAGTAGATGCATAAGGAGTTATAGAAAAGGAAAATAAAGAAACCATGTAGACTGAATTACAACAGAAATCAAGTCAACTTTCTAGATGACACAGGATAGAATCAGTAACAGTAATTTTGTACTCTTAATGATAATTGAAAGAATTAATCTCTTCCTTGATCTCACTCTTTAAAACTACTGATGCTTTGAAACAGGTTTCTGAGGAGACATTAATGAGTTTTGCTTCTGTCTGTGACCATAACTGAATATGTCTGTGACAAGTGGTTTCCTAAAATTTCTCTGGGACAGGAAGAGCTAGGGTTTCTTTTCAAGTTTTGAGTGTGCTGGAACTATTTGCCTTCTCCACATTCAGTAAGAAGGCAAATTATGAAAATTGATGGATTTGTAGAGGTACCTGAAGTACCAAAGTACTTCTCTTGACAGTGAGTGAATGCTCAGAGAAGAATCAACAGCAATGAGGCACAGTTCTGGTTCTGTACACTCAGAAACTTGTCACCAAAGAGGCAAATATTTTTCTGGTGTAACTTACTGGGATAAAATCAATGAACTATGGCACGAAACGTAGATTTGACCTTTTCCAGTTAGTCTGCCTCCACTGGAGCAGTCAGCCTTGTCAAAGGACAGTAAGAAAAGGACAATTCAGGAGAAAGAAAGAGAAAAAAAGAGGTTGAAAGCAAGTATAGTCATATTGAAATGGTTATAACAGAAGACAGATTCAGTCTTTTAGATCCATAAGATTACGCTGTGGCTTGTACTTGACTCTCTCTTCATTTGGTCTTGTTCAATATGTGTTTCACTTTGCAGGAGACCCCTTAGCTTCTGAGGGTGCATTGCAAACTTCAGCACTGGTGTATGCAGAAACAAGCAGGCTTTTTTCCACGAAGTCAGCTATAATACCTGGCTTTCATACACCAACATGTGCTGCTGTGAGGTAAACAGATCATATTTTCCCACCTGATTACAAACTTCTACAAATATTACTTGAGTAGAGCTAACAGTTTCAAAAAAAAATGTATTTAGCTCCTCTCTCCAGTTCTAATTCTTGTTATTGATGCATTTGTAGTCTCTCTATTCATAGCCATTTATCTTGAGGCACATAGCACTATCCCTCACATACAACTCTTGGTTATAATCAGGCACTCTTCAAGTCAGAGGGACTTTTACCATACATAACTCGTTAAAGTTACTCGTAAAAGTCCATTAATATTAAAAGTCTGTTACACAATACAGTTAACAGTAGGCAAAACTTTCATCTCTGGTTTTACTTGTGTGCTTAGAGTCAAGCTTGTCCCTGAGCATTTGCAGGATTAGGGCTCATATGATTGCTCTGATCCAATGTTATCAGGCATGCCTGAGACACATATTATCTTACTTCTGTTAGTTAAAGCTCTGTTTGGTCAGAAGCCAAATACCTCGTGGCTGTAAGAGTGCACAGATGAAATACACTTTCTACTCAGTAGCAAGGGAGCGTCTGGATCTCCAATTGCCCGCCAGCCTCTGTTACTAACTCAAACGTGAAACACAACCAAGTCCATCTCCTGCAAGTGAAGCAGATGCAACCACTACAGCGTTCATTACGAAGGTCAAAAGGCAGGCACCTCTCTGGGCCTGGAACACAACCTCTTGGACACCTCGGGATGTTCTCAGGAAACGGACACAGTGGAAAATCCACTGTGAAAAAATACAGTTTCGTCAACATGTCCTATAAATTCTACATGCCTTAAAGCTTAGACTGATGTTTTCTGCAAGTCTTGGGTTAAATGAGACAAAGAAAATCTAATTAATCTATTATATCACTGAATCTGAAGCTATTTCATTTAACTCCCTAAACAGCAGCTGAGTATTATTTATGAACTTGTCTCAGGATACAAGTCAGAGCCATCTCCCCGTCTGCTGCCCCATCCCATCATCTGACTTTCTTTGTGCAAAGTGAAAAAACATTTCGTGCTTGATCACATGTATTGTAGGAACCAAATCAGAATCAGCAGTTGATTGTGCAGAACAAATATGTACAGTGCCATAAACAGTGAGTCATCATTAAGGCAGAACTGGTGGTCACACAATTTTAAACCACTATTATCCAAGCTAGTTTGCTAAACTACCTTCATATTAATGTAGGGAAGGACGCAATACTGGATATACAGCTTATGTTGCTTTTTTAGATATCATTTCAGTAGCGATTAACCACAGTATATTGATTATATAAGTAAAATATAAATTAATATAGTATAAATTATATTATATAAAGGTTGACTAGGGCAATTAAATTCTGATTTAGACACTAGGATTTAACTGACTTTCTGACCAAAAGTACTTATAGGTGAAGTGTGAGGTGAGATTCAAGAATGGCTACTGCAGAACCACAAGATAGTTGATACAGATTCTCTCAAGCTTTGCTCAAAAGACAACAGCTAAATGGACACCAGTACTTGAAGCAATTAAAATAGATGGTGACAAATAAGAATTCATTAAGAATACAAGTCAGTGCAAGTTCTCGTGTCATTAGGGGCTTGTTGTTTGCTTCGTTTTTTAACATCAGACTTAGGTTGGAAAGGAAACCAGAGGTGGTGGTTTACACCAATGGAAAGCAAATTACAAGGAAACCCATCTAAATTTGCAAAATAAAAGTGCCTTGTAATTCAAAACAAAATGAAAATACTGAAAATAATAAATATTTGTAGAATTCTTGAAAAGCTGCTTTTTCTCATCATTAGCTCTAGCTTTTATGGAGATACACACTATATCATGGTTCAGGCTAAATTAACAGAGAACATCTCTCTCAAGCCAGTTTTGTGATCCAATGATCTAAATAAATTTACAGACAACCTTTCCTTTGTTCGAAGTCCTATCTGTATTCCCTTGCCAGTCACCAGAGAGAACTCCTCTGCTTAAAGAATTCTTCCCGCTCCCACAAAAAAAAAAAAAACCCTCTTTCTCTTCTCATTAGGTTTCAGAAGGTTTTGAGCCAGCACAAAACTGCTGGTGGTTCCCCCCTAAAGTCCTGCAGGCTATCTCAAAACTTGCTGTTTTTGTCATTTGTCCAAGAAGGCACATGCAAAAAATGAAGGCAGGAAAGCAACAGGGAGATCTTGAGTATTGAGTCAACTCTTGTCACATTCAACACTGAATTGTCCATAGAAATTTCTGGGGAAAAAAAAAAGATTTTTGTTTATGAAAAGCAGTAAGATTTGCAGGTATCCTGACTCCTCATAGTAAAACTGAAACATTTTTATTCTTCTCATAGAGAAGTTGCTAGACTCTGTTTCAAATCCCTGTTCCCGCCAAGCAGCAGAAAGAGCAGCCTTGCCGTCTGCGTTCCAAGAGAACATGAAATGTCCTCTCTTACCTTTGCATTCAGAGTCTGAAAAACTTTTCTGAATTTTGTCATAAAAATGTTAGTTTTCCACAGGGCATTTTGTTTTCCACAGGCAGATTCTTATCTTTTTTTTTTTCTTTCAGCTTTTATTTTTAACCTACTTTGGTTATTACAGGCTCCCAAAGCAGACAGAGAAGATGCTGCAGGGCTGATGCTACAGATGTTGTATTAGTTCATAGATGAAAAAAATAAAAAAAAAAATCTTTTAAAGTCACATTAATAGATTCAGAATAAGACCACAGGAGTACCAGCAAAAGACAGGAAGCATATTTTGAGAGCTATATTGTACCTTCAAAATCTATTTGGTAAGCAATACTACTTTAAAGAAGGGTCAACACCATCTTTCCATTCATTCCTCCCACAATCTCCATCAGTTAGTGAACAGTATCAGGTAAAGCAGAAAGAAAGAAGAATGAGAAGCCAGAGATCCCGTAGCTGCTGTCGTGTCCCAACATAGCCCTCACCTATAAAGTACGATACTCTGGTTTGCACTGTCACTTTCCCTGACTTACTTTAAAGTAAAATGCAGGAAAATATGAGATGGAGAAGGAATATTTAAAAGCAATTAATACATTTAGAGGAACACAGAGTTTCCACTGTAAAAATCAAAATTTCTGAGCTCAGTATATAGATGCAGAGTGTCAAATGAAGAATCTAAACTGAAGAGCGTGATTAAAGAAAAAAAAGCCAAATACTGCTGTTGAATCATTTTGTTTTGTTTTTTTTCAAATATGTTTAAGATTTCTCTTTCATTGTGGTATGAAAACAAAAATGAAAAATAAAGGCATTTGGACAGTAGATTAAAAACATCAATAAGACTGCTATTCGGAAGCACAGTGACAATTTTAATCTCTTCACCAAATACATAGCCAAGCAGTCATTGACATATGCAGTATATTTCTGTGAGTACGTGCTGTAGTGTGGTTCAGTTCTGAAAAGATCTGTTGAGTAATCAAAATTCCAGCCACTTCACTCTCATGGTGTTTGGATAATATTTAGGACAATAGCAAATAAATGGAGTAAGAAAACAGAAGAGGTCAGTAAGGATACACATACCTCTAGTTCAGCAGTACAACACGGCTACAGAAGAGAAACCTATTGGTATCTTTGTGTCTGATGCAGTGATCAGATGATACAAGCCACACATGTCCTATCTGATGGTCTTGGCATTGAGTCCTGTGTAAATGGGTCTAGTACAGAACTGTGTGAGGGAAACATTAGTCATATAACATAAGGAAAAGAAATGCATCAAGTAAGTTTGTGCATTGCATTCCAGAATGTTCTAGAACAAAGGAATAACACAGAACCTATTGTAAAGGAGAAGAAAATCTAAATTTGGATTTTGCATGTCACAGATGTTCATATTTTTAAATTTATATCTGACACTTTCTCAGATAAATTAGAGCATTAATAGAGGAAAAAAAGGAAATCTTGCCAGTATGTGCCAAAAGAGGACATATGGGTAAAGAAAAGGGAAACTAAAGAAATGCTCAAATTCAAGTCTGGTTTGTTTCCTACAAATACAAGGCTGTTTCACACAAAGGAAAGCAGTGCTTCAATGCTGAGTGCAAAACAATGCTATAGAAGCAGCGGCTGACAGCTAACAAAAAAGAAAACACAGTCTCGGGCACCCTTCTAAACAGGAGGCAGCCAAGGAAGCCGGCATCATTTGCACGTACAGCTATCTGTGGGAATATACATGAGAGCAGGCTCTGTGGATATACTGGAGCAAGTACGAGCAAGGAGAGATAAGCTGGAAAGCTGCGCAAGAAACCTTTCCTATGCATTACATATATTCTACATGATGCTTATTTTCTCATTGCTGTGCTGTGGTTTTATTCCATGATATATGATGATACCTATATTTTGAATCTACCTGTAAGAGCCGTGGCTCTTTTGGGTGACTGTATCGGATAGTCTTCCGCTCACAGGTTAGTACAGTCCAATTAAATACAAGCTCTCTCTATTGTATTAAATACAAGCTCTCTCTTTAGGAACTGCTCATGTGTGTCCAGAAGCTGCCTGCCGGATCACACAGTTCCTCAGGACACCTCTACCGTATTTTGGTACTCATGCTCCATCAGGGTGTGCTGCCAGTCATACCCTCAAGTTTTAGGCAGAGGCTGTCTCAGAGGCCACCCTTCATTGGAGACAGCCTACCACAAGCCCAGACATTCCTTTTTACACACATCTTTTTTACCTGAGATAGGTAAAAGCAAAAGTTTAAACTGAATTTATTGTTTTTGATTAATGGATTTCATTTCCTCCTCGCATTTATGATAAAGTTAATATTATCTTCTCTTTGTGGATACAGTTCAGTAGTAACAAAAGATTAACTAAAGTGATTGATGTAAGTGGTATAAATCAGCCCTCTTTTTTCAAATTGATTTTAACAACACTATTAAGGATCTATGCCTTATTTTGTGGAGTCTGCTTTTTCTCTCCCTTATGTAAGTACGTTAAATTACATCCTTGGTTTCGTCTCTGTGCTTCCATTCTTTTCCTGTCATACAGTTGCAAGTCAACTCTTTTGATCCTGTCTGCAAAGTACAAAAAAACCCTCTAACTGTGCTCTCAAGCAGCTAATCCACAAACTACCTCATCTCGATGCTGCTACAATTTTCTCTCTCATATGTTTGTTTACCTTCTCACTTGCAGGAATTTTGAATTTCTAAGCCAGGTGCACTGGCACAATTATTTTTACCTTATTTTATGCAACCTGCTGGGTATGTCCAAAGGCTCACAGTCAAATGTCTGCTTCCTCAGCAGCTGATAATATTCCAAGGCTCTGTGCAACCCATATAGTTAACCCATTTAGTCTGTATATAACCCATTAGTTGTGTGTGTGTATATATATATACTCACTATATATATTATATGGTTTTATATATATAATATAGTTATAACTTTAGCCCATATATAACCTATTTAGTCGATGTTAAAGGGGCACAATGTTCTTTATCTGTAGCTTACTTTTTTTTTCCTTCCATCAGGAAAATTAATGATGATCAAAAACAAGAATAAATTTGCCTTCTCACAATTAGCTCAAGAAAAGTACATTTTCAAAGGAGAGTCACATTTACTCAAATATTCTAAAGTAAGGACGTATACCTCATATCTATTTGGATTCTCCTTTTAGGTAAAGAATAAGTATATGGTCAGTCTGGGCCTGATGCAAATCCTATAAATAGAATCTCTATGATGATACTCAGGTTCAATACCAGAAGATCATGTCACATGTGCAGCATTAGCACATAAAACCATGATAAAATCTAAGTGCTTAATCATGCCAGACCTGCACTCCCTCACCATGTAGTGTGTGCTGTAGAATCAGACCTTATCGTTTTTCTAGCAACCATCCACTCTGACATAAATAAGACAAATTAAATAGCGATTTACAGCTTGTTCTCGTGGGAAGCCGCATGTCCATTAGACACAACAGCACCTAGTTTTAATTCATGCTTTTGGGTTTCCCTTCCTGATTCAGCCTCTGAGTATGATGGACACTTCCACTTTTCCTGTGAAACAGAACAGTAACAGCCACCACCACGGAAAATTGCTTTGAAATTTAATTATGGGAACAATATAAAGAAGAAAGAAATATTCATATTATGATTATCATTTAATTGTTTGCACGTCAGTAGAACTAAAGTGAAAGGGTAATGCAATAAGCTCAAGATGGGATGAAAATTCAGCTCCTGCAGTCTGCTCTGCTGTGCATTTGCTAAACATCCTGCTGACAGTTCTCGACATTCATTCTTCAAGCTACTGTTACCTGCCACCTAGAGGTGCAGCAATGGGTAACAACATCACTCATAAGGAATACCTTACTATCAATTATCTCTTCTGTAAAATTTCAGCATTTGTACAGTTCACTTGGGTACTTCCAGCATGCTCAAATTTTCCTTTTCTACAAAAGGAAATGGTTAATAATTACTGCTATTAAACTATCAACTCATTAGAAAAATGCCACGTAAAACTCGATACAAGGGAATTTAAGTGTAAGGCTGAGTCAGGGCAGCATCCCTCTGAGAGGCCTTCCCCCTCAGAGGAAAAATGAAGGCATGACATGTGTCAGTCTTATCCTGAAAACTGAATTTTCAAATTTTTGAGGTTGTATTGTCAATTCTGCTGGAGTATTGCTAGTAGAGTCTTACTAAATATAATCCCTGGAAAATCCTTTTTTTTGTTATCACCCTCTTAACAGCTTGGGTTAATTGAGATTGTAAGATTGAAAATGATGTGCACTAAATATCAGGAAACAGTGTGAGATTCTGCGATTCAAACTAGTTTCACAGCACTTGCACTCATACCATGGCTCCACCATGTTTTCCCTTTTCTTACTTCCCATTTCTTACTTCCCCTCAAAATAAAAGTAAATAAGCAAGCCCTTCACTCACATCCACCTATCTGTTGTAGGGCCATTGATGAATACTATTTCAGAGATAAGCTATAAACTAGATATTCAATTGAAGTGCATCCACTTTCTGATGCAGAGAAACATTTTGTGTGCAGTTTCAAGTTTTGCGAATTGCCCTAATAGTCTAAAACTGAAATATGATTGAGTGGTCATGGTTATAATAATTGTGTCAGATGAGCAATAACCTTAGCAGTGTGGTTGCCTTGTTGGTGTTACATCACACAATAAATAGGTACAGCTTGCTAGGAAACAACTAGAAAGAATTTCTTATATTCCGATCAATGTCTTTTATCACTGTGGAAGCCCAGAGAGCCCTGTTCTCTTAGGACCCCCCAAAGAATCAATTTTTGGTTCTCAGGGGGCAAACAGCCAGCAATCATTTGAGAAGTGAAAAGCAACCTCAAGGACAAAAGGACAATTAACAGGTCAAATTACAGATTTCTTGTTGAAGTTACTGTGAAGTTTCCTCTATCCTGGGTGACATACTTATCAAATCACACAAATTGCTATAGAAAGTTGAAAAACTTAGATGATATTCACTTAAAGTAACTTTCTCTTCTCTAAATGACATTCAAGTCAAGTATGAGGATAATAAGAATAACACAGGAAGCTACAGCAGCAATGATAGATCTGTGCTTTAGATTAGAAACTGAAAAAGTTATCAAAATAAGCAAAGAGAACCAAGCAAGAATCTTTGCACATTGCATATCTGACAATTGATTGCAAAGTACAAAGTAAAGCAAATTTCCATAACAACAAGGATGGAAAGAGGTAACATGAGGCCACTAATTAATTCTCTAAATATTTATTTTGCTCTTTTGCTTCAAACATACTCACCAGTTTTTAAATGCATCGTTACTATTATTGGACAGCATTAGTAATGAGCTGTTTAGTTTGATGTGCAGATAGTCATCAAGATTTAGTAGCCTCATTAAATATTAATAAATAATATTTTCAATGTCAAACATCTCCCATACTTAATATTGCTGTATTACAATATGTTTTGGAGATGTTTTAAAGCTCTCTATGTATCTACATAAAGTAGTATGCTTAAATGGAATGCAAATAAACTCACTTAATAATGAAAATTACTCATTATTCTATAACTTCCCCGGTTAGACCATATGGGAGATAGTCGACTGTTTTCCTTAAGGGAGTCTGCATTTCAGAAGCAAGATAAAAACACATTGGAGGGTGTTATACACAAGGTTTCTGAAAGCATATTACAAATACTGTTATACAACACAGAAACCTCTGTTTTCAGCAACTATATATTAAAATCTTCTGTTTAGAAATGAACTTTCAGCTTCCCTGACTTAGATGTGTAGTTCCATGCAGTGAGAACAGGATCTGTTTATCCCCTGCTCTGTCATTTTCTCTTCAATAGCTAAAACTAAGTTCTTGAAGAAATTTTCTGCCTTAACAGATCAAACTGACATTGGTTCCACAGATCGTGATCATGAAAATATTTAGGGACAGGTAAGATTCATTTCCTCTTGTTTACAAGCAGCCCTATTGATGTCTGTAAAACTGCTAACATAGATAAGTACAGATTCACAGAGCAGCTGTCAGTGGAAGGGTCCTGCTTGGAAGCCCTCAATTCCATAACTCTGAAAGGAAGGGTCAACTAAAGCAAGTTTCCTAGGACCATGTTGAGTCAGGGGTTTAACTGTCCAAGGATGGAGACTCCCAACCTCACTGAGCAGTCCCTCACTGCCTTCTGCATTGCCCCCAGAGAAGAGTCTGGCTCCGCACTCCCCAAACCCTCCCTTCAGATACTTACACACATTGAAACCACACTCAGAGCAACAAGTGCTTCCCCGCTGGCCGAGACTGGCAGAAACGAGTAGGTGAAAAGCACAGTCCGAAACTATGATCATGAACTTATTAAGCTCATGAGACTCTGCAGTACTTTCATTTTTGTTACAGGGACCTATGCGTCAATATTCTGACACCATAATCAATTGCAGTTGCACAACCTTCCTTGAAGTATCACTTAGTATTTTACTAGGTACATCTTGGCTGGCATGGATTTCCAATTAGGCATTCTTTTAGGTCAATAGAGCAGAAACACGGGGTACACGCACTCAGCCACGCCAAGCCTGTCTTCATCAAGGAATACGCTCATTCTTCGCTTTGTAAAACCAAAGCACATTTCGTGTGATGATCTGTTCCTTGTTGGAGAAAGTAGCCCTTTATCCTGCTGTATTCAGCACGCAGGCTGAATAGCTGCAGATGTTACAAGTGTGTTGGCACTGCTGAGGACATAATCAACTGCTATAAGGAGCTGGACCAGCAATTGAGAAGCAGACAAATCTGATGGTCCTAAACTACTGTCTGATGTTTTCCTGGTCACAAACCCCTGAATTTGTCACCAATCTTGTCTGAAATACATGGCAAGATTTGCCTGGCTGAGCTTCTGAACACTTAACACAAAATTCAGGTCACAGCCTGAAGCAGATGTATCCCCTGTATCACAGCCACCTTCCACCCTCATTTAGTTTAGAAATAAAGCTGATTCCCTGACTGCTAGCAGTCACTGAGGATAGCACATACTTTGTCTTCAATGTTATTTAGCACTGATGTCCTAGTCAGACTCCAGACAGACTCCCCATCCTCACTGTTATTTTTAAAGTGGATTAAATATTCTTTTTTCCTTTCCATTCCTAAAATGACTGTATTGCTAAATTAAACTGACTGAAGAAGCCCTTCTAACTATTTGAACTCCCTGTGATTTTTAAAATGAAACCGTTGTCTTTATTAATATTCACCATACCCACCAACAATTATAAAAAATCAAAACAGTCTATCACACACTTGCTATAACTAGAGAAATAACATACTGGTTCAGTTATTTTAAAATCTGCCCCAAATGAAAATGCACTTAAATTACATAGCAAAGCAATTAACATGTTGTGATACTAATTAGATAATGCATTTTTAATCTTACTTATATCCTGGAACATGGTATTGACAAGTTAGGATAAGGGGCATAGTATGATGTACCCTCATAAAAACGTTCTGATTACATTTTAGAATAATCAAAAAATAGATAGGAGATTGGAAATAGCCTTGAGATTCTCACTTTTTTTTTTTTTTTTTTTGTAAATTTGTACGAAAACATCATTGAAGAAAGGAAAGGCTCAGTTATTTAATCTCTTTGGCTTATCACTCATCATTAATAGCAAGTACTCTTCGTTTGCACTACGTCCCTCTCTTCATTCCCAGTTTGCAACCCAATTCTGTGTTATGGGATTCAGTTTTCAGCAAGACACACTCAAGCTAAGCAGAGTCTAGCTGTAGATTCCTCGTGTACCCTCAGTTGGGTTGCCATGAACCACTCATCAAAAATTTAAGAGATGACTGTCCGAGTTCAGTCATCAGTCAGCCATCAGTCAGTTCTGTCATCAAGCATGCCTTGGGAACAAAAGCTTTTGATGAGAAGTTCAGAATATATGTTTTTAAAAAGTATAACTGTAACACTGATGGATCTCCCCAGACTACAGGATTTTTACTTGAAATAAGGATAACCAGGGACCAAAATTAAGCAATGCTATTTGCAGAGCACTGTGGAATTTTACCATAAATTCACCTAAAGGCATCTTTTGAAATGGAATGGTTCCGAGTTCCTCAGGCCTACAGTTCTCAGCAATCCTTGCTTTCCTCTTACAGTTCACCCTTTTCAGGTTCCCATATTCCACCATTCAAAGGTCTCTGTCTTTTCGACCATTAGTCCTCTGAGAAGAAAGGTCTTTAGTTTTATACAACGTTTAACACATTATCCCTGTTCTAAGGGATGAAGAACATCCCACAACCTTATCATACTCTAAGGGACAACCCTCTAAATTTAGGTTGGCCAGCAGAAACAGTCTATAAACCAATTTCTCTGAGAGGCTTAGGAATATCCACAGCATTATTTGGTATTTTACCCACCTCTGATTTACATCCTTATCTTTCCATTCTTTGTAGTAACACCTTTCTGCCTTCTTCCTACTATCTCCTCTGTACTTTTCAGTAATTAATATGAATTCCATTCACTAATGACAGATTCAACAGACTCTCAACATCTTTGAGACTTCTTGCTCTGTCCAAGAGCCAACAGGCAGAACACTGGGCACCATGTAAAGAAGGAACCATACTAATGACTATAATTAAACTATTTCCTTATGACATTGCCAAGAGCTATCAACACATAATTGCTGTGATTCAAATATATTCAGCTAGAGCTAATACAGGAAAATTCTAAAAGATTTAGATGGAACCTAAAAGGTTTAGTTGAGACTATTTTGTCATTCATTAGGTCATTCAGAAAATGAGTATTTATCCTATATTTTCACTGGTACTATTCCAATTGGAGCACATGCAATTATGCAAGTCCAAAGGTTTTAATCTCCATATTGAAAAATGAGAAAACCATATTAACTCAGGGCTGTGTTATATTAGATTAACAGTACCCTCCAGGAGGTTTTTCAGTGCTCTGATTAGAGTTAAAATGTTACAGTATCTGTGTATATGCAGATGACCCCAGATGATTTAGATAGCCTTAGGCTTGACCATTACAGCAGAACAGTCTTCTATATGCTGTTATGTGGCTTATAATTTTCTTTATTGTCAACAAAATGATGAAATTATTATTCTCTGTGTTTTTAATAGCTTCACTGCTGGCAACTAATAAATTGATGAGAATATCTGTTTTTATCTTTAATATTCTATTAAAAATACATATAACTTTAGGTCAGGCACTAGGGGAAATATATGACCATTGTGTACAAGCAGATTGTTTTTCTGCTGTTTGTGGTTGACTTTAAACTTACGTTGCTTTCTGGATTTTTCACTCAGTTCACTTTCATCACTGCCACTGTGTCTCCCCAAGTATAGCTATGCATGTGTTGGAATACAGCTTTTTATTTTACAGTTAGTACACTATGAGAATTTCAGATATCCTGTTCCAAAATAACATGTTAATATAGAAAAAGGAAAAAAATACATTAAGCAGGCATGGTTTTTGTCTATTTCCATCGAGAGCTCCATGGAAATCCTGGGGATTGTTTTATCCTGTAAAGCTTATATCCTTAGCTAGAGGCAAGATTTCCCATCTGATCAGGCAAACTAAGGACACAGAGGCCACAGCCATTCTAGCTGAGCTAGAATGATTCACTAACAAGTTTGCTTTGTTTGATGAGAAGGCAGAAGCACCAAGAGATACAACTCTTTTCCACACCATTTTTGGTAGACAGCAGAAAATTTCAGACAGCACATACTGCATTTTCTGAAATAACAGATTAGAAATTGTTGCTCTGACTTCTATCACTATCAAAGCCTGCTACACATAGAAATGTGCTCACAGTTAAGAAGATAACATCTCACATTGTTCTTCCTCCTCATCTGTCTGTATTTTTCTTGTTAAAATCCTACACAAGGAGGCGAAAGGCAAAGAAAGAAAATGTATTTATTTTGTTTACAAAATAGGGCCAATTTTCTTAGCTGGAGATACCAGGACCCTTTTGAGATACAGTCATCACCTTATGTTTTAGCTAGCATATATTCCAGCACACTGGCATCTTGAGAATTTTAGTCTTCAATAACCATAATTCCAATGCTGTGCGCCCAAGTAGTCACACTGCAAAGGAAGTCAGTCTTTGCATTTTAAGAAAGTTGACCTAGAAACCTGCTGTCCAAATGAAAACCTAAGCCCACAGTTTCAGGACCCCAATGAAAGCCTTAAACCATGAGCTATCCTAGCATATTACTAGTTAGAAAACCGTTTATATTAAAATATAGGAATATGTTATACCGAGAACAAGTTAATGGGTTTTTTATTATCTAATTCACTTGACTAGATTGCCTAGAAGGCAATGCCTAGAATACTTCCTAGGACTCGTGACAAATTTTGACAAAGCAGGACACATTTTACCATTACCACCATCACTGCTTAAAAATAACATCATAGTTTGGCATTTACATCGTTCTTTCTGTGGCTCCTATTATCCATATCTCTATAGACCCCAAACACAGCTTTATATTTTTTATATGCTTATTCTAATTAATGGACCATACCAGGTCTGTGTCAGTATATATGAGATCAGGTTATTGATTTAGTAATTGCATCCTATACAGGATTATGGGACAAATCCTACAACTTTATTAGCATGGTAGTTTCACTAACTTTTATAAAGCTACTAGTGTACAATAGCTTTGTACAGCTTGTACAATAGCTTTGTACAGCTACATCAGCTGCATATCAGTATAGATAAATTCTAATAGCTTTGATGGGGAGAAAAGAAAACAATAAAATGAATAAATGGTTTGAATAACATAAAATTAACTAATATAAAATAAAACATTAATAGAATGAATAAAACATGTCGGGAATAAAACAACTCATAAAACAGCTGCTAAATCAGAGATTATCAAGTCATTTGGAGGTCATAAAAATTATGAGTAAGATCAAGACATCCTATTGCAGAAGTGGTTTTTGCAACCAGAAATGGTGACATCAGATATGAATTGGGAACCAACAAGTTTAGCAGAGAAACCTAGCTAGATTTAACAGAGAAACCAGTCTAATAAACAACTTCACTTAAACTAAAAATACATCAATGGAGAATAACACGTACAGGGAAATCTATATGAGAAAGTAGTATGAAATCTGAGTCTCTGCGTTATAAATGAAAAATACTAGTACTCCAAACTTCAAATATTATCTTGAATATCACTAACCAATTGCTATTCCACTGGGAAGAAAGCTTACTTGAGCTGAGAAAGACAGTTTGGAAGAAGATCTAGGAGAAAGGAACCAATGGAAGCTGTAGCACAACTTCAAGCACTTCCTTATCGCATTGTCTCTAATATAAAATTATTTTCTTAGTCTACCTAAGTGAATATTATGTGATCCTAATTTCCTTAAGACAAATAAATGAACCTATTACAAATCTAAAATTATTTAATTCCATGAAAAAAAAAGCTGAGGCCACATTATCTGTGTTCTTTTACTTACACTTCACTAAACTTTAACCTGTATAAATATTGACCTCTTTTAAAGATTTAAAGATTATTTTGTACTTGTAAATGAATTAGGATTTGATGATAAATCTCAGAAAGCGCCTGTAAATGGTATCATGTGTGAATATGTTCAGAAAACCTACCATGAAAGATGAAGAACTTTTCACCTTGACAGGCAGGGTAAAGAGCCACCTCAAAGCTCCATTACTGTCAAAAGCCATTGGATAGTAATACAACCTGGATAGTAATACAAGTTCTAAATAGAGCTCTAAATAGAAGCTCTAAAACAAAGGAACTTTCTAGCCCTGTCTGAATGAACACAAAGAAAGAAAATTCCACACATTTTTTTTTTTCCCCAAAGGCACTCATTCACTGTAACTTAGCACAAACTCAGCACTAGTTAATACTTAAATTCACTTGAGCAAGAATAACTCCCATTTTAATGGGATGGGATTCCTAATTCCCAGAAATTTAGCCTTAGCAACAGCAATTTTGCCCAGGAGTCTCAGATGTGTTAGTTCCCTGCTACTGACAGGCCTCTGGAATAAGATTGTACAGGCTAGGAATTAACAACAGAAAATGAAATGGAGATGACTTTCTGGAAGAGCACAATGCAAAGAGAATTCCTGTTGAAGTCAATGAGGGGAAAAAAAAAAAAAAATCACAGAAATGAGCAAATTCTGCCAAGATCCTTGCTATTCAGCTGCTGTATAATTCTGAAACTACTAAGTCAAAATGAGATGAGGGGAGTAGGATTGGTTCTGGCATCACTTGCTGAAAGAACAGAAGCAACTTTCCTTGCGAGCATATCAAAACTGTAGAGCTGAAACAAAACTTTAAGTGGAATTCATGGGACAAGAGAGGAGAAATTATAATGAAAAGGACAGCTTGCCTCTCAGAGGGCTATGTGGCCAGGTGAAGGATCAAGTAATAGCTCCCTGTCAGTCTTGTTATTCTCCCATTTTCTTTTGATATGGACGTGTAACAGCCCACACTGATTTTGCATGTTTCTGCATTTCCTTCCCTCTCCACTGCCGTGATATTTCCATTTCAGCTTGCAACGATGGGTTCGCACTGGGTCAGAGAAAACGTCCATCTATACTGCCCATTTCCTCTGCTTTGTAGCACAGCTTAACAAAACAGCTTGAACCTGAACTGCGACGTTGGACAGCTTTTCAAAATAATGCTTTTGTATCATGGTGGGTATTCTTTCAGTGCATCAATATGTCCAGGCCATTAAAATATCTCTAGTATCTTGATGTATGACCAGCCATACACATATTCTAAAAAGAAGGGCAGGAGAGAAGAAAAAAATATATTATTCTTCTTAGAATCTTTTGATTTATTTCAGCTTCACTTTGCTCTTGCATTGTCTCATTTGCATTGTTATCACAGTATGCCAGATATAGGGAAGTCCATTAATGCTTCACTGTCACTTTATTTCCTTAAAATATTTAAATCATTTAATTTAGAATTTCATTTTTTTTCAATACAAATATACAGTGTTTAACCAGAAACGTTAAAGCATTAAAGAGTAGCTGAATGTCACTTTTTGGATTAATGGTCTTCTTCTGAACTTCTACAAATGACATTTTACTTGACTCTCTAAAGAACCTTCTTTCTTTATTTTTGATATTACTGTGAATAACATGATACAAGCTAACTAGCACTAGGAGATGAAGTCCTGATTTATCACAAGAAGTAAAACATGGGATATGAGGGAAAATTACTGGTGAAAGTAAATAAATGCTGGATAAATATGAAGGACATTTGCACAGAGAGCCTAAATTAAGATGCCTGCATCTGTACTAGAGGGAAAGGAGAGGGCTGGGGGAAAAAGTTAGAGCCAGCACTTTTTACACAAGATTTTACTGTCCATAATGAAGATCAGAAGACTTTGCAGGTAGGAGGCCATAAAAAAATCCATATTCAAAGTAACTACATCTCAATACACTTATATCATGGAACGTATTTGACCATAGTTTCAGCACACGAGTTGAAACAGCAGCCACAAAAGAAAATTATATTATAACCACATGAGCCTTGATCACAGATACTAGATTGCTGTTGCTAAACATACTAACCAAAAAATCCTTCAAGACTTACAAAAAAAAAAAAAAAAAAACCCTAAAAAGCTTGAGTTATTGGAGCCTCATCCTTACCCTACATGTATAGCTTTTAGAGAGTAAAATGCAGAGGAGATAAATCCCATTCTCAGCCTAAATTAGCCATCTAGCCTCCTCTGTAGTCAATGAAGAGAAATGGGAACTGAAAAAGACAATTTATCTCATTCATTTTAAGATGGAATGAATAGCACTCTGGAGAGAGCTATTTCTCTCCAATTCACTACAGAGTGAACCTAGATGACTATCCTTCGATTAGAGCTGTATCTTTTGGGTGGCTGAAATTAAATAAGATTAATCTAGGCCAAAATGACTACAAATCTAGAAATCCATTTGTTTTTCTTTCAGGTTACCCGCAATAACTGTGAACAGTACAGATGAACCTTTTTTTTTTCTGCCTATTAATTTTAATATGGCATTATGGCAGAAATGGCCATATTTCTGATTTAGCCTTATATAAATTTCTTCAGAGATGCCATATTCTTTTCAGGTCTAATACATTTCTACTAAATCATTGACTCAGATTAATTTTTGAAAGAGATTATTTTAACTCTGAAACATAAAGTATTTCAGTTTATTTAAAAAGTGTGAACAATGATCTGTGAAATGTAAACTCTCTCATTAGTTCTCTCTTTTCCATTTTGTCTTTTTACTGTTAATAGCTATTTAAAAAGACAAACCTGTAGGCACTATCATACTGGATAACTAGCATTAAGTAATTGTGTTCTTTTACTGCAATGGAGAGATTTTTAGCAGCTCGTTTTCCTCACTGGAGTAACTTTCCTTTAGTTCACCTAACTAATTACTGTATATCCTGCTATGTCTATTCTTCTCACTTTTTTATAGAAAGATGTAAGGACTTCCCCTCTAGCACTGCACAAGCTAGATCTTCAAATCCAAAGGCACATAGATAGTAATATTTTCTCTGGTTACTTATCTCCCTTTCCCTGCAATGGAGAAGTTAGGAATGAGTTAATTCTTGGTTCTGCCATTTGCAGATTGCTCTGCACAACGTAATTGATGCCAATGGGCAGCAAATAAATACTCCACAGAGGTAAACAGGACTTGGATGAGCAGTATTTTAGGAGAATGCCTGTAAAGAAGACCCTTAGAAAAGGTGATGGGTGAAGAAACGAATATTTTGCTCTGGTCAGTAATCAAAGCAATCTATGGCTTAGTTGTTAGCAATAGAGGTTTTTTTTTGTTTTTTGTTTTTTTTTTTTTAAAGGAAAGGTCAATAGACTACAATTTCTGCTTCTTCTAGTGAATGATGGTGAGTATTATCCTAAATAAAAGTATTAATTGGATATTCAGAAGAATATTCAGGAGAATTGTTTATTTATGGCAGTATTGGGAAATTCCAGATTCTTAAATAATTTTAGTACTCCATCTACTTTTTTTTTTTAACTGTAAAATATGTTTTATTCTCAAATTAGGAATTACCAGTAGTGTCCTTTCACTTACAGGAATCACTGTGTCACTCAGGTGGCAGCACAGTGGTAGTAAATAGAAAAAAAATAGAGAAGTTAAAATAATGTCTTGAGAATTTTTTAACTACTCTTTGAGAATACAGGAAAAGGAGGTTATTTCTTGGTTAGACAGCGGTAATCATGGGTCTCGAGAACATAAGTAGTAGTCAGTAGCTCTTGCAAACCCAGAGGAAGGTTAGTCCTACATTACTGCTTGGTCAGGCTGCTCCCAAAACAAGTTTGGGCCACAGAAGGCAGCAGTCTGGATTGAGTGACTCACACCAAGTTCATCACACTGCTGCCAGGCTGGAGGAGCTCACACAGCTTGGAATTTTGCCTGAACCTCCCAACGTGACCCTTCCACATAACAGAACCAGTACAGAATCTCATGGCTATTTTTCCTACAGCAGCCTTTTACATTTCAGGGAGCAGCTCAGGCTATCTTAGCTTACCTGGTGACACGCGGCCCACCTTTGCAGTTAATTCTTGCACACTGAGGCCTGGTTTTGTACCTGGCTCGCCATGAGGGCAGCAGGAGCTGATGGCAGCAGCAGTGCTGCCCAGGGGTGACAGAGAAGCAGCCACGGGGCCTTCCAGCAGCTACGGAGCCCAGTGAGGAGCAGCAGGAACGAAACTGTTAGCAAGGGAGCTGCTCACATGGGTGGCACTGCGACCCAGTGGTTCAAAGAGGACCCCAGCTATTAGTGAGAGAGCTCAAACAAGCGCCTTGGTGTTTGCAGGGCAGTGTTAGCGAGCGCATGGCCGTGAGAGGTGGAGCCTCACAGGTGTGGGACATTTCAAACACGTCTCACCCTTCCGTGCGGCTGAGTAAACAGGCTGTTGGTGGGACAGTCACAGCTGCTGCCCATTTTGCTTTGTGTCTGGGGCACAGCAACCACAGTCTTTGATCCCAGAACACCTGAGGGTGGTTAAATCCTGAAAGAAATGCACACAAAGGTTGTGAAATCTTCACTCTCTGGGTTGGTTATGACTTCAGTGAACTCTGAGCACCTTGATCTGGTAAGACTTTTAGGCCTTGCCTAGGCACCTGGATTAGGCTGACTTCTGAAAGTCCCTTCCAACCTAAACTGTGATCCTAATGCTTATGTTACTAAGTGTTATTTTTGCAGTAAGGCAAAAGAAAAAGGAACTAGTATTAATGTGATATTTAGATACCAGTAGAGGCAGGTTTCATAACAAGAGATGATACTCCAGAATGGAGCCTGATGATACACAACCAGAGCACACTTTCAAGATGCAACTCTGAGGTAGCCTAAATGCTACCAAATGTTAAATGTTAAACGCTTAGGAAGGTCTAGGTACGATGAATGTGGACAACTACAGGTAGCCCAGTAGGCTGGAATCACTACATTAGTGTTGTGTTTACAATGCTTTACAGTACTCGGTGATATCTCGATGTGATCAGTAAATTAGCCAAGAACATATAAACAGAAGTGAATAGGAAAGGCAAAGAGCGTGGCAAAGAAAAACCAGCAGCAAATATAAAAGACAATACAATAGCACTTTAAAGCAGTCGTATACTTTGTCATTAGCATTTCTAGGCTATAAATATGGATCATTACTTCAGTAATTAGATTTGAAAGACAAAACTTATTCTTTGACTTTTTCATTTTGAGAATGCCAAAAACAAGTAGTATCATTTAGGAGTAAGGCTTCTGCCTTTCATTGCGTAAGGGATTTTGCTAGAACCTTTCAAAGTGGTCATCGTGTTCTTACGGCCAAGCTGACATATTTGGGGATGTACACAGCATGTGTATGAACAGTGAGGTTGGAGGCCTCTTATACCAAATTTTATTTTCTGATTCCACCTTGGAAAATGAGGTGACACCCCAGAGGTTCACAGGGAGCTGTCAGATACAAGTACAGGAGTTGTGTGAGACTGCAGACAATATTTGAACTTCCTGTGGGCCACTTAAGATATCACTGCTAACATGTCTTAGCTAGTAAAGCGGTTAACATCACCCCCATAAAAGTGGTAAACACTGCATTAGAAATCTCACCACTTTGTAGCCACCTTTTATTTTATTTTTTTTAATTCTCTCTTTTTCTTTCCTGATATAAACAGATCAAGTAAGCCTAAATTTTTGGTCTCATGGCAGATTCTACAGGCAGGTATTTATTTAGAAATAACCTCTTTCAGGGCTTAGCTGACATCCTTGATGAAGCAGGTGCATTTGCACAAGCAAATTGACTTTGAGAAGAAAAAGTGGAAATTGTGATTCTGAAGCAAAATCAGTAATGTTAGTTCCTGTTTTGCTGGAGGGAAAATCAACAAGAATTGTCAAAGTGATAATAATTTACAGTCCTTTTAAAAGAGTGTTGCAGATAAGAAAATTGCCTTACTTTAGTCTGTACTCTGGTTTTATTTAACATGTTTTTCTCTTTCATCATAGGGAACTTCAGGAATGAAAAGGCCTTAGCTGTTGAGACCTACTCAACTCAGAACAATAGACTTACTATAGTTCTGTTTTAACTACCTAATTAATGATAACATTTTAAGAAATTAGCATAGTTGGGTGAATAAGTTTATTAAATGATTGGCTTGGACTGCCAACCTCCAGCTTACTGGATGGCAGGTTTAAAAATGACTTCTATTTAATATGATCTGTTTTTTGGCAATGATAAGGTATTTGAAAAAGCCATTTCTTATTTTTTCTCACTCTTGGAGAAAGAAGGTTCTACATCACTGAACTTTACTAGGGAGGTTACTGGATGGCAAAATTTAAGAAATGCCGGGAGATGAACACTTCCACGCTTAGCACATTGACTGCATGAGTGCATGACTGCCTTGCTTTTACAGTGGAAGTACTTGCATTTGTGAGCATTTCTGCACTTATATTGGACTTGCAGTTGATAAATTAGGAACTGCTGCTGTCAGGCTGATCATACTAAGCATAGGGTTGGCTTGTATTTTCTATATTCCTATGTAGAAATATGATGTCAGAAGTTAGCATAAAATAACTCAGAATTCCAAGGCTGTAGCCATTTGGTAGGTGCAAACACCATGCCCATGAGGATGGCATTCTAGGTACAAGGCCAGCAGAACAAATACAGTGTTTCAAAGACCACTTATTGTATTGATCTAAAGCACTATGTGCTGAAAAGATGTGTTTTTCTAGTTATGCTGAATATCTAGCTATGATAAGTCAGCTTTATAACTTGGAAGTAGTATCTGATGGTTCCACAGTGCAAACCAATGTAATCAAACTCTGAAAGAACCAGTTGATATAAGAAATATCTACAAGGAAGTTATGCTGAATTTCCTGTGATGTTTTCATGGAGTATTCCAGGATATATCTATAAATATTATATATATATATATATATGCAGATGGACACTCATCTGCTTTCTTTAGCTTAATTTATATTTGAAAACTCCCAATTCTATGCGTAGATGAATCATAATTCAGAAGATGGTTCTTCCTTGCAAACTTTGGACCTTCTCCCTTATTGTCATTAAGGTTACCTGCCTCAGCCAGTTTGGCTGCAGCCTAACACTCGGATATATTCAGTTGAGTATAATGACATATATAATCTTGGAAATCTGTAAGACTTTTATTCCTTGAATAGTTTGAATAGTTTCTACACTAGCTATACCTGTCAATGTAATGCAATAATGTGAGCAATGTGAGCAATATTTGAAAAGAAATAAAGTGAATTATTCTGTGACTTACGGTTTGGCTGTCCTATTAACCTATACATCTTTATGTTTCTTCTGAACAACCAACTCACAAAGAAACACATGTATCAGAAATACTCATGCAATTTGATTGTTTATGCAGGATTTTCAGTGTGTGAATGTCATTCTGAGATGATAATTTAAGTACAAGACTTCTGATTGATATGAGCTTTCTGATACAGCTTGTCTGATTGTTATAACCGCTGTGTTAATGGAGAGACAGCAACTTTCTGCCTTAAGCAGGTTAAGTTTTTCTTTACCAAAACCTATCAAGTTCTGAAATTTAGATACAAAGTTATATTCTTTTCTGTAATAGTAAGAATTAACAGCCCAATTTCGTAAGCAAAAACAAAGAAGTGTAGTGTGTATTTTACTTAAAATTTTGAGACAAAAAAAAGATCTTCTGTTTGAAAGTATTTTTAGATGGAAATCTCAAAGATATCTTGAGTGTTTACTCATCAATATATGACTTATAAATGGAGATAAGCAGTCACATTCCCCCCGACATTCCAGTTTTGTGTTTGTTTGTTTCCTTGGTTTGATTTGTACATTTTTTTGTTGTTGTTACAGGTTTTTTTTAAAAAAAACAAAAACAAACTGGTGAATACCTTTTCATTTTTCTGTTATGGTTTTATGGCTCTTTATCATAAAATGTTCACAGCTGGGGACCCATACATCTAAATTCTGATCAATTAAAAACTGTAGAACTTCTCTAGCATAGAAAGCAGCCAGAAAGGACTCACAAGGCAACAAGAAGGATTCTTAGAATTTACAGAGGTGGGATGTTTCTGAATTCATAACGAGCCAGATGTGCTCTCAGGTCATGTCCCTGCTGGAAGATGCTTCAAACTGAGGTCTTCCTGTTGATATTAAAGAGTTCATTTTTTTTGTAAAGTTAAGGAAGTTAAATCAGTTGATCTAGCCATATGATGCTAATTTCCAGTGCCCTTGTGAATTCATAAATTCAGTGTTTTTCATTTTATGCATTAGAGCTGCTGAAGAGCAGATTTAATAAAGTGATTCACCTTCTAATTTGCCAAGTTCCCAAAAGGAAAAGCAAAGGGGAGGAGGGGTAATTGTGTAATAATAAATCTGTTCTGCATAACTCTTAGAATGGAATGATACTGTCTCAAGGGAGACAAGGGAATGTAGCTACATAACCCAGCAAACCTGTCTTCTATTAGCCCCGACTTGAGGATGAAATTTATAATTGTTCCTTCAGCACTGCTTGTCAACAATAGGCACAAATTTCAGTGAATACCAATTACACTTCATTTGCTTTGTAGTATATGACAGTTTTCTCACCCTTTTACAGCTTCCAGAGTTTTTCAGTGCTGTCAGAGTGGAAAACCTGAATCTGTGTGATGGCAAAAATCTAGTAACTAGTTGATGCCAGCAAGTGTCTCTCTAAAGGGCATCTGTTTCCCTTTGAGGTTAAGATGGAAGTATCACTTCCAAGAATACTTTGTATAAATTAATACTTTTCAACCATTCATATTTCCTGGCCTAAAAGTATAAGGAAAACATATCAAAGCAGTGAATTATGAAATGTAGGTGTCTCTGCTTTCATATTTATGTTATGAAAGCATATGCAGTTATGTACTTAAGTCTGAAAGTTTTGCAAGGGGCCTCTTGCTCTCTTAGTTCAGCCTTGTGTCCCTAGAAATGGATTAAACTAAATCAATAGTCTGCCTTTCACTTTGACACATTGCACTGCCAAAACAGAAAACAACGAATTTATGGTAATGCCATTAAAAAAGTATTTCCATGCAGATGGGTCTGAAGTAGTAATTGACTCAGAGATAAGTCTTCTGAATACGTTCAATTCCCCTACCAGTGTAAATTAAGAGCAGAGTGCTCTTGCTTGGCTAAAAGACAATTTAGAGTATTTAAAAATTAGAGCATATAAATGAATGAATATTCAGTTGGGATAACATTTAAATATCCAAGTGCTCCTGACATACATTAAAAACATGGATCTTCACAGTTCATTACTTGATTCAACTAAATTAATTATAAAATGTTTTAATTAATTTCCAAAGGTGTTGCCAATGCTATTCCTTATTCCCTGTGCAAATATTGCTCTACTCTGATTGTTCTTAAATAACAGTATAAATAGAGATGTCTTTAATCCTAAATGAATATCTGTATTTGAGATTCTCTGTTATGAAGAATGACTCCACACAATGAAATCCTGCTGCTAATTAAAATTAACATTTATTGTGATTAAAAATAGAACAAAATTAATAGCATTTTAAAAAGAGATCATGTTCCCTCCATAGACATACCTGCCTGAAGATCTACTCATGTAGCTGTTCCAATAGTTCTCAGAAATAACTAGTGTCAAGAACTGTGGATAGTGATGTCCCATTTTGTAAATAATGTGTGATACTACGATTATTTATAGTACCGTAGGAATGCAATAATGGTGAATAATGGAAAGGGAAGAGGATGAAATGAGATATTCAGAGATGCTAAAGAGCAGCTAAACCCAGAATATCAAAGGTATCAGGTGACAGAGTTTTAACAGCAATTTTTATTGCCCTTTTCCTGTCAGAAACAATCTTCAAAACTGAAGCTTTTCATGTAATAGCATAAGATTTTTTTATTTAATTTTTCTAATTAAAAATTAGATTTAACTTTTTCAACATGCTCTATTTCAACTTTTTCAAAAGGAAAGATTTTTGACTTTCTAAGATTCCGACTGGACATGAACATCGTTGCAATCTATGAGTATCCTGGCTATAGGACTATAAGAAAGTTCAGATTTCCTGTGTACAGGTTACACTGCTTTAGCCTGTTATGGGCACAGTCATGGATGTGCTTCTGTGCATAGATGATAATCATTTCAGAGACTCCTTCTGCAAAGGGGAAGCAGTGCTCTGCCCTTCGCTTGTCTCGCACCTCTGATTGCCTTGACAGGCAGGCTGATACAAGCACTGGTAATTCAGGTCTGTTATTGATGCTTTTTAAGTATCTGCTACATGCCATTTTGCAATTTTACTGCAGACTGTGTTGGAAAAATGCTGCTGCTTATTGGAAAGGAGATTCATGTTTTGTGTTGAAAATTGAGGATGCTTTGCTCAATTATTGCATTCAAATATGCACGGGTATCCAATCAAGCCTTCATAGCTAGGACAGAATGCTTAAGGAATTGTATAGCTAGACATGGCATTAGACTGTTAGATCATTACAAAGCCCATCCAAAAGAGCTGTCAGAGAGGAAATCTTTTGCAGGAATTCAAGGAAGAATTCCTTCCTGATCACCCTTTTAGCATTTGGCATAGTGGAAGGGCATGCTAAAGCAATGACCACTGTCTTAAATGTGAACTTCTTGTCCTGAACCAGTCCTGCAGCACTTGGAGACTTGCACTGGCTGCGACTTTCAGGTGTGGATTCACCTGGGTGAGTACTGAGTCTCTGATTAGAAAGAATGTTACCCACTATATATGATGCCCTTATCTTAGGACTGTGCAGCCCCTACAAACCATGAAAACTCATTTATATATATATATGTATATGTACAGAGAGAGTGTTCTTTAGTACTTTGCCAGTGTTTGTTTACCTGTGTTTAAAACCAGTGTTTACCTGCTTGCTGATGGAAATAATTTAAGCTTCAAGTTTTTTTGCAGTCTGCTGTTTGGTATGTGAAAGCAGTGCCAACTGTCAGTTTTCTTCAGACAGGCTTTGAAAATGGGAAATAGGCAACACTGAAGCAGCATTTCCACTCCAACAGTGGAATGTTTACAAGCCTCGATCTTAAGATATAACAAAATCACTGAAAATGATGTTCAGGAGCCAAGAAAAGATGGAGTGAAAAGATGGAGTCAAACAGAGGTTAGGATGTAAAAAAGCATACAAAGCCTTTCTTCCCAGGCATGAAAGCCAAGTAGAAAACAGTCTTTAAACATTTTATAATCTACTAATTGCTCAGATTGGGACAGGAAAGAGTTTTTCTTTCTGGACTTATGATTTCCAGGTGATTCAAGTTTATAGCTGTATAACTATCAACTCCAGCCCAATGCTGATCTGACATCAAAAAGAAGAAAAGAGAAGGGGAAAACAAATTTTTGGAGGAAGGATACAAAATGTTCAATTGGAAAAACTTTCGGTATGTTTTTAGAAGTAATTCCTGCTTCTAACTGTCTAACTGATCTCCCTGTAAATCTGACTCTTCTCCAGAGCACTGATACTTTAGACTCACTGATTTACTCGCGGTTTGACCCTGAGCAAATAACGTGCCTATTTTTTCTCTCAGTTCATGCTGCTGTAAGACTGATGATGCAATAAGCTCAAGCTTTCTGTTATGGACTGCATAATTGCTATAATTTGCTAGTTCAATTACATCATGTTTACCTCCTCCTGATCCTTTACAAAATAGGCAGGAGAGGAGAAAGCTGCATCGCTTTCTTTGGCAAAGCTTGTGTGCTTTGGGTCAGGCCAAAACTAAGCTGAGGAAGATCCCCTTGAAGGCACCTGAGGAGAAGGCAAAAATCTTCACTCCACTGGCCTGAGATCCTATCAGAGCTCTTCATTGCAAAGGTGCACCCTGAACCGTCATTTAGTATTGGGCATATGGTAACCTTTTTAAAACAAACTAAGTTGCCCATCTGCTTTTTGGGGAGTATTTAGTACAAGTTCATTTGGGAGATGAATAGCTAGTTTGGCTTCTGACAGCAGAAGGAGAATTAAAGCTCTTTAACACAATACTCTTCTTTAAAACCGATGAGGAGTCAAGAAATGGAGATGATTTTCTGTCTTACAGCTGCAAGGCACTTTTAGCTACCACTCTTCCACAAGAGTCTTTCAAGATTGTTATTTTTGTAACTGTGTCAGATCTTGACATCTTCAGTTTTTCCTCTTTGCTCTGGCTTGCGTCTGTTTCTCCAAATGCCTTCCTGGCTCAGACAGACTCAAGAAAAAAACATTCCACCCAAATTGCTCCAACTTTTAAAAGTGATTCATGCCTTCCTTTCTGTTTGGAAAAATTTATCTTGTAAATAAATTTCTGAAGTTGTAAATGCAAGCAGAGCTATATCCACACTTAGCAAAGTTTTTCACAGTTTTTACTGATTATACATGTAGTTTATTTCCAATTCTTTAAAACAAACTGTTCTATTCACTTCAGTTTTTCCATTAAGATACAAGATTAAGAATCTTCTTAGCCTTGGCATCATTACTCTTATGTAGAAACTTACATTTTTCAAGACTAGTATAACAGAAAAAAAAGCACAAAACAAATATTTCTCAGGGACATTTGTTTGCATTGAGAAATATTTACAGCAGTGGCTGTGGCCAGCACAGCCCTCATCCTTCTCTGTCCCACAGCTTCAAGTCTTTTTCTGCTAACTGATGCTTAGGTAAGCCAAAAAATAAACCTCAATACACATTGGTGGCCTTTTTTTCTAGGTAATATGTAAGTTCTAGGTAATAATGTGAGTTTAATCTTCCAGAGATAGAGGAAGGATGTGGATCTCAAGTCTTCGTGTTTCCTACATATTTCATAGTCTCATTATCATTTGCCTTTTCATTCTGCAGCTGACAGTCTTGTGAAACCCTTCCCCTGCATTTTGAATCTCAAAAGCAGACAGCTTCTCTTGCCAGCTGATTGGAAGTGCTACTTTACTGTAAGAGTATATAGTCATACCCATTTGTCCCTGTGCCACGTCTGTTCTTTAACTTGAATAATTCTTTCCTTCCTCCAACTTTCCCTGTTAGTAGGGTGAATCTCCTCCCAGATATTGGATAAGTAATGTTCTTCCTGTTGACTTTCATCAAATAGGCATCTTAGGCAGCAAAATCACTGACTCTCTGAGGTGTGTGAACCTGTCAGAGCGGTGCAAGGAGGGCAGGGAGCATCTTCAAGCAATTCTTGCTTCTCCAAGTAGGAGACCTTCCTCATCTCATAATTTGGGCTTGGCTCTCTTCTTGGTCTGTTTGAATGAAGTATTTTATTGTCTTTTTGTGTAGCTGGAAATGGTTGAAGAGATATGAAGTAATGGAAAATCAAGATCCATATCCCAGTTGCAAACTAAGAAAATCTAGAAGGTGAAGTTGAAAGAATATGTAAAATCCAGTAGCCTGTGTTTCTGTTGTGAATTTATTCTCTGTATTTCTCCATAATGTGATAAACATTGGAGTTTTTTCCTTTGTTTTTTAAGCTTTCTAGTCTCACTACTACTAACCTCACGACTACAAATATGAGAATAAGAGACTTGGTAACAGCATATTTGATGTGTTTTGAAATAGAGCATTGTTGTGTTGATTTATTTAATAATAAACTGTGGTTATTCTTATATGTTTCCTGATTTTTGAAAATATAGACTTTATATTTACAAGCTTTCCTCTAAGGATTAGAAAAGGTTCAGTTGTAAGTGAAAGCTGAAAGTCACTTAATCTCACGACTCCTGGGCCACAGGCTTTTAGAGGAAAGATAGTTTATGTGGCAAAGCTCATGAGAGCTGGTAGCCGTGAGTGTAATGCTTGTCTTTCCATCATCATAAGATAATGTTTAGAATGAAATATAATCAGAATGAAATGTCTCAGAAGTTGCTATTAGCCTCTATCATAGAAAACTGTGTGCAACTTATAAGCCAAATCTAAGTTGGCATTGCAGCTACCAACCAAAATGAGGAAGAAAGTTGAAGAATAATATGAATATTATTTGTTCAAGAAGTAAAAGCTTCTTTGAGTCTCAATAAAGATAATTCACTTGGAAGTAAGATAAATATTACTTATTTAATTTCCTCATGTCCTGTGTCTGCAGTGATTATTTAATAAGTTCTTGAAATGATTTTTTAAAGTCAGCCATATTAACATGTAAAAATCAATAAGATATTATGAGTCTCAGCTTAGCTTTTTTTCATAATGTAAAATGTAGTCACAGCATGAGTCACAAATTCCAAGAAATTGGGAGACAGACTATACTTAACTGTCCATAAGATGATGATGTTTTGCTTATAGTAATTAACACTGTGATGCTTTATTGTGACTTTCATTTGGTGATTTCAGCATGCCCTAAGACAGGTTCTAGGGAGAATTCCAGCAAAATATCTTACAGTATCTTAAACATAAGTTCTAGAAAAAGTTTGGTAAGTTTGTCTCCTCAGCAGTTTTAGGAGTTTTATAAATGTTACTATTTGGGAAGGGTTGGCACTAAAATTTTGATAGAGTGTTGAATTTAGTGCAGTCGGCAGGGTGGACATGTTGAGAAGCGTGGACTGAGAGGAGAACCACTGTGGTAACAGCATTGAAGCAAAACCCAAAAGACTGTAATAAGCAGTCTCTCATTGTCCTGAAGGACTCAGTAATACTAAATTCAGAGGAGGTGCAGGAGAAAAGGAACTAAATAAAAACTTAAGCCTCCAAATGTTGCACTAGCACAAGTTACAGATATATTCTTTATTGTGGTTTAAACTGAAGAACAGATTTTCCTTTGATTTGCTAAATGCTTTTGATTTTCATTTAGTGTGATAATATGATGGTAAGCATTTAACTTTCCTACTCTCCTGTCAGAGAATACTTTTTAAAAAAGTATACAGGAAAGATTAACATATACTGGAGATTAAAACAATTTACAGCTCCCATTCTATATTCTAAATACATGAAGAAATTCTAAATAATAAAGCACACCTTCAGACTTGTATGTAAAATAGGGTATATACACTATTAAATAAAATAGTATATATAAAAAATATACACTACATAAATAGATAATCCATAAAATTTATATAAATGTATTATATAAAATCGTGTATACAGTTTGATTGCCTAGTAATTCCTCTATATTTTATTTTTACTCTATTCTTATATTCCCCTAATATTTCTTCTATATTTTAAAAGAATGTCCCAGAAGAGTATAGGAAATACAGCTTGGAAATGATTGTAACAAAACCTGTATTGGAACACCATATAAGACACTGCAGATAGTCATTGACTAACTAGAGACTGTCAATAAACAATTAAGGTCTAACAGCCAGCAAAGACAACAGCTAGCAAAACTATGCTATTGCTGTTGTCCACAGATGAAGGATGTGAAAATGCAAAGGCAGTTCAAAGGGCAGCAGTGATAATGTGCTAGAGCATAGGAAAAATAAATTGCATGCTACGAGACTTAAAGAGCTCAACTTATAAGTAGTTGATCATGAATACATGAAATAGCTGCTTGATAGTGGGAGGCTTTTGAACCTTGCTGACAATAACATAATGAGATCCAATTACTGGAAATGGAAATTAGACTCAAGTCAACTTCCAAGTAGCTGGAATCTCACAAAAGGTGAAATTTTATAGAGCTGACGGCAACTAAGCAACTTGGCTTTACTAGCAACTTGAACCTGTACAGTGAGATTAGATATGATTCTGCAAAATAGAATTAATTTCTCTTTTGAAAGAGATGCCATGGCTTGTGATGATGGTGTGAAGCAGAGAGTAAACACAGAGCATCTTTCTGAGTTTGGAGTCTGTGGGTTGAATTAATTCCACACTTGTCTCTTCTTTCTGATCCCAGGCAGAATAAGATTGCACGCAGAGCGTCCAGTGTGCTCAGCAGTTCTGCATTAAGATAGGGATTCAAATTTCATGCTTTGGGATTATCAAAGTTCCCATAAAGAACTGAAAAGAACATGTTTATTTTTTTCTTTGACAAATTATTTGGTACCAAAGGAAAAAGGATTCAATCTCCTTCAGAAGCACCACTGTTAAGCTCAGGGAGGTGGTAAGATATGGAGAAGGGTTTTCCTGAATGACTTGTTCCAAATCTGATGAATGTTAAATAAATAAACAAACAAAGAAAGAAAGAAATTGTTGAATGTGGAGTAGAAAAGGAAATCTCCTCTCAAGTGACTGTGTCAGAAAGCTTCAGTTTTCATATTTCTTGGCTTAAAATCCCTCATTCTGTTCCCCATGAAGTCCTTTTCATTACAGAAAACTCTGAACTTCAACCTACTGCAGTCTCTCACCTCTGGCAAACATTTTCTGAGTATTAAAATATTTGGTCTCATTTAATAATTTCTAATATAAAATATTCATTTGGACTGGCCTTTGGCCTTACTCATTTCAAACATTTATCATCTGCATTCTTATCTGCATTTATCATCTGTATTCTCTTAAGACATATATATGCATATATATGTAGCTATGTACATACTGTATTATTACAACTAATGCAATGCAAATATGATAAATGTACCTAATAGAATGATTTTAGTAACAAAGTCATCTTATTTAAACTGTCACTAGATTTCTGTATGTGCTACTACTCATCCACATATTATCTTGATGTTTGCATTGTGTTAGCACTTGAAAACTTGGAAACCAAACAAAAAAAAGTTGTCTCTTCTATTTTACACTGAATGACCCAGTCATTTTTTTAAGACGGATAATATGTGAAATTACAGTTTGGCCCATGAAAATACTGCTTTGAATGTGTTTTAAGGATTTGAAAATACTTTTCACCATTTCATGAACACATCTAATATTCCAGCATACAGACTTTAGAGAAAGGACTTGAGATGGACACAGCAGTGACCTGTAGGTGACAGATAGTCTTTTTTTTTTCTGTGAAAAATCACCTGCATTTCAAAATTAATGTAAACAAAACAGCCTCACAAATCTGTAGCTTTTGGGTGAACTTGAAACATAAAAGCCAGCAGCTTTTAAGGGAACTCTGCCAGTTGCAACTCAGATTGCTCTAAAGTCCTCCCATAGCTTAAATCACTTCTTCAGAGTCCGGAAACTCAGAGATGAGATTCATGCAGGTTTCTCAGAGTTCCCGGGTTCCTTGCTATAAAGGTAAGAGTTGATCTCTGGTTACAACCTGTGTTCTTCAGTCAGAGAGCATTTAAGCTCTGACACCATTTAAGTGGTGCTGCCCAAGACTGTGGCCCCTGGAGTCACATCGGGGAGGATCTTGGAGACCTGGATCCCCAGAGCTATGAGAGTGCCAAATTCTGAAAACCTCTCAGGGCAAAGTGCACCCAATGTTTGCAGAAAATAGTGTTTGCCTACAGATAATTTACCCATGTACAAGTTGAGGGCTCTTAGGTACTTCACTGAGAATCTGGAAATCTGGAATCCAAGGATTTCAGATTAAGAGATCCCTAATACCTTCTACCAACACCTTTGTCATGGGGATCTGTAAAAGAGTTGTAGAATCACAAGTTAGTCCTTTATAACACCAGGGGGAGTTTATCAGTCTTTTCTCTGATATGTCCTTAAAGAGGAGAGGTTTCAAATGAAACATTTAGTATTTTTTTTTCTGTAAAAGAAAAGGAGGAAGAGGTTAGTGTTATATTTAGTTTAGTTTATGGAAGTTGCTACTTTCATTAATTAAAGTCATAATTCACTGTATTTTGGATAGCATGTTATAGAAGGGTAACCACTCTGAAAAACTAGTTTTTTGTCACGTTGGGGTGGATTCTCAACATTAATGGATTTTTTTTTACCTGAATCTAATGAATGGTTAAATTTGGAATAGGTACAAAAGCCCATTGAGAGGTACACAATTCTCACACTGAATGAAGACCACTTTGCCAGTCATTGCCTTTCACAATGCAAAGGAAGGACGATCACCTGATGGAAAGCATTTTGCTTCCAGCAGTATGAATCTGGCTCCAAACTTGTGCCTTCTGCTGAGCTTTGCATTTAACAGCAGCCTGGGCACTGCCTTTCAAACATTACAGCTATATCTTCAGTGTTTGATACTGAGATATACAAGGGCCAGATAAGCTAAAACACACCTGAAAAAAAACTCTTCTTTCTTTTCCTTTTCTTTTTTTTAGTTATTAGTAAACCTCCATGGAAAGAGTAACCTCTTATTTCAGAGCTAGTATTAAAAAAAGAAGAAAAAAAAGAAACAAAAAAAACCTTCTCATCTTTAGGATTTGAAGACTAGGTTGGCTTCATTTAAGAAAAATTGCAAAGACAGGATACAACAAACATTTTACTTTAGCAGCGGGAAACTGATAGTGACACTAAAATGTAGATGAGCAACAGATAACAGAAAAAGCCATTGCCCTAATTGCTCAATTGCTCCTTCATGCCCCAATTAGACATGAGACTCTGAATATGAGATTCTTGTCCAATCAGCTGAATTGGAAGACACAGAAAAAAGTAGTTTTCTTAAGTGTTTTAAAGGCAAAGCAATCAGTAATGCTTCACTGATCCTTTTCGCAGTCACATATTCGCACCAAGGAGCAAGGGGACAGAATGCATCCTCAGGTTACTACCGACTTACCGTACGTGCAGAGATAACTCTGAATTCACTGGTAGCTCATCAATGGACTTCTTTTCCCCAACTCAAACAAGTTATTCCATTGCCTAAATACTACAATTAAGTCAACTACAGTTGGCTTCAGTAATTTGTCTGGGAAAAGATGGTAATTCCAGACTAAGAAATGTGAGTTAGAGAGACCTTGGTTAAAATTTATACAGATTAATCCAAAGTTTCCTTAAAGGAATTGATTTCACTAACCCAAGGGTTGCTGAACCCAGGCCGGAATTTGACAGCTGTGTTATTTAATACTGCACATTGACTTCAAATGACCATGTAAGTTGAAAAGGACTAAGAACAAATCATTAGTAGCTATGTTAACAAGTGTATTCCATTATTCTTGACTCCTGAATATAAACATGGTTATTTTAATAACATACTTTCTAGAGCTTGCTGAATTAGAATAAAATATCAGTGGAGACTATTTTCATTGTTCAGTCAGGCCTGATATGTTTTTATTCCTTAATCAGTGTAAACGAAGCTTTCATCTGATAAGTCAAGCTTTCTGGCAGCACACTGTGAGGATTACAGTCTCTCTTTAAAAAAGGAAAAAAAAAGGAAAAAAGAATCTCATAGATGAATAAGCAGCTTAATAGTGATGAAATCTTGTTAAGTTACCAGTCAAAACCTATACCTTTTTTCAGTAAGTTTTTGTATTTCCCAGACAGACATTTTTGTTATATGCAAACAGTATGTTTCTGGCCAAACTGGAACAAACTATGTAATAATAATGAAGAGAACATTTTTTTCCATATATTTTCCATATATTTGATGAAATTGTGGTGCGTGGTCCTGATCCCCAAATGGCAAAATATATTTTGACAATTTAACAAAGTGAACTTTTTCAACATTTAGGGACATAAGTACAAAGAGCTCCATACTGCCCCACCTTCCAGACATTAACATTCTCTCCAGGCTCACTTTACTGACAAAGGAAAGAACTAAGAAGTCAGTCCCCATTGACCACACAGTTTCTTAATTCATTTGAGCTGGGCTGCACAAATGACATGGGTTAAATGGAGATATTAACTGAAACATAAAACAGACCACGCAGTTGTACATCAGCTTTTTCACTTTACCAGCAAAGTCATTTTGGTTTTTTTAAAACCTGAACTGATGCAAGTTTTTCCACGTCTATTTTCATTCTACATTCAATCCACCAAAGCTAAACCCATTATTTTTCAGGCTTTATTGACAGGATTTCCCTAACCACTGTATAAAACTACAGTATAATGCACTGTATTCTCACCAGTAATTAAGCATCAAAGACTCCTTGGAATTATAATCTTTTAAATTAGCATCCAAGGAAGAATATTTCTAGAGTGAAAACCTGTGGTCTGACCTCATTTATACTGATACAGTTGATACATTACTGCAAACTTTGTGAATTTGCTTATGGGTAAGTAATGAAATCTCTTTTAAAATAGAAATGGTCTCAAGTCAAAAAAAAAATCCAGAGGCACACGCTATACAGAATTTCCCAACCTATATACACTAGAGATATCCTAGCCTTATTAATATTAGCATAATATGTATTTTTCTTCAACAGTTACACTTCAAAATAATTATGTTGTTAGAAAGCGAGTTTGGTGATTTTGGCATTTCATTCTGTGTTGATGGCTACCTGTTATATTTTGAAATGTGAGGAACTTAGCAATGCTGGTTTGACAAACAAAAGAATTGTCTGAAAAGGAAAAGCAAAGGTGTAGAAATGAAAGAGGAAGCAAAATTGACACTTGAATGCAGGAGTTTTAGTTCTTTATCCAAAAACTGAAGGCCATAATTAGAACCTCCTCAGGATTCAAACTTAACAGGCATCTCCCAAAACAGAAATTGCAATGAGCAATCTATTCTTCCCTCTCCCTTGCAGAGAATAACGTCCTGTATCTATATTGTTCATTAAAGGTCATCTCTATAGGGATTCAGCTCTTCTGTAAGGTAGGCTTCCAAGAGGAACTTTACAGGGGAAAGAAGAGCACCCTCCAGCACCCAGGAGTTTCAGGTGTAGGATGTCCTGTATCTGTGTATGTCTGTGTACGTTAAGCTTGTCCCAAATGCAATGTGCAGCCTGCCTCCCAAGGCAGCCTTGCAGCCAGAGGCTGGCCCAAGGTGAACCACACTGGTGGCATCTGCCCTGCTCCTGTAGACACCTGAAGTGGCATCGAGTCCCTCCCTGTAAATGAGTCATTTTCTGTCAGTGAACAGTTTGGATGGTAAGGCAGTAATGTACAGTTTGCTAAAGACAAAGTAATACTGCTCTCATTTATAATGCTAAAGGAACCTTTTCTAAAGAAAACAAACTTTGAGGGATTTTTTTTTACAGCTAACCACTTCAAGGTGCTAAGTAGTTTTCTGAGGAACTGAAATCTTTCATCATCTGATGGAAATAGGAGATTAGTGTTTCTACGTCTGTTGCTCAGGGATGATGGTTGCACAAAGAAATTTTGAGGTTAATATCAATCCTCACAGTGCAACAACTGTTCAGTGTACCTTGCTCTTCAGGATACAATAGAAACGTTTGTCCCAAAGACTTTTGTACAGTCTGCAAATACATTAGAAAAAGCTTGCACCATTGAAATCAAACAGGACTTTTGTAAATTGTAGCTGTATAAATTTTCTAAATGTCTGAAATGTCTGAGTGGTGACTACAGAAATACCTAAACTGTTTCAAAATCTCTGTTATTTCCTCACTTTTTCTTCTCCTGAATTACTCCTAGATCCCATCAGAAACTAAAGTTGCAAGTAGGTTTGGGTCAACTAAATTTATTTTTATCAGTGAAAAAAACAAATCATTCTGGGCAAAAGCCCCCCGATCATAAGCAGAGCAGAAAAGAGAGAATCCCACCAGAAACTGCTGCCAGCTCCAGAGTTTGCTGTTCTGTAAAACAACGAAACAAAGTCATGTTAGCATTGCCTCAGCTAGGAGAAACACTGGTCTCTACAGAAAGCAAGGAGAAGAGAGGATGAAATAGCTGGGAAGGTACTCCTGCAATATGTGCAGGAAAATGTATCCTGCAATGAACAGAATTAAATGGGACAGAGAAACTAGTGACACTGTGTTCACTGTTAAATCTCTTCCTAAGAATCCCTCTCATCAATCTCCCTGTGTAGATAACTAGAACTGTACAGAGCAGGCTAAGAAAAGAATGATAAAAACTGAATTTTTAGTTTACTTTACAGTACTTCTTGTACTTCTTTTCTGAAATGACAAAGATAATGGCTCCTATAGATAGATAATAGATAGTGGCTCCTATCTATAATAGATACAGATAATGGCTCATCCAGTTTATGTTAAATCAGGGCTCTAATTTTGGAGGTTTGATTATAAATTTTCTATCTGCCATAACAGTATGTGCTACATTCTAATTAAAAATATTTTATTTAGACACACAGTACTGGAAATGCTACTGCTTCCATTTTTTACATTAAAAATCTCAAATCAAAACCTAACTTGCTCTCCAAATACAGGCAAAATACCTATTACTTTGTGGATTGCATGCAGAACTGAGAACTGGAATAAGCTATCCCATATTTAACTCATTCCTTACCTGAAGATTTTCAACTAAAATACCCATCTTTTGAATGCAACAAAACTGCAACAGAGCTGCTGTAGCAGCCTACAACATCAGAAGTTGTTTTGGAAATTCCGTCACACTGTTTCCGTGGGACTGCAGTGTGAATGTCCCGTGAATGTTCATTCACAGAATCACAGAATCACAGAATATTTAAGGTTGGAAGGGACCTCTAGAGATCATCTAGTCCAACCTTCCTGCTCAAGCAGGCATACCTACAGCATGTGGCACAGGGTGGCATCCAGGTGGGTTTTGAAGACCTCCAGAGAAGGAGACTCCACAACCTCCCTGGGCAGCCTGTTCCACTGCTCTGTCACCCTAACAGTAAAGAACTTCCTCCTCACCTGGAGACGGAACTTCTTGTGCTCCAGAAGAAGGTGTTCATTTCTGCCACCTTCTTCTGCCTCAAATGCCCTTTTACTCTGATACTGCACAGCAGTCCTCAGGGCATGGGCAGACTTTTACCTAATGTGCAGCTTTCCTTCACTGTTTATTTTTACAAAATTTTGTTTTTAATGGAAAAAATAAATTTACCAATATATATACCGACATATGTCTTTTAGAAATAACATACATTCTTTTAAATACATAAAAGTCTTAAAATGTTTTAAACAGTAAGGAAAAATATTCTTCATGGGCCACCCAGCAAGCTTATACATAGGTAGAAAAATCTACTGAAATTCTCCAAAACTGCAGAGTAAGGTTAATCACATTGCTATTTGAATATTTATTTCTTTAGAGAAATAGATAGCATAAATAGTTAAAGATATCTTAAAATAATTTAAGAGATCCTCAAATAGCTTGAGAAGATGAGAAAATTTAAAATCAGGAGGAATAATTATTCTTCCCTGTTAAAATTAAGCAGCAGCTTATCAAAAAAAAAATGTGTTTTCCTCAAGCAAAGATTCAAAACAGCTACTAACACACTGATAGAAATGTTGTATGCAACTTAAGGTAGACAAGAGGAGGAGAATATGTGCTCTGTCTTATCTCCCTGAGGCAGATTTTTTGAGGCAGAATAGAAATAATGGGTACTCACCGGTCAACTTTCAAAGTGCTGATTGGTGCCTGAGCATGTGGTAGCCATCCGCAGGAAACTCATCAAAAAGCAGCAGAAACTTCTTCACTTGCAGTGTTTCTATTTATGTGCATCGCGGACCTCCAGTCAGCCAAGTGAGGCATTGAGAATAATGCTCAGAAATTGCTGCGCAGGGGAAACCATCTCAGCGTTGTGGTAGCTCAGAACCCACACACCTTAAAGGAAAGGAGCTGTGAGTTGCCCTTGTTTCTTCCTATCTTCTTCTGCTTTCAAAAGGCTTTTAACCAAGGGATTGGCTTGTGTTTCACAGTCTTTTTTGCTCTAACAGATTCCTTGTATGACTTAAAATATTTAGGATTGCATGGGATATATGCTAAAGAAAAAGCCAACCACACCTGATGACCTCATGGCATACAGCTTTTCAGACTATTTTTATTCCCTTCTCCATTAACCAAATCAATATAGCCACTGCCAAGCAAATAGACCTTTCTTGATTCATTTTTGTATATGTGTTTTTTACATTGCTAATTTATATTTTTATGTAGAGGTAAACAGAATAAACAGAATTTTATTATGTAATTAAACTTAATAAACCAATTCAAATAGTCTCCTAAGTAAATATATTTACAGAGAATTTTGATATCTCCTATTTGATATATTGAGATTTTGTTAACATGAAAATTCTGGTTATGTTTCTGGCAAGACAAAGAGTCAAGCTAATGTCCTAAAATAAACTGAAAAAATTATCGCCAGAATTATTGACTGAAACAAATTAGTAAAAACAGATTGTCTTCATTTAAATCAGACAGATAAGTACTTCTCCCTCCTATACGTGACTGTTTTCTGTTGCTGTGAAGAAGCAATGTGAAAATAATCTTGGCAATACTATTTGACAGTGCTTTACACTTTCTGATAAAATTACTGTTTCAGTTTCTAACATTGTTCCTTATTGTGCTCAGTATTCACATTGGTTTAGTATTACAGAGCTTTCAAAAGGAGACAGAGCAGCAGGACAGTGAATAAACAGCTACTTAACATTTTCTGTTCCTTCACTATAGCCCTAGAGCTGATTGTTTGAATCAGGTGTATGGTTTTATATTCAAATTTCTTCCATTTCCATTAAACTTTATTGTGAGGATAAATATGGCCAAATGAGCAAGGATAACCATTATGAGGTCTAACTGGTGTAGCACAGTGATATCTGATTGAAAATCCATCTTTTGGTAGACATTTTGCTGTTTATAGGAATCGACGTAAACAGCAACAGTAATTATTTGCAGAACTGAAAGCCAAATTCTTCAGGCCTTCTTCAAACTTTGGTGCAAGTGTTCTGCACCAAAGTCATTTGCAGGTTTAATTTGTGGATGGGGAGAAGGACCAGCTTTAAAAATCCTGCAGAACCTTTAGTTTTCTTTTTCAAGTAAGAATGGCATGAAAATTCTAGCACTAATTGGCATATAAATGGACAATGATTCTACTCATTCCTAAAATGGAACATCTCTATTTAGCATTTTAAAATACCGGATCATCCTAAGGATGCTGCAGGTTTACACAGTTTGCTCCATTCTACCCTATTTCAATAAATAACACACGAAATTTCATGAAGAGGCCTGGAATCTTTTGTGGTTATGTTCCCTTCATCTGAAGGTAAAAGTCATGAAAAATCTGCTGTATTTTGTGCAATGAAGAGCTAAAATAAAAGCCAAGGGAGATGTCCTCACATATTTTCTCACTCTGCCTTTTAACATGAAATTTAATCCAAGCAGCAATATTTGAAAGCTTTTGACCAATTCTCATTGTTCTTGGCAAATGTGGCAAGCTTAGCTGGCTTTTTAGCCATTTTTCAGATGTTGACTATAGCTATTTTTTCTGACAGCACATAAAAGCCTGCAATAGCATAATTCTTCCTCATTTTCTAGTTATAACTAATTATGCTTTTTGCTGCTGGCAGCTTGATATTTTCTTTTCCTTTGTTCGTTTTTAAGTTGAACAAAAGCACCCAATTCAAGTCTAGCTTAAAGGAGAGTTAGTTTTGCTGATTTTTTTTAATACTAAGATGTTCCTGTTCTTAGGACAGGCATTTGTGATGCAGATGTACAAATTTTGAATTTGAGTCAAGTTTTCTACTCTAAATTATTACAAAAGCCTGTTTTTATATATTTTAATCAATATCAGAGATGTCTGGTAATTTGACTAACTTTATTTTTTCCTAGAATTTTGTTTCAAAGAGCACTCATGTCTCCAGTAAAGACCATCACCTAACTTCAGTAGGTATCAACTACCTGAGAAAGTAATGGCAATGAACAGTGATAAAGTTCATATAAAAGTTGGAATTCTACTTTTTTATGTTCAAATTAGTGGATATTAAGGCTTCTGGTAAGAAAAAAAAAAACAGGTCAGTTGTTGAAAATGGAAAATAGCATAAGAGATAAAACAACACAGTGACTGACAACTCTGAAGCAGCTTTTAGAATTTGTGAATTCTCCAAGAAAATCTAAAAGCCCTGTTTTTTAAAAACATACACGTATGTATGTCTATATATTTTAAATGTCCATTTTTTGACAAGTTATTTCACAGACTCATTAGCTCTAGATATAATTTTGATAGATTGTCTTCATACTGCATGCTCAGTTTATAAGGCTTTCATCTCAGTTCGCAAATTCTCACATAAATACAGATCTATACATGCAAATCCCATCACTGAGGTCACAGCTGGTGACGGCAGAACAGCACGTACATAAATGAAAACTTATTATATACAAATGGAGATTTCATTAAGGCTATTTTTGAAAATGACGGAGCTACACACTTTCTAGTGCTGGGCATAATAATCATTATGTCTTGGTACAGACTATTAGTGTCAAAAGTGTCAAATTTTCCTGCCTTAAAAATAGATGGTATCTGAAATTAAGGTTTTTCCTGGTTTAGCAAAAAGCAATATTACCAAGCTAGCAATATGTCTGCTCCAGGTAATTCTTCTGATTTGAAAAGGAACCCTTGCTTATAAACATAAATAAATAAATAAATAAACATAAATAAATTGAGTCCTCAATCTACAAATAGATGCATCTAGATTTTTAAGACCCTAAATAATTAATATATTTACTTTCTTTTCACAGACTTACTTGAAGATTTTGCACTTCCTTGATTTCAGAAATCATGAGCAGAGAGTAAGTACTGTATACTTGGGTATTTGCCAACCTCCGGAATTCTGTAAGCTGTTATTGTATATGATGATTGATGTTTATGATGTACATATGTATATGATGATTGTTTAGAACATGTTTCACTTGTGCTAAAGTTTATGTGATACTCTCGTAGTCTTTCCATGTCTTCTATAATCTGTTACTGCCTTTGTCCTGTCTGAAACTGTCGGCTCCTGCTTCACCTACTTGTTCTAAAATAACACATCTAGGAAGATTTCTAAAGGGTGCCCTTAATTCCACTACTCTTACCTAAGGCCTTCAGTGTATAAACCTCCTTGGTCTTTCCAGCACAGTATTTCAGGATATTTTTTTTTAGATCACTGCTTTTATCACTCTCTTCTCTGCTCTACTGCTCAACTAACAGCATATTGACTGCCTGGAAGTGCTATGTGCTATATCAGTATTCAACAGCACATATATAAAGGAAGTATTCAGTATTGAAATTTGTTGAGATTATCTGTTGGAGACCAATTCAGTCATAAGGAACAGAGCAATACAGTGGCAGAAGCCTATTTTTTTTATTTTAATGTATGTCTTAGACTCTTGAGAGTAAGTCTTGTAATAAAGAACTCCCAGAAAATAATCAGGGCGATCAGCATGATTAAGTATGAATCTGAGTCTTCTCATAGCTTAAGCTCCCTCCTCATTTATTTTTCTCTTGCTCTACTTCACTGCACTCCTCTCCTTGCAAGAGTTTTTTCGTGTTTCCTCCCGTGCTCCCACCTACAGGAGCCACCACAAAGGACTTTTGTTGCTTTAAGAGCTTCTCTGACTACTAACCTGAAAATGATTATTTAACAGCTGGAAAAACTTTCATGTGTTGTAATGGATGAATGGACGAACCTTACATAGGTAGCACAAATTGTTGCATATCTATGCATGCTTTAGCATACTTGGTATTGCCAGTGAGGTCTGTATGTGTGTGTTTGGATGAAGGAATCCATCCTGTGACCTTTGCGGGGTTGTTCAGGGGGCAGTGGTAGTGGTACATCAGTAATTTTGCTCAAAGTTCTAATTTTGAACCCATAGGGAACATCCCCTAATCAGTTCTTTTTTTTTTCCAAGGAGAAACCACTTGTTTTTGTTCCTGTTGTTATGTCTGTTGGCTTCAGAGCAGAACTGAAATTCACAGGGAACAGAGTCATGTAATGTCTTAGTTACAAGCTTGCAAAACCCTCTGGTGGAAGTATGTTACAGAGGCTATGACTGAAGCCCTATCTCGAAAGGCTTCATTTTCAGCAAAAAATGTTCGGTTTGGGCTCTGACAATCCTTTATCTAAGCTCAGTTGCACCAGTCTGGATCACCTCATGCCATTTGCACAAAGAACAGGGAGAACTAGAGTCTCCGCTCACCTCCACAGTAGAAATTGTGAGAATCTCTGAAAAACATCTTTGCAATAAAGGAGCTCAGTCTGTTCTTCATTAAACTGGTCTGAGTACGAGCGGCAGCTCAAAAGCCCTCTGAACTTCACCATCAGTAGCTTTTATGCTATCATATACTTACTGTTTTAAATGGTTGATTTTTATAAGAAAATATTAAATTGCAAACTTGGGTTTGGAATTTGTGATTGTTGGTTTTAGGCACTCCAGACACCAAGAAAAAGTTATTGTAGAAATAGATCCTACAGCTACCAGATTGTGTAAAAAATAGCTTAAACTAAGCTTAAAGCGTAATACCAATAGTAATGTAATTGCAGCAGCTCACTGCTCAATAAAACTAACCACCTGAGTGTTCATCCAGATGAGCAAGCAAGGTTTGTAGCTCTCCATTAATAATTAGCTTCATTAGATCCACCTGGGCAAAAGCCACTGCTGTAACAAAATTAGAAATACACATTTAAGGTTTATGCAGGTGGGGGAGGATGGACTTGTGGATGTGTAAAAGTGTTAAGATAATAATCTAGCAAAAATATGTGTTCTGGCAGATACTTCTGAATTTCTGACAACTTTTTACGGTCCATGAGAAATTGCTGTATAATGGCCAGTATCAGTTCCTTTTGTCTGAAAAGTGATTCCTATGCCACACTTGCAGTTTCATCTTGTTCTGCTCTATACTTGTATTTTGTTCAGCTAAAGGAAGGGAGAAATTTGCACTCTCAATGCCTACCTAACTAAAAGATTGCATAAACATTTTTTTTCTAAGCTATCAGAAAACACAGGTTATAGAAAGTTAGACTTTCTCAGGACACTGGACTTAGGAACAAGACAAGGTAAATCTGACCTCAGAATTAAGAACAACTGCTGAGTTATTGTCAGAACTATCAGATATATTTGCATATACATAGTTTTTGAAGGCTTATATATAAATATTCAAGTATATAGATAGTCAGCTCTCTATTGTAGCTTAGCTACATTTTTGAGTTTGAGTGGCAGCTCCCATACTACGTAAGTCTTTAATTTTGAAGGAGATTAAAAAAAAATATGATAATGTATGAATGTGGACTATAACATACACAGATGCTAGGATTTTATAAATGCAGAAATTCAGCAATCACTGATCATATTACTTCTATCCCTGAACCTCCTGGCAATAAATCACGTTCCTGTGAATGTGACCAGTATTTTTTTTTGGAGAAAGCTCACATATGTAAGGTCACTTCACACTTATAACATCAGAGTTATAGTCAATAAAAACTACTACTACTACTACTACTACTATTATAGAAAAAAAAGTGATATGCGTATTTTTTTTTATTACAAAACAAAGACATTTATTCTAGTGTAGAACTCAATAGAAATAGATGCCTAAATACCTTTAAACCTGTTAAACTAAAACTCTATTAATAAAGTTCACTTTTTCATCCTCAAGGAAAGACATTCCTAAATCTCTAAAAGCCTTGCCCCTGTCAGTCCTCTACTTCAAAGAGCAAAAGCATAACCCAATTTTATTGATATTTTTAAACTAATACTGAAAAGGAAGCAATATCTGGTTTCACACAGCATAAAAGAACACCAAAGAGAGCAGTCAATCTTTGCAGCATCTATGTCCACATATTGTCCGTTTATGGGTGCAGTAAAGAAATGGAGTTAAGATGCATTTCTGGAACAGTAGAGTCATCCCCTTTCCATTTCCTATTTCATTTTCTCATAAAGCTGACCAGAGTGAAACAGGCAAAAGAACATTCACTAGCATTATGCTCTTCAAGTTCTTATAACAGCAATTGCATATATCACTTTAAAACTGTATTTTTTTAAGCAAAGCAGTTGCCCCCAAGGCTTTAGTCCTAAAATCGCCCTTGTCAGATGAAACCCCTTTCAGTTTCAGCTCCGGGCCCTGCTGTGGTTTCTTTTTTGAAGTGCTCACAGGTAGAGGCAGCTGGACAGAAAAAGCCCTGCTGTTTTAAGCCAAAGAGCCTGCACCCAGAGAGCTACTTGCTGCTTGCACTGAAAAAACTCCTGCCCAGCAGCAGCCAGAGGTATTCAAATAAGAGGATGATACATACACTTAGAAAGGTTTAAACTGATTAAATGACATTTTGCATGAGAAAGAGGCTCAAATTTAAGCTCAGGTCTTTACATCTAACTGTCACCTGTCTATAAACAGATTTTAAGCCTGTGTTTTAAAGCTGTTGACTTACCTTTGAGAATAAATTTATGAGAATAGGTTTTCAAATATTCCTGAGTCTGGTATCACCTGCCTTTGAAGTAGACACAGAGATAGTTCTCTACAATGAGAAGCAAGTCTTTAAGTCAAGTTCCAACTAAGCTAGTAGCAACTTTAAAGCCTGTGTTTTAAGACCGCAGGTTTCTTTGTCTACAGAGAGGAGCTTCAACCCCAGCTGTGAGTGCTTCAAAGGCTTAGGCCCTACAGCTGGAACTGAAGCTAGAATTGAGATGCCAGCTTCAATACAAAGTAGATTTTAGGATCCAAAGATTTCCATCATCAGGCACGTAAATATATGTATTTTTATCAACTAGAAGTAATTTATAACATTAATTTGCAATTTTAAAACAACTTTTATCAAGAAATATAACTATGCTCTACAGTATTACTTAGTGAATATTTTAGTCCTGGTGAATTATTTGCATTTGTTGCATGCCGGTTTTCCAAAGGATCACAAGCATGCCTCCTGTCGTTCTGTAAGGTACTGAAAGTAAAATTTGTCTTTATTAGCATGTCAGGTAGAGCAGTTCCTAAGATCAGTGAAGGCCTCTGAAATATTTATGCAATATATTGAGGGTTTATTTCACAGCCTACTCAAATACAGAGTTCACTGTAGAAAAGCCAGTGCTGTCTTACAGAGATAAATCATTATTCTCCTAATTTTGTTCAAAAGTAATTAATACACTGCATGCAACCAGATTGATACCTAAAGGGGAAAAATAGAGCAATATCATGGCTTTTGTCACTATATAAAGTATGGCGAGGAGGGTAAGAAGGAACTCCTCACCACAGAGATACTGCATTCAAGGGAAGATCTGTGCCCGCGAAAAAGACTTTATGCGACTCTTAAAAAAAAAAAAAAAAA
>NW_020454538.1:7887719-7945065 GCF_003342845.1 Nothoprocta perdicaria | reverse complement strand
TTTAATCATAAGGAGGTTTTTTTTTTTTTTTTTTTTTTGTTATCTTTTTTTTTTCTTCTCTGAAATGTAGCTCTACTTTAAATTTAGAGTTTGCCCTTTTATTTTTAATGAAAACACTAAGTCAATAATTTACAACCTTGCTGACTAAAAGACTCTGGAAAAAAAAACTTCCCAAGACTTCTCTAAAGTAGTGAAGTAGCATTGTTTTACTTATTTTCATTATTTGGTGAGGAAAATACTCTGGTTTATTTGTCTTTATTTACACATTTCTTCTTCTTCAGAAACAAAATGATAAAAAAGGACAAAAAGTAGAAAATAGTCAAAGTCAGGAGGAAGACTAAATTTAGCTGGAAACATCTCCATGCTTCCTAGGGCTTATTTTTATATATACCCCTTACACTTTCCATTTCCCTCCTTCTTCCTCTGGGAAGGAAGGAATACTCTGTTTTCCTAGTCCTTTATAAGAAACAGTACAAAATTCTACTACCCGACTGGTCTGGACCTACTGTCAATTAAACTGCTCTGTGCAATTGACTTTAAAGAGTATCTCTTACTCCATAATAGAGCTTACATTTTGTCCACAGTTATGAAGCTTTTTCTGACTTTTTAACAGAGCAGAACAGTCTCTTTAAAGGGACTGTTTTCTTGCCTATTACTCTGATTTAGAGAATAATAGAGAACTATGGAGCAGATATAATGCTGTAATTAACTGGCCTGGCTCTGCTGATGTTACTGACTGTGCGTGTATAAACCCAAGTGACTTCTGAGTAGCCACAAAGCCACATGAGTGAAATACAGCCCTGTGTTCACCTCATAGCCATCTGCTAAGGCATGTTGAATTTCCCAGTTAACGTTTTCAAGTAAAGCACTGCCTTGAGATGTTGGAAAATGCTTTTCTGCATGGTGCATGATTAGGGGAGCAAGAAGAAATGATAAAACTCTTATGCTAAAACATTAGTTTTATTTAACTGTGTCACAGCAGACATGCTTGTAATGTTGATTACTCTTTTCTTTTCATAATATGATACTTGTTTTGTTCTAATTCTTCATGCTGAGCATCTTATGTACAGCTAACATAACTATAATCTACATCAGGGAATAATGGAAAGTTCAAAGCCATTATGCATCTTCCTACTCTGGGCTGTAAAGCCCTACTCATGTAAGTTGTAATCGCTTTATTAAGGTGAGCATTCTAACATCTGCTATAACGTCTGATGTTCCTGCAGTTTTGATCTGAACACATTCATGATTCTCTTCTTAACTTCATCTCATCCACTTTTATTCATATTCTAGACATTTATATTTAAATAAAAAAAGTTATGCTTAAAATTTGGCCACCCAATTTAAGTGGAGACTATTAAATAAAGTTTTGTATTGTTAAGGTGCTGATGCCAGCTCTGACCACTGAGAAAGCAAAACAGATACCCTTGCTGGAAGCACGAAGCTTAAAGCAGGCATCAGCCTTTCATCCGTTAGATTAAGTTCTGATTTCAGTTTTTACAGGGAACAATAATCTATTTCTATTTTTAGAAGTGGAAGATATTTCATACAAAAGATCAAAAATGTGAAATTGGAGACAATAGGGAGCTAATCACTCAAAGGAATCAAAGCAATAACCTGTTGGGTCAACCTTAGCGTTTTCTTTTATAATTGTGCTATTGACAGACAAGTATTCAAGAGTCTCTGGCTAGACACTATACCTACACAGAAATAACTTCAGATGAAGAGAGTTAATAAGTGTGAACCCCCTGGGAATGGTTGGGCTGTGAAGGTAGGATTGTAGATGGCTGTTTAAACTGGGAGTACAACCAGGTCTAGACCTCAAGATTGAGACTGAAGGAGCAAAAGAATTTGTTTGTTACACAGCTCTGCAAGGCAGCAAGGACTAGATGGAGACTGCTGCTTGCTTGAACAAAAGGTTTAGGTTTGTTCTGGGCTATGTCGGAATTAGTATTAGGATTGGAATTTATATAAAGTTCTCTGATTTTAAGAATTGAAAAAATCACTGTATTCCTGAATGTTAATGAGACCTACAGGGCTTGTGACAGGACTTTACAGATGAATACGTGTTGTTGAGGTACATACGGGGCAAAGATGGGGGATTAGACTAGCAGTCACTGAACTTAGTACACAGGAGGGTTTGACTGGACCTGAAGAGTTCATTGGAGGACTCCCAAAGTGGATGTTAGGGAGCAGTGAGTGCAAGCTGCTCCCTAAGGGGATGAGGAGCTGGGAGCTATGCATGCTAACACCCCTGGCAGGGCAGGCGGGGCTTGTTATCCAGAGGGGCCTTGTTATCCCACAAACCTGAGCAATGCAAGCAGGGCAGGCACAGGGATAGCAACCTGGTTCAGCCAGGAGTCTGGATCTTACTAGTATATTTTTGAAGCTGAAACCAAAGCAACATTTGAAATCTAAGTGCTTTGTTGTCCTAGATGAAAATTTGGCCAGTTTTCCATAGGATTTTTCTTAGGTCACTACCTTTGCAGATGCCATACCAGTAAATCTAGCCTAGATGCAGAGGTATTCGCCTAATTCTGCTAACAGCATTTTGAAGAACATTGTTAAGGATATGTTGCAAAGCATGTGCTAATGGCTGTGGGTTAGGCCAAAGTTTCAGGGTCCTATGGACTCAGAGAGTATAGATGAGTCTGCAGTCACAACAGCGACATTTTGAACAAAAAATCCCATTAAAAACATCAAGAAGTTGCCTCTTTTATTCTCACATGTCTTTAAATGAAGTCCTGTTTTCTTCAGGTAGGGAAGGAAGAAGTAGGTCATAAAACTACATCTCAAGAGAAACACATTCAGCTCTCTGTTTAATGATGTTTTTATATGAGATTCACAAAGCAATTTAGACTGCCTACTTTTTAAAGTATCTAACCTTTTAGGTAACTATTTTTCCTATTCGCTAAATTGTAATACTGCCTTTCCTGAACACGTGCACAGTATTTAAAGGACCTTGAAGATCTGCTCCAGGTCGCTTAACTCTTCAGTAATTTGGACAGCATCTGCCTAATCTTGAGACTGTTGTTATTGTTGCTATTTATGTTGCTTCATTTTCCCATTTTCTCATTTTAGCCCCCATAGGGTGCTAAATCTAGGCTTCCTGTAGGGATTTGATAAAAATTGAGGATGTGCATCCTTTTTATCATAATAGGCATTATAAAAATATTAAAGACAACAGTACTACAGGATTGCAAAATGGATTATTATAAGCTACTTTTTATTATGTTAATTCATGATAGTAAAGTAAAATAATATCCATGTTTTCCAGCACATACTCATATATATCTTTAAACTGACAAGATTTCTTTTTTCTTTCTGTGCTACTGAATGCAAAGAGGAAGAGACCTTCTGCCTTCTGAAAATAGCAATGTCCTTTACTACAAAGCAAGGATCAGGAGCGAAGTGCAGGCTCTGGGCTGAAACACATCAAAAATGTGACTCTCTAAATCTACCTCTGGTGACATCTTAAGAGAAAAGAACAAGATTTTTGCAGCTCTCTATTTCTGTCTCCAGTATGATATTTCCAGAGTTCTAGCATTGTCAAAAGAAAAAAAATGCTCTGTTTACCACTGGAATCTTGTCCCCAAAAACTACATTACTTATGCACATGAATACAAGTGTAAAAATGCGCAGCCCAAGAATAGATGTTTTCATCAACTGAAAATAATTAATTTGAAAAATGTGCACACAAATTGAACAAGGTATGGAGTCTGCAGAATAGTTTTGTACTGATGACCATGACAGACAAAGATAATTGGGATTTTCTTTTTGGTTTTCCTGTTCCTTTTACTCTATGTTGTCTTCCATATTCCACTGGGGAAAATATACCAAAAATGGTTGCTTTGGACTTTATCCTGGTGTTACTGGATAAAAATTTAAGGGAGCTGACCATGGGTAGCTGACATAAGGAGTTTATACCTTCCAAAATGCGGTACAACTGTACAAGAGTGATCAAAAGAAAGTGTGGAGGTTACCTGGAATTAGGCAGGAACAGAGATGACATGTAATAGAGAAAGAAATTGTTAAGTAGAAAGTTTTTTTTAATTTTTGGAGGTGCTCAGGTAGCTAGAGAAAAATCAATCTTTTCAAAAATGAATGCCCCTACTGAGTCAACAGCAGGCTAATTCAAATGCCTAATTCATAGTTCAGGATCCCAATCTGAGTGGTATAAATGTTTAAATAAGTAAATACAACCTATTCAGCAAAGCTCCATCTCTTTGTCCCAAACACTAGTATTTCTTACTTTTTATTTTGTTTGTTTGTTTGTTTTTGTTTTTTAGCTTTTTAGTGTGAGTTCCACAGGTTGTTAAATCTGGACATCGTGTAATTTTCCATGAAATTTACAGAAAAGAAATAAATACTGTTTTCTGGTCAGATCCCTACATTAATCACTGTTTGACTATTTGCTATCCTTCATGGACAAATTTTTTGTTTAGGAACTGCTGATGGCTGTTTTTGTACAAAACAACAAAAAGCTAATTAAAAAAAAATAAAGCTCCAATCCTCATTCTTTGAAAAATTTGGTCATGATTCAAAAATGCCAACAATAAACATATGAACAAAATATTCTTCCTTGAAGGTATTTGCATACATTATTTTGTTTCTCAGAAGAATGACGACTACATTTACCTCTACTACAACACAAAAACTCCTCCTGTAAGAGTACTTGAAAGAGTCATTTTCAGCTGCCTGTAAACTGGAGCTAATTAGCTACCTGTAACCACAGTCTAGGACTGTCTAGTTCACAGACTAAGGGTGAATAGCTGTAAAATGAAGGTTGAGTACTTCAGTATATACTGTTCTCTCTATATATGTATGTCTGTCCTACCATATGAGCAGAATAATTTTTTTTCTTCCTAAATCTTTTCTTCCTTAGTAACTACAGGCCGGTGAGCCTCACCTCCATCTCCGGGAAAGTGATGGAGCAGCTCATCCTGGCTGCTCTCTCCAGACACATGGAGCAGAAGAAGGTGCTCAGGAGTAGCCAGCATGGATTCACCAAGGGGAAATCCTGCTTGACTAACCTGATCACCTTCTATGAAGGAATATCTAGCTGGATAGATGAGGGCAGAGCGGTGGATGTCATCTATCTGGATTTGAGCAAGGCTTTTGACACTGTCCCTCACAGCATCCTCCTGGGCAAGCTCCAAAGGTGTGGGATAGATGAGTGGACGGGGAGGTGGATTAGGAATTGGCTCGATGGCAGGGTGCAGAGAGTGGTTGTCAATGGTGCGGAGTCCAGCTGGAGGCCTGTACTTAGTGGTGTGCCCCAGGGGTCAGTTCTCGGTCCGGTCCTGTTCAACTTCTTCATTAACGACCTGGATGAAGGGCTGGAGTGCTCCCTCAGCAAGTTTGCCGACGATACCAAACTGGGTGGAGTAGCTGATAGCCCTGAGGGCTGTGCTGCCATCCAGAGGGACCTGGACAGACTGGAGGACTGGGCGGCGAGAAACCTCATGAGGTTCAACAAGGGCAAGTGCAAGGTCCTGCACTTGGGGAGGAATAACCCTGGACACCAGTACAGATTAGGAGTGGACCTGCTGGAGAGCAGCCCCGCAGAGAGGGACCTGGGTGTCATGGTGGACGACAAGTTGACCATGAGGCAGCAGTGTGCCCTGGTGGCCAAGAAGGCCAACGTGCTTTAAGAAAGGGTGCATTAAGAAAAGCGTCTCCAGCAGGTCGGGGGAAGTGATCATCCCCCTCTACTCAGCCCTGGTGAGGCCACATCTGGAGTACTGCGTCCAGTTCTGGGCTCCCCAGTACAAGAGGGATGTGGAGCTGCTGGAGAGAGTCCAGCGCAGGGCTACCAGGATGATCAGGGGCCTGGAACATCTACCATATGAGCAAAGGCTGAGAGAGCTGGGTCTGTTCAGCCTGGAGAAGAGGAGGCTGAGGGGGGACCTGATCAGCGTGTATAAATACCTCAAGGGAGGCAGTGAGGAGGAGGGGGGCGGCCTCTTTTCAGTGGTGGGCAGTGATAGGACTAGAGGAAATGGCTTCAAACTGAAGCATCGGAAGTTCCACAGGAACTTAAGGAAGCATTTCTTCACTGTGCGGGTGACAAAGCACTGGAACAGGCTGCCCAGAGAGGTTGTGGAGTCTCCTTCTTTGGAGATCTTTAAAACCCGCTTGGATGCAGCCCTGTGCCACGTGCTCTAGGTGACCCTGTGTGAGTAGGGGGGTTGGACTCGATGACCTCTGAGGTCCCTTCCAACCTTCGGCATTCTATGATTCTATGATTCTATGATTCTAAATATTAAGCGCCGTATTGTAGGTAATATCCATGATGCTGCAAACCAATACTTGCCTTATTATATTGCTACGCTGATTACTCCACCTTGGATCAGGCAAAGAATGAATAATTATGAGTTGCTTATCTATTAGCTTCCACTTGGCAGCTGATGGGACAAAAATGGCATGTTCATTTAGTTCTATGTAGTTGCTTGCTATGTGTCTTTAGGTCTGCTCAGATTATGTTGTGATTTGCTATTATAAGGAGGCAACACGAACTATGGGTATTATGGGAATAAGGAAGGAATTTTGATTCAAAGATCTACATCTGAGTCAAACATTCCTTGAGGCAGCAGGTATTGGTTATCCTTTGCTTAGGAAAAGTCTATGGAGAAAATATTTCCACAATCCTGTATAAGCTGGAAAGAGCTATACTTTTAGTGACAGGACCACTACATTGCTCAGTGTCTCTTTGAGTCTGTGGCAGGTGGCTTGAACCAACTTTACGTGCACTGAGATAAAATGTTGTCTGCCTGCTTTCTTGTCTGAGAAGGTATTTCTTATCCTTGGAGAAGGAAGGATATAATAAACCTTCTGCTCTTCTGACTGCTGAGAATGGAATATTTAGATGTTGTTTAGGCAAAAAAGAATACTAGAAGGCTTTCGTTGCCCTTACCACACCAGGCAGTCCACAAAAGACTGTAACTAAAAGATTCCATTAGTGACAAAATTAAGAAGACTTCCTCAGGTGGGTAGGAATTTATACTCTTCATTCCAAGACACAGGGACAGAGATAAGCAAAGTATACTAGTATATGTACTAAAATGGATAGTTTAAATACCTTGTTAGGTACAAAACAAGACTGGAAACTATACAGTTTATGAGAAGCATGAGAAAAAAATCAGTTAAAATATATTTCTGAAAATTCTGAAGGACGTATATTGCAGGCAGTTTTATCTTTCCATGGGATGTTTTGAGATTTTCCATGTCCTCAGAGAGAGTCTGTGTAACCAGGATCTTCATGAAGAATAAAACACATTCATATCCCATTCATATCTTTGCTTGTAATTGCAGAAGAAACCATCTGTCATTTAGAAGTGAAAATCCCAAGGGGCTGTACAGAAAATAAAAAATGTGGAAATGAAATAGTAGCAGTGATGTCGACACTACAAAGTGTCATTATCATCTTGGGGCCAGTCATTCAGTTCCAACACTTCATGTGAATTTGGCCCCAAGTGTTGGAACTGAATGACTCCATTTCCATGGCCAGAAAACACAATGCTTCAATAGCATCTTGTTATTATTATTGTATTACTATAAACCATTTTATATGCATTAAGGACTCCCCTCACTCATTCCCATTCACATTAATATTTAGCTGCTTGGACGGAAAACCTGATAACTCTATCTGCATCATAGACATGGCTCATTTGTGTTTTTTCTGATCTTCCCGTGGAATAAAAGATTCCAGGGGAGTCTAGCAAAATTCACTCAGAGATCTTTATACTTCCATCTAAAAAACCCTTCTGTTTCAGCCCACTAGTCTGCCTAGTTCTGTGCCATGACAGAGCTGCTGCTATTGCAGATAAGAAGGTGTTTCGCATAAACAGGCACTACATGAATAGTACCTGCAGGTACCAAAAGTGCCCCAATAACATTTTGTCACATGTCCGTGGTTATCTTTCAGGTGTCCAAGGTCCATCACTCTGCAGACAGCCTGTGTTCAGCCAGCAAGTGACTGCTTGAAAATTTATTAATGGGGCAAAATACATGAATCCGACCAGATGCACAGATGCATCCTGGTTACTGTGCACTCCTTACACTCTTTAGCATTTGGATTGAAAGGTGGCCGAACTCGTTGTTTTGTTTAAACAGGCTTTTATTAAAATATTAATGAACTACTTGGTGCTGCCTTGTGCAGTATATACTTTAAGGAGACATACAGGAAGGGTAAGACAAGAAGGAGGCAGTCCCATACTTCATACATCCTTATTCGGAGATACAGTACCTTCTTGAAAAGGTTTTGCAATGCATTTCAGACTATATTACACAATTCGGCTTGAAGTGTCCCAAAATACTCTCTTGCTGGTTGAATATGTTTTGTGTGATCTAATAGAGGAGTTCTGGAAAGGAAAATGTGCCAAATGCCAAATCTTTGCCAGGAAATTTTCTGCACCGCATGGTACTAGATACAACAACAACAAAAAAATCTCTGTTTAGCAACAGTAATTTATTAAAAGTGCCAGTCCCTGTGGGTGTGTGCAATTAGGGCTGAGTAAAATAGTTCCTTCTCATTTAAGATCACAGGTGCTTGACACGATTTGAAACATGCTGTACTATAGTGCCATACTTTTCTTCTGTTACACTGGGCTATTACTATTTTTTTAAATCTTTTTCATCCAGTGCAAAATCACCTGGCTAAGATTCTTTACAGTAATTTCAGACCAGGAGATGAAGCTGTAATACAAATAAAGGTGCATTCTGTGTATCTTAATTATCAGGCTGAATACCTGTATAGTCCCAGAAGTAGAGAAGTGGGATTTATAACGCATGCAGTAGGAGACCTTTTTCTCTGATAAAGCCAGTTTTAATATCTTATAGTGCTTTGTATCCCAAGTTTGAAAGAGCTGGCATTTTGTAGATTTTCAATGCAGTTTGGCACTAAGAAAATGTATCTCTTTGATATTTCTAAAATCTTCGTTTAACCAAAGGGATAATTAATTTTCATTATATTTGTGTTTCTGTGGGGTTATTTGAACTGATAATATGGCATTTGGTTGGTGTGTTTATATCATTTTAAAGGTTGCCAGGGAAACACTGAATCCTCTTTCTCAAAAAATACATTTCAAATGAATTGTGCCAGTCAGTCACAATTTTTAAATAGTTTTGCTAATGATCAGTTACATAATTATGCTAAGAGAGTATAGCCATTAATATTTACTATTTTTTTCCTGGAACTTTTGGCACCTCAGCCAAAACCAAAAGCAAATCTGTAATTTGCACCTACATGACACGCTTGTGCAACCACAGACGAAACAGTTTAAGCACATTATTCATTTGAGTATCTATCTGTTTTAAGGCATTTCTTTCTAACGCTACGGCATTGAATGCAGTGTTGCATTTCATGCATTTCCCATGGATATTCTTGTTACCGATTCATTGAAGATGACTTTTGTGAGTTAAAAGCAGAATTCAGTACTATTTTGGGACACTATGCAGGACTTTTTGTTTTTTAAGGCTGTTAGACCTTTGCCTGCGATGATGTTTATGTGTCTGTGTTCCAAACTTTCAAACCAAAACTGGCCTTCACTTTTCTTTGGAAGAAAGTGTCCAACATATATTCCTGACTGCACACTGACATGCACAGATGCACTTCCCCTGCAGCTTGAACAATCACAAAGAGGTTTTGCTTTCAGATACCTGCTCTTTCCTGTCAGATAGTCCAAGGCAGTTCCTTGCTCAGCAAGTTCAATATTTGAGATAACTTTGCAGACACGAGATACTAAAAAAAGAAGTTGGGCCCAATTTTTTCTGAAGACCTATGTCCCTCTAGAACAACAGCTGAAGGGCAGGCAGAAAGTACTTGGGCACCCACAATGGCATTGCCCATCTGTTAATCAAGCAATTTAGAAATCCGGGTTTATCTTAAATGGTGAGATAGCCCAGTCGAACGTGGTGTATGGTCCCTTACCTGCCAGTGTCAGCTCCAAAAATGAACTCTGCTATACATTCCATTAGCATCTCTTGACAATATTATCTGTTGTTAAATGTAAATAATTCTACTGATTTCAGTTTTACTTAGTCAGGGCCGCAGCAGATGTGACTGAGTCTCCTCAGAACCAAAAGCCTAATACTAAGTAACAACGACTGTAGAGAGAAATGTTACCCAAAAAGGGAGTGAGCAGTATGATACAGTGCCAAACCGCTGTAGATAAGAACCTTGTGACTGCACAACCTTGTGATGACCTTGTGATTGCAAAGTCCTGCAAAATCTGGTTCTAACCACCAAATGCAGTGCACATAGCATGTTTAGTGATAATTCAGGAAACAAACTGTTCATTTATGAATTTCATCCCTTAATAATCACCCTCGTAAACATTTACTGAGAAAATAGCTTTTAAGCCATATATTGGGATAATCACATAGTGATAAATAGCAGGACCCTCTGCTTGTATTAAGTATCCTGTAAAATGTAATACTGAGCCCTTTCAACAACAGTAGTGATACAAAGGCTGTTTACTCTCTCCATGGACCTGATAGCACCTTGTTTTTTAAATAAGGGTCTGTCCCCCCCCAGCTCTCTATCTTAGTACAAAGTAAATATACTTCATGTTTTAGTCCTTTCTTCACAGCAAAACTTTTTTCACTTTCATCTTATTGTCCCCCATTTGTTGGTTACACCTATGTCTTTTCTCTTTTGTAATATATTCTTTGGACTGGGACTGATCTTGTTTTTTTTAACTCATCTAGCACAGTAATCTATTCTATGTTAGGAACTTTCATGTATTTCTGCAAAACCAAACAAATATTCAAGCAACTTCAAAATTAAGTAACTGGAAAAAAATAAATAACCACAATAATGTTTAACCAATTGCTTCTGAATTACTTCTGAATCCTTTCTACAAGGATTGTCATTTACAATCCCTCATGAAGGAGAATTTGAAATATGTGACAGGATATTTGGAAAGTAATAATATACTGATCAAAGCATCAGGCAATACTGAACTGCTTCATGCAGTGTTGCAGTTACAGGAAAGCTTTCTAATATGAGACTATTTTCATTGTTCACTGTTACAATAGAGGGAAAGAGAAAGAAGAGCAGAAAATCAGCCCCTTTTATTTTTAACATCTATACTTTAGCTGTTCATTATGGCCATATTCTGATGTTTTTATTCCTGACAAGTAAAATTTACCCTGGCAATGATGACCCTAAAGGTTGTGAAGTAAAAAAACTTTCAAGTGAAGTGTATTAGAATATGCCTATTGATTAATAACTCTTAGAATGACTTATGACTCTTGAAAATTTTAAGACTTTGGAATAGAAATTTTTATGTGTTCATTTCATCATCAATTAATCATAATTTTTTTACAACAGAATCCATCAAGATGAACTCAGTTAACATTAAGGTAAAAATCACCTGTATTTCAGTAGGTGTTCCATTACAATTTGTATGCAGGTAAATATTAGTGAATGGTCACTTGGAATGAGTGCGACCCTTCTCAGTATATTCCTTCTCGGTATATTTCTACTCATACATAATGTAACTTGAGTCTTGAGCTGAATAGGCATTGCTGCTCTCTGGGTCAGTGAACTGCACTGTCACAGGCACAGAATTTAGATTTTTGTACATGGTCATTCTGGAATGAATAACACATATGGCAAGTGGGAAAGCATTGTCAATTAAATGAAATTCCACATGTGCCTCAAGTTAAAAGAGGTGAAAGGGTCTTATACTACATAGAAAGACCCTCCTTTTTGCAAAAGAAGGGAGCATTATGGCTCCAGTGTAGACCAGAGAATGAAGAAAATCCTGTGAAGGAAAAATTCTTTGGCACAGAGTTAGACATGGGGGTTTAGCACATTTTGATATAGCTACATTTCACAGGAAAAGCATTGAAAAGGACTTTTTGCAAACTTCTTAGGCAAAGTAGAGATTTTGTCAAAGTAGACCACCCCAAAAGTGCAGAATGTCCTTACTGGCTGAACCTCAGAAATGTTTCAGTCAAATCCTGGACTTCTGAGCCATTAATGCTAATGCTTCATTAATGCTAGCTACCACCAGGATGTATGCGGTCTCAAAAAACTTAGAGTAGCCAGTAAAAGAAGCATTGAACCTCGGTGCTGGATCTCAAATGCAGACAAAAAGCATAATTAAACAAAGTAGAACTATTTGCTGCAGGCAACGGGGAATTTGTAGAAGGTCTTTTCCAGATGTATGCGGGGAAATTAGTCATATAGGAGGGTGGGGAGGAATAAAGTGAGTTCAAACACACAAAAGTTACATTCATTGTAGGTATGATATGCAATAGACGTTTGCATTCGTAATACTTCTTTAGGGGGGACTGGACTGATTTTGGCAAAAAATGGAATTAGTCTTTTAAATAAAAAAAAAATTAAATGTGAATGATAAGTACTATAAAGAATTACGTCCTTGCTTTTCTGATATTCCAGAGAGAGAGCTTCAGCATTATAGATTTAATCATTGGTATTTCTGGTGGCTGAGGGAGGACCACAAAGACTTCAAAGATTTTGTCTCACAACTTGAAAAATACGCTAAGCCAAAAGTCTGTACAGTTGCAGGAACTCTTCAAAATATCTCTGGTGCTAACTCCACAGCTGCAAGGCTTCTTGTGCCTTTAAAATTTGTATCTTTGCAATTTTGACTGTTAATATTTGCACTTTGGCAAAGAGAAAAGTTCAATATCAATGTACAAATTCAAAATTTATTTGGCAACACTGATTATAGGATCTGCAAATTTAGAGCCAGTTAGGCAGGACTAAGTTCAAGTGAAGCTGTGTAACAGAACCCTGCCATCTTTACAATCTCTAGGAATTACTTGATGAGATAATCCTAGCTCTTATTTTTGCACGAACAAACACTGAAATCTCTGGTGGCAGTAGGTTAAGACATGGAATTTGCAGTGGTTCTTTTAATGAGTTAGTGATTGGTATTCTTACTCTCACATGAGCACATTAAGACCTGTTTCGAACTGGGGCTCACAAGTTACTGGAAGTGGAAGGCCAAAAAAACAGATTCCTCTTGTTCTGATACGGATGTTACTGCTGTTCTGCAAATGTTTTACCAGTAGTAGAGATCTGTGACAGGTGCCTGGAGGGTTTTACTTCCATTCAGTTATATAAGAGTTTAGTAAATCCCACTCTCTAAGAAAATAAAACACTGGATTTAGGAATTCAACTTTTAATCTTTCTTCTTCTTTTTAGGAAACTTTTTTTTCCAAATAATTTAAAACATGAAAACTATACACAAGTTAGAAAGTTTTGAGGTAGAGAGGAAATAATTCTCATATATTTTTCCCAGATTTAAAAATTTTCCTTTTAATATTGCTCCCGTATAAATTTCTTTTTCACTTATTGCTTCTTGCTAACAATAAACTTTGTTCAATTTTATCAGCATTAACAGGAAAATAATAGAGAACCCGAAAGATTCAAGTAGTGGGAAAATAACTTTGCCAAAAAATAAGTAAGTAAATAAATTATTTCTTAAAGTACTGAGAAGTAATGTCAAAAAAAAAAGTTTTATTATGCATGTGTCTGTGCTCTAAGCAGTGGGCAAAGAAAGACCACATGACTCTCGTGTGGTTTAGAGACTGCTCACTGAACAGGAAACCACAAGCTCCACTCTTTGTTCAAAAGTTGATATTAACCTAAATTATTTTACAGTTCAAAGAAGCATTTGAAATCCAAAGGTTTGGGCTAATACTTCACAAACTTTGCATTTTTCGAGGGCAGACTCTCAGATACTGGTAAAGTGAATGTGCATAAATATAGTATATATTTATCTTTGTTGAAAAACATTTCTTCTTGTTTCTGAACAGTAATGAGTCATATATGTTCCTGGACAGGCTGATATAGACCTAAAGCTCAGTGGGTAAAGAGGGTGATGGTGAAAGAGCCATCATCCAGAAACCAGCGTAAGATCAGATCCCATTTGTATGTCTTCCACACTCATATCTCGATGTCCCTTTGGCCTGTATTTTGTATGGCTGAGTAATAGGAGGAGGAAAATAGACCACTTCATGGCTTGGGGGAAACTGCAAAACTTTGAGAGTTGGTGGAGTGGGAAGGAAGTATGCATAGTGGCACAGCTGCATGTTAAGAGAAGCCTTAGCTCTTATCCCCCTAAGCAAATTCATCCCTGGAATAAATTATTAAATATGCTAAAGCATCAATAAGGCTGTTGCAATACTTCCCTATAAAGTTTATTTAATACATTTTTTGCAAAATCAGTGAACTCCTCTGTAACTGTGCCAAATTTGGAACAGAAAGTTAATAAAATCATAAGGTTCAATCCCTCATTGTCAGATTGCCATGTCTGAAAAATTATTTTCAAACTTAAATTACTACCCTTGCTGCTTTCAGTCATTTTAGTCTTTTGTAAAAGTTTATAGAACAACGGCAATTTCTAATATTTACATGGATTTTTTCTTCTTTATTCTATATTTAGATCTTGCCCAAATATATGCGCTGCAATGAATCAGGAATTAAATCCAAAAGGTAAAATTCTTTCTGTACTGAAAAGTGAAGCATTATAACATGCGTTTTTGCCATACTTGTTACTCAGAGTCTGGGATAGCCTGTAATATTTAATGAATGAAGAATCAGAATATTCCAAGACTACAAATATTAAAATAAAATAAATATAAAAATTTGTCAGGGAACAATAAAAAGGAAAGAAAGAAAACTAATTTATTGGATACACCAATAAAAGAAAGCAAAAATCTGTTTAGTTCCAGAGTGGCCCAAAAGGATTTTACTTCATAAAGGTTCAGGAAAATTAGACTTCATATATCCACATCCAATTTGACTACATAAAACCATCCATAAATCATCCCTTGCTGGAAATGGAAAGCATTACATTTTGAACAAATTGGCTGATCATGTATAGAAAACAATTGAGGGAGCTTTCCATTTCCCTCTACTTCTACACATAGCATTCCTCACTTTTAAAACATTCTGTTTGTAGTTCCAAAAGCACGGGGCAATAGCATATGATATCCAACTTGGATTCCACAATAGATTATAGTTACTATTAAGCCTGTGTTTAAATTCCACTGGTTTCATAGGTAAAACACCTACTCAGGTCAGAGAAAGTGTTCCTGTATTTCACAACTTTGAACTAAAAGAGATATTTAGTGCAGAGCATATTAAAATACTTAACTAAATAGGGACACTAGTAGCCAGAGAAGCAGGTTTGATATACCATATATTTGTTGTGCTATATGAAGCATGCTTATAAATGTAGGGCTGAAAACAACCAGTTCTGCTAAAATAAACTCCAACAACCTGGCATCATACTAGAAATCTTTTACTTTATGTAGATAAGTGTCCATATCTTTTGCTTGGCCCTGGAATTAAACCTGTTTAATTTATGAAAGTTCTACCTGTCCCTCTAGAGAGATGAGAGAGGTGTTAATATACTTAGCAGGACAGGCTTTTTAGATGGTGGTTTAGGGCCAAATAGATCCTAAAGAATTGAAAAAAAGGGAAAAAAAAGATTGAAAATTTCAGTGCAGGTTCTTCAGTTCTTCTTTGCCACATTTCTAGCCTTTTTTCTTCTTCTTCCTCTTCTTCTTCTTCTTCTTCTTATTGTTATTGTTATTATTATTTTTTCTTTTTCTTTTTCCTTTTCTTTTTCTTTTTCTTTTTCTTCTTCTGATGATAAAACCAGGTTTGGATATACCCTGCAGGTAGATTAAAGTTTATTAAAGCATAACCCACAATACTTTATCATTGTCTGTCACTGTCTGAAACACCACAAATAGTGACTAAAAAAACCACAGCACATTCTTAGACTCATGTCTATGGGAACAGATTTAGCTACCACCTTCTCGTTTACATAAGGGATGTGTGACATTAGGTTTTCCTGCCCTTTTTTACAGAATCTTTTTAGGTCATTACAAAAGACAAGCAAGGTTGTCACCTTATTATTGCTTATTTAGTTTAAATAAAAATTCATTACTTTCTTTTTGTCCTTTGACAACAGGTATTTTCTGTCAACAAAAAACACGCCCACACATATGCCATATAAAATGTACAATTTATGTATCAATATTATTATTATTATTATAACTGATATACTACAACAGTTAATTTCACAGAGGATGTAGCAGAGCAATAAGAAATTTCAAAACTAAATGTTAAAACTAAATAAGATAGGATCAATCTCTATAGCTCGAGGAAACTCTGATTCCTGAAAGCTGTAAATCTTAAAATTCTGGTGAAATGCAGCACAGTGGAAGTCAGGAAACAGAAAGGTCCAGAGCAATATAGATAGGAAATGGCAGAAATGATCTCTCCTCAAGTGGTCTTGAACAATCAGACTCAGACAAGTGAGTCTTCAACAATCTTCCACCACCCAAATGGTTCTCAGCACTTTTAATTCTAAAGGCCCAAAATGTATTGCATAGCTAACAAAGAAATATTCATTTTGCTACCAAGTATCATCCTTTATAACAACGGGAGCAGTTTCTGTGCTTTACCAGAACAAAGCAAGTATTTAGGATTTACCTCATATAATGGAAATGCCTGCAGGTTAGTCTCAACTCTACTTCCCTCTTCATTGTGGAAAGGTGTTCTTAACAGCTAGGGAGAGCTAAATCAGACAGATAGTTTGCTTAAATAATTCTCCCCCTTCTGAATGGCTTCTGAGCAGAAATAAAAGTACTACATATGCAATATAAATGAACATTCAATGCCATCTGCTGGGCTCCTGAGAACTTAACAGTAGTGACAAATTTAAGTAAGGAGTACTTTCTTTCAAAACACAGCTGAAAGGGAGGGTCATGGGGTGATGCCCTTCATTCACATCCTAACACAGGGTAGAACAGATTTACATGAAGTTCCAGCTTCTTTCTCAGCACAGAAGGGTTTCTGTCCACAGTTCTCCCTTGCCTGTAAGAATTAGAGCACACTGTAATTACATACTTATAGGCTAGGCTTCTTAGAGGCCTGGTTGTGAAATCAAGCTATTTATGTAGCCAGCAAGATAAAGGCTTGGATCCATGGCTACACAGATACCGATGGCTAAAGACAGGCTAACCAAAAATTGTTAAAATAGTCCAACCAAAATCACTTACGCTTGCTGCAGAAGGAATCACTGCACATTGCACATTTAATCACTGGATTAAATGTGCAAATGAGATTAAAGGCAGAATTTGGGACTGCTTCCAAGTCAATGTACTGTCTTGTTCACCAGATTTTTGGCCCTCTAACTCATGCTTTCTTAGATAGGCCATGAGACAACTGCTATGGGCAGCCACTAGCTAGAATAGCTTATAGTAATTAGAATATCCTTAGTTTTAGAAAACCCAGATTTAGAGATTTTTTAACCAAAATCATGAGTGCTGTTTCCAGGGCAAGTGCTCCAAATGCTATGCTGTAACCGAATAGACATCCGCATAACCCCTCTTCCAGTTCAGTACTGAAGGCAGAAAGTCAGATTGTACTCTACTGCTAAAGGCTAACTATGTGTTTCTATTCATAGAGGGATTTTCAGGAAAAGATTCCCAATCTCACATGGGTGAGCATTTACAATTGTTAGCTAGACAGCTAAACTCAGGAGATAGATAGGAGTTCAAACACATCCTTCCGTGGACTGGCCTGGGCATGCTAGCGGCCGTCAATCCCAGTTACAGGTAGCTGCTCCCTTGTGCATTGTATAGGTAACAAATTCATGAACAGATTTGCCTCATCTCCTTTGTTTCAATTCTTTATCTGCAAAATACTCAGTGAATCAGTTCACCGATTTCTATTTCTGTATATAAACTATTAGTTATTGTATCATTTTCTGCAGAATGACATTTGTTGTTGCTTTTCCTTCATTTTATACAGAAAACAAGAGAAGAAATATTCCTGCTAATACATACAGTTTTGTAAGTAGCATACCGTTTTCCTAAAATTATACTTTTATTTCACAGATGTTAATATTATTCCAGGTATATAATGCTGTTAACAGAACACTTAAATCTCACTGTTTGCTAATATGAAGTACAGCATAAGAATTTTTTAAGTATATGTAAGAACTCTTTGTTTTGCTGAGAGAAAGATTAGAGAAGTGATCCACACACTAGCTAATTACCCATTTATGGCCAAATCTGAAGTACACACTTACCACAAAATCAGTGTGAAATTAACAGGATTCAAAGTGAACAAGTATATAAATCATAAATCCGGAGGTTTAGTATATTCACAATTAATGAAAGCTGAAAGAGTAGCAGTAAACTTTTCAACAATTTCTCATTTGTATCTGAAAGCTGATTTTGAGAGTTAGCTATCAAAAGATATAAGAAAAAAAAATCTAAAATGCATTACTAATCAGAGAAACATGAGAACAGAGTGCAGGACTATTACCTAACTGAAGCTGAACAAATAGTGTCATCGGTGCTTTGGCTGCATCAAGTTTCATAGGAAGGCTGATTGTGATCAGATGCTATATGCAATTAATCTCAACTAGAAGGCAGTAAGAGCACAGGCCAGGACAGAGGAAGAGGAATTAGAGAATGTTTATTTATTCTAAAGCACTTAAGGATGTAGTTGAAGTAATTTCTGAGCCATTGATTATCTTTGGGAACTCTCCAAAGAATCATGAGTTCATAAAAAAATGGAGGAGGACAAAGGTAACCTCACTTTCTTACTGAAGAAAATCAGTTCCTTACTAAAGGAAATCAAACCCTAACAGTATACTGGATACATGGCTAGCCTACCAAATAAATTAATTTTGAAAGCTTTTTTGTTTAATAACTCTAGTTAAGAAAAAAAATATATGAGAACAACTGATTAAACTAACATAATTTCTTTCTGATAGAAATATTGACATAATGGAGAGAAGGAAAGAAGTAGTTTTTATGTTTTTGAAATTTCCCAGAAGATATATAAGCAACTATGGTCTAGATAAAGTTGTGCACAGTGTGTTTGCAAACTGAAAATACATCCACACTCAGTCTGGCTAACAAGAGTTTACTACCAAACTGTAATGAGATATCCAGCAGAATACCCTGCAAATCCAGTTATTCTGCAGCAACCTGTCCAGGATATGATGGTATTTTTATTTAATGATGCCTACAAAAAGGCAAGCCTCACCCTGAAATGTACTGTCAAGACGCTGACAGTCCAGTGAGGTTACACTCTATGTAGCCTCTGGAGGTTAAGATTCAGGGTGGGAACATTTCACTGAAACTTTCTATGTACTTTAAGTTTGATGTTTTAAAAACAATGTGGATAAACTGTAGAGAATCTAGGGAAGAGAAACACTGAGAGTAAGAGGTTTGAAATCTTTCGCAGAGCTGACAACTCAGAAAATCTTCAAAGAATTGTTCCTATTTAGTAGAGGAGTGAGAAAGCTACAGAGAAATGTAATCATAGGCATTAAATATATATTACACACAGAAATAAAGCGGATGGTAATCAATTGGTTTTAGTGTCCTTGGATGATAATACAAATTGATCTAATTTGTCTCACTTAAAAGAGAAAAAAAGAACATTAACTGAAAAGCCAGTTAGCTAGTTAACTCATGGAGGACAACACGTTGGGAAGATACTGATTTCCTGTTACTAGTGAACTCAAGAACAGGATAAAACAAAAATCAGAGAAGATCCAGATATGCTGTGAGTGACATTGAGTGGATGGATGGACCGATACTGTCTCTGGTAGCAAAATACGACTTACAAACATTGCTGGAATATCCTTGGGGTCACATCCTAATAATTTAAACTCAGTGCTCTTACCAAATGTGTCTGCCCAAAGGAAGCCAGCAGGTAAGTTCCAGCATAATAAACGGGAATTATGCAGGAAAAACATCCATAACCAAGTCAGTATAATGGTATAGACACATCCAGTACATCTTGAGTCATTCACCACCATCTGGAGTCGCATCACCATTTCTGTGTGAGTTTTGCTGTTCAATATATGCTTGCTCTCTGGCTCATTTAGATTGCAGATTTGCTGGCATACTCTCAGAATTCAAATTCTAAAGATTAATTTACAAAAACAGTGTATGTTTTTATTTTCAAACAAGATATTCATGATGAGCTGGTTATCTTTATATATATATATATATATATATAAAAGACTCTTGCAAATAGCAAATGTAAACAATGTATTACAAATGCCACAGAGAAGATACTATAGTGAATGGCATAGTTTGAAATGTCCATACTCATGAAAAAAAAAAAATAGGCTGAATTATATTTTCAAGAGCGGTGACAGGCCAGATTCATAGAGAGACCTAATCCATCTCCCAAATAGCTGTTTTATGAATCTAAACATACAATTTAGATCCTCAAAACACTTGCTCAGCTACTTTCCAACCTCTCAATCTCCATCAAAAAAATGTCTGGTTCTGGTTATTAACTATTTCCAAATCTGAAAGTAATCTTGGACTTAAATTTATTTGTATCTTTGCATAACTTTTCTTCTATCCAGAGTAGTGATTTGACAAGAAAGAGGACCAATGAGCCAAAATCTTCCTCCAAAATATCTCATGAGCAGGAAGGGGATTATGAGACTGTGAGTAGCTCCACCCTGGAGGCTATCCATGCTTTGAGAATTCTTCCTGCCAAACCCCTGCAAGAATCTGAATATGCAGGTAACTTTTTATGTCTGCTAAAAGTGAGTTAAATTCAGATACAAATTGTGACAGTTTAGATTTGGTGTTTTCAGTCTGGATATTTTCCAAAATAAAATAGATAAAACACTGGCAGGCCAGAGAGGAACCTTATCTGCATCTTCCTGTTCAGTTTATCTCTTTCTCCATTAGATTATGTTAACTTAATACTCCCATGTGGCTTTTCTAAATTATAGTACTATCTAAAATAATAAGAAGAAATTCTGTGATCCCATTCCTCTTGGAATCTTCATGGAACTACTGGTCAAATTCACAGCTAATGCAGAAAAGCCAACTGCTAATTAGGCCAAGTGACTTTACAATGGAAAGCATTGAAAAAAAAAAAAAAAAGAAGAGATAAAAAACTTTCCTTCACATGAAAATTTGTAGATGAATAAATGTAGTTCATTTCAGAGGCATTTGTTGACTCTTTCAGTATCAGCAACAATTATTTTGAGCATATTTCTCAAACATTCTTAACCTGAGGGAAAAGCTACATTAGTCAAGCTTCAGTTTACTAAAGCCAGCCTAAGCCACATTTCATTCAAATACAGCAAGTCAATTAATATACAATGTAGGGAAGTGAAATATCCTCTTAGCTATCACAGTGAAAGGCTATTCTAACTAGTTTAGGGAGATCTTAAATAATTCAGAAATCGGCCAGGCAAATAGGGAGGGCAGAATCAGAAAAGAAAGAATAGAAAGCATAAACAATAATATCTAAAAGTACAGAGTCAATATGTATGTGAAAAATTTGGCCTTGTTAACATCAAAGCCAAGCAAAGATTTTTCTAATGATGGCTTCTATGGATGGCTTTTTGTCAGTAAATTTATAGCCGTGTGAGTATATCACAATGTATAATATGTGCATTTATTTTAGATGGCAATAGGTGTATTTATTAAAAGTTTAAAAGCTAATGTACAAAAAAAGTAAAAATTTGAAATACTTCAAAAATTTGAAATTTTCTTTACTCACTAGAGAGTAAAGAAAAAAAAATAGAACATGTACAAGAACACAGACAGCACTGCCACGAATAAAGTTTCAAGTAAAAAACATTGACTAATTTATTCACAGATGAGGCAAACATCTGCCTCAACTTATGAAAGCTTTTCCTTACCCGCAGTGAGGACATTAAGCATAAAACTTTATTCTCAAGGTCATGCTTATGTATTCAGTATTAAAATAACAAGGAAGGAGTTGTGTAAGAAAATGAAAATGCTGTAAAAATCTCAGCAGCTGACCTGAAAAACATACTTTAAACATTAAAATCTCATGTTTTTAAAACATATCACGGAGTTACTGTTTGTTTTTTCTTCCTCTCTTGCAGACAGACGTTGTGTGAATTCTTCAGGTACCACTTCCTACATGACTAACCAGCACACATACTCTCAGTCACCTCCTCAGTATCTGAATGTAAGTAAAGCTCCAAAACCCAATTCACAAAAAAAAAAAATATATATATATATCCTCTTTTCTGTGATTCTGCTTAAATTTAAGTGCAGCCTAGTTAAAATCTTAGCCAAAGAGCATTTATTTTTTACAAGTTCATAAGCGTTGCATCATGTTCTTGTTTCACTTCGAAAAAAATGCTGCAATAAATATACCAAATATCATAACTTACAGGAACCAAATCAACCGTATCTATATCTATATAAATATATATGAATACAAGTATATCATACCTACATTTATTGAAGACAATCAATGCTACAGCTGTGCTCAGTGCCTAGCCTAGCCTAACTGTTCTCACTAACTGCATAAGATTAAGACTGGATGTACACTTGGAGGCATCTCAGGCAGAAACAACCCATTAGCTGTTAGCTGTAGTCTCATATATAATGACTCACATTATGTCTATATTTTATTTCATTAACAGAAAAACGTGACTGTTCTAGAGCGGAGGAACGTGCCAAATGCTAAAGGTATAATAAAATAACTGTTTCAAAAACCTGATATAGAAAATGTTGCTTCCTATTTACTTTTGTACATATATAAGCAGACAATACAAATGAAGAAGAAGGTGTAGTTTTTATAACAGTGGCCACTTTCAAACATATTAATTTAGAATACTAATGCCCTGACTGAAGATATTACTTAGATTTGCATTTTATCTCATGAGTCCCCTGTTCCCAAGGGAATAAAACATTCTATCTGAAAGTCAGATGGTTTGGCCTTTTTATGATTTCTTCAACTAGGAAATATATTCTACAACGTAATCTGATAGCCATTTTAATAGTATTATCATCTAGAGTGATAGCTATTAACAATTTACACCTATACTAATGCTGACATTATTCTCCAAGGATGTGCAAAATCTCTTTTATCGCCTGGCATACTTTCATTTCTCCACTGCTTGGCCATTTATTGCAAATTTGTTTTAAAATTCCGTAATTCTGAGGCACAAACACATCATTTTTGTTTGTTCTATATTTTTCGTGGTGAAATCCTAGACAGATGACTAATTCTTAAAGTATTTAATAAAATGTCCATCTACAAATCTTTATATTTTTACTCAATTATAAATTTATTTTAAAAATGCATTTCTATATACTTTTTAAATGCATTTAATATACCTTAGAGGTAGCAATGCCTCGTGAAATCTGCCACTAAAGGACTATCTGATTCATCTTGAAATGAATTTTTCTCTTATCAGTTTCAAATGTCTCCATATATATAAACATGGCCAAAAAGAATGAAATTCCCAAATCAGGAAAATATGATCACTTTCTATGTTCAGACAACAATATTATATTTGAAGAGGTAGAAATATAATGCAAAGAATTCAATACAAAGTAGAAGTTATTTTTCTCCCTCTAGCTCATGCTGTAATACAAAGCATACAGTCAAAAATATTCCTACACATTATGAGCAAGTAAGCAGTATATAAATAAAGTCTGCAAAAATTAAAGGTGAGACTGAATCCTGTGAGAGTATATTGATATATTTTGCACAAAAGCTGAATTAAGATAAATTCTTAGTAAGCCAGCTTCAAGATCAACAGAAATCGGTAGGGATGCTCCCACTGGCAGCCTGTTTAGATATAATCTCAAATCCCATAATGATTTGTTTCGCAGATTGGATTTACATGTTTATCTACTTCTACAGGATTTGTAATGAAATTACAAAGACAAAGGAAAAGATAGTGAAGCCAGGCAAATTAAATGCTGCATGTTTGAGTCTGTATCTTATATATATTTCAATGCTTTATGCTTATACAAGAATCTCTTTTTAGTTAACAACTAAGTTGTTATCAAATTTATCTTCACATTTCTTCTTCTGTGCACTGCTGTTCCGTGGTTTTGCCACATGATGGCATAAACAGAACAGATTTTTTTTTATCATTTTTTTCTAGAACTGTTAAATATTTAATGTACAATTACTTTAATTCAGGAGAATCTTTTATGGCTTACTTGAAGCAGAATTGAAGATCTATTGTATCTCTTTTTACATTAACAAGGATGTATTTAGAAATATCAAATATTTTGATAAAATAAAAATAAAAACTAATTCAAACTAAAGTAACTTTTTTAATTTTTAAGATGTCCTATGTTCATTTAAGTAATTCACCATGCTGTAGTAAATTTTTATGAAAAAACAGATTTTTTAATTAATTATAAGATTTTAATAGATTTCTACACAAATTAATTAGCCAACCAGAATGAGTCCCAGAAAACTTGATGAACGACCATATAAGATCCCCGAGCTACCTTTACATTTTAAAATCTGAACAAATATCACTGTTAAAACTGTTCTAGAAGCCAGAGGTGAATCAAAGTTCACTCTGTTCCACCAAGTATTGTTTTTTTTAAGAATTGCTTTATTTTGTATTTTCAGCTGAATTATCCAAAAATACTTGTTTTTCCTGCTTAATCTTTACCTAACTAGCCCTTGTACGAAGGTTTGTTAGCGATGTTAAAAAGAATTGCTTGGCTATGTGTTTCGCAACATTTCTATGATCACCATAATTATCAGACTATACTTAGTCTTATGTTTTATAAGGAGAGAAGCCCAAATGTTTCAGAATGAGGTATGAGCTGCATCTGCATCCATCTGTGAAGCCATTCCCCAAATAGGCTAACATACAGAAAGAACAGAACGCCCTCCCCTTGCATTAAGCTCCTTTCAGAGCCTGTTGGCGTTATGTGCAGAACAGCTAACAAGAAAATACAGTTTCTGGCTTCAGTGACCTCTGTCTGTGGTTCAGGCTGTGGTTTGACTTCATTCACACAAATAACAACGCTTCACTGAGTCAGGAATTTCCAGGCCTTGCATCTAGGTCCACAGAAATTACAAGGTACCCTGATTCTCATGAATTAACAGGAAAAGAATACACAAATACAGATGTGTTAGGTGAATGCTGTGGGGCCAGTGATGTGACCATCAGTTCCCTGGAGTAAAAGGTTCTGCAGCTGGAGCAGGATGTGTGCAGGAGGATGGGGGTAGACTGCAGAGGTACAAATCAGCACTGGGTTGGATAGAGAGGCCCTTCTCACTGACATCCTTACAGTGGAGTGAGTTATCACCTCACAGATTTATTACAGACACTCCCATCCATGAGGCCTACTGATAATAAATACCAAAATAAAATCATATCTTTATGTGTTAATTATATAAAGAGTGCACTATTAACATTACTACTTATCTTTAGGACAAAGAATGAACATAAGTGAATGCCAGGTAAGCAGAATCTCTCTTTTTTTTTTTTTTTGTAGACCATTTGAATATATGGGTATTTGAACTTGCCATTGAATATGCCATATGCCATATGCCATATGCCATATGCAATATGCCATTGAATATGCCATTGAATATAGGGGTATTTGAACTTTAAACACATGCTCCACTTCTGCTAACACCAACTTCTGCTCCCCAACAATAAGAACTAAGAACTATAAGAATAAGAACTATTATCTGCAGTTCTGCATTATTCTACTCATTTGCAGTCCTGGCTTATGCAGTCATCTCCTAAAACTCAATGACTTAAAAGGGAATATGAAACATTTGTTATGTGTAGCATAAAAAAGGTGTCAAAACTTGTTGACACAGATTTGTCTGCTTAATGTAAAGTTTTATCTTCTTTTGTACTAAAACAAGCATGAAAAAGCTTACACATATTTTTGTTTTCTCTCATCTAGAATCCTGTGCCTCCCCCACGGTAAGATCACTTAAGAATTAACTTACATGCTTTTCCTGAAAAATATGCTCAAGGAATTTCAATGAAGTCTCACCCATATCTGCATCGCTCATGTTAACAAGATGACTGAAAATGAGCAGACATCTTTTTTTCCACCTGCTTCTGTTTGGACTTTTCTAGCTTCTGAAATGCAAGTGGGGAGAACAACAAAATGATGAGCCATAAGTTCACAACAAAAGCTTCATAACAGAGCTTCATAACAAAATCTCAGGCCTACATAGTTGCAATGAACTTGGCTGAAAGTAAGAACAAGTAAAATGCCTAGAATCCTTGAATATGATTCAATGTAGTCTTAAATTAGTAGTTACATTTTCTGATTTGTGTTATGTCTGAGATTCTGTTCAGCTTAATAGTACCTTTTTCATTGCCCCTGAAAACTTATTTGCCTTTTTTTCTTTTTTTTTTTTTTGCCACAAACCTAAATCATGATCATAAAAATCGATTAGAATTTAGCTACTTATCCAAACAGAAAGTGGGCCAAGCTCTATTCCATGAATATCACAGAATCACAGAATCACAGAATATTTAAGGTTGGAAGGGACCTCTACAGATCATCTAGTCCAACCTTCCTGCTCAAGCAGGCACACCTAGAGCATGTGGCACAGGGTGGCATCCAGGTGGGTTTTGAAGACCTCCAGAGTAGGAGACTCCACAACCTCCCTGGGCAGCCTGTTCCACTGCTCTGTTACCCTCACAGTAAAGAAGTTGCTCCTCACCTGGAGACGGAACTTCTTATGCTTCAGTTTGTGGCCATTACCCCTCGTCCTATCGCTGGCCACCAGTGAGAACAGCCTGTCCCCTTCCTCCCTGCATTCTCCCTTCCTGAACTTATACATATTAATCATATCCCCTCTGAGCCGTCTCTTCTCCAGAGAAAACAGGCCCAGCTCACTCAGCCTCTCTTCATACGAGAGATGTTCCATTCCCTTAATCATCCTGGTTGCCCTTCTCTGGACCCTCTCCAGAAGCTCCACGTCCCTCCTATACTGGGGTGCCCAGAACTGCACACAGTACTCCAGGTGCGGCCTCACCAGAGCTGAGTAGAGGGGCAGAATCACCTCCCTTGACCTGCTGGCAACACTCCTCCTGATGCAGGCCAGGATCCCATTGGCCTTCTTGGCCATGAGGGCACACTGCTCACTCATGGTTAACTTGGTGTCAACCAAGACTCCCAGGTCCCAATCTAGGCATATATATTTCTGTGATATGCTCAGAAAAAAAATAATCACTTCTTGATCTATTCTACCGCAAGCAATAACTGCTACAATTAAGACTTACTTTCAGAAAATAGTCCATAACTACCAGGCTTATTTCTTAATGCTACTGTGTATGAAATGTAAACAGTTCTAAAAAATGATTACCATTACGGACACATTCAGATTACTCTTTAAGTTAAAATATGAAATAAAACAGTAAAAGAAGATACAGCTAAAGCTGTATTAACATTTTTGATTGAAAATTGAAGCTGTATTCAAAATTGTAAAAGTACATAAATATGAACTTTCTTAATTTTCTGCAGTGTTTCACTATTTGTTCTATATGTATTAAGGTAGCTGTAATAGATTTTAACTGACTCACCTTATTTTGGTCTATACCACACCAAACCCCAAGGCTCCGCTGCAAGGAGCTCATTGCTGTTGGCTGTGCATACTGGCAGCGCCAGTGACAATATACTTATTCATTTTATAGCTGCTAGTTTATATATTCATTCAAGCAGATCTCCATTCTACAAGGAGCTACACAATTTCTACTTTAGATATGGTCCATGCCTGGCTGATATCACAAGATGGGCAGGGTGAGCCCACAGCTCCCACAAAATGCTGGGTACCTCTAAGTTGTGAGTTTTCTGGTATAAAGAATATCTTTTCCTAGGTGTGTCTGAATTGCAGTGCATTCCCTAGCTGGGCCTCATACACAGCTATATCCACCCACACATACTGACACTGGGGAGATATCTTTGATACATAACTTTAAAGTGTATGAAAACAGTGTTATGTGGCACATAACATAGTACTGTAATGTCTGGAACTGTAGAGTATTATCTAGAATTGTTACTAATTTTGAAAGATTTGAATAATATCCTCAGCCTGAGCAAAGGTAATGACCTTTCTTTTACTTCTTCTTTTACTTTTTTAGGCCTCTAAAGACATTGCCAAAGCAATATCAGCCACTTCCTCCAGAACCGAAGATAAGCAGCCAGCCCTCTCACACAAGGAAGGAGTTCAGCCAAGCTCATACTTTTCCAGTATCAGCAAAACGCACCAGGTAATATGATGTTCTATCTCAAACACTGGAGTTTCTTTACACTAATTTCCTGAGAATCAAAACACTCTTTTGGTAAAACCATGTGACTTTGCCTCAATCTCATCCCTGCTCTGAAGAATAAAAACGTTGATTCTTTAGACAGCTGCTAATAATCAAGAGTAGTGGTATTTACCGTAATCTGACACTTAACTTTATAAAGAAATAACTGCCAGAATAATAGTAAAGTGAAGGACTGGAAAAGTAGGTGGAATTTTTATGAACATGTTGTGTAAGTTTTGTCCTACTTTTTCTCACCAACATTTAGAAGTTTTGCAACCACTTTTGAGTAAAAACAATTGCAGTTGCTTAGCACAGTTGGTGAACCAAATGCCTGAAAAACACATTGAACATTCCAGAAACATAAAAAAAAAAAAACCCAGTCCATATCCCAAGTACAGGAACAGAGATGACTAATCTGTAGCCAAAAATCTTGCTTCAGCTCATGAGACTAATTGATCCAGATCATGAGTCACTTCTTTGCCCTTTCTTTACATGCTCCCTCCCTCCACACTGGATGCACGTGGAAGGCACGTTACAGAATGCAGGATATGTCTACAGAGACATATCCTCTTGCTGTCCTTTACACCAGAACTTCACAGCATTTCCTGTCATACGACATGGCATTTATGAGGAAAGACTAAGTGAGCTGGGTGAGTGAGTTTAGCCTGGTGAAGAGAAGGTTGAGAGGGGATCTGATTAATATGTATAAATACCTGAAGGGTGAATATAGATAGGAAGGGGCCAAACTCTTCTCAGTGGTGGCCAGTGACAGGACAAGGGGCTATGGGTATAAGTTGAAACACAGAAAATTCTATCTCCATATGAGAAAGAACTTCTTTCCTCTGAGAGTGACAGAGCCCTGGCACAGGCTGCCCAGGGAGGCTGTGGAGTCTCCTTCTCTGGAGGTCTTCAAACCTGCCTGGATGCCGCCCTGTGCCATGTCGGGGTTGGACTAGATGAGCTCTAGAGGTCCCTTCCAACCTCAACCTTTCTGTGATTCTGTGACACACATGTGTTCAGTCCACATCAGGGTGTGTACGAATGTTTGTGTCACAGGAACCGCTTGTGTCCAGACACATGATCAAAAATGGATATGTTAAGTTATGAAAAGGCTTGCTTTTTGTCACATATCTAGTCACATGATCATGCATGCACACTTCTCGCTGCTACCTAACAAAATACATAGGTGCTCCTGCTGTGGGACTAAAGTATGCATCCATAGAGAGGGAAGGCAGCAAACACATACTGGAAATTCAGGCCTGATACACGTCCAGGGGCCACAGAGTGTAAAGCTCAAATATTTTCCTATGGCAAACTATTGCAGTCAGAAGTTCAGGAACGCTGATCTGTGTCTATTATGTCTCGCCTTTTATTATTTCTTCCAATTTCAGTTAGTCAAGAGGGATTATTTTTCACTTATGAAAGATCACTGCAGTGCAAATCCTACAGTCCAAATCCCACAGGAAGAAAAAAAAAATAAAGATTATAAATCAATGAATAATTTTCTGTTTAAAGTTAAGTATATATTTAGGGAGACTGCTGCAAGTATGATCTTTATTTTTTCTGAATGGTGCTTAAATTCTTCCATAGATTATGTTCCAAAAGCTGTTGGATATTAAGACATTTTATTAATGTGAAGTAGTTTCATATTCAGATGCGTGACCTGACTTATAGCTGAAAGTTCCAAATCCCATGACCGATTCTTCAGTCATGCAGTTGCTACATCCTTCCCCTTGGTAGGGCGGCATAGAAATTAAAAACTCAGAACTATTATGAACTGTGTTTGCTAGTAGTCATCAGAGAGCAAAGAACTGGATTTGAAATGTCCTATTATAAAGCCAAAATACGTAATATATGACATTTTGTATTCTGGAGGTAAAACAAGGCAGCAAAAATCATCATTACAAAATTGAATTCATGTTGTAGTTATAGATACTAAAATATTCTAAAAAGAAAAAGTAATTTTTTTAAATAACATGAGTAAGAGAGGAGTGGTAGAGACTAAGACCACACATGATGCAATAAGACGCTTCACAGATTTCGCACACAAGCCTAAACAGGCATTTCACTTGAAGTATCTGTCATCGGTCTTCAGTCCAGGTCTAGGACTGTATGGCAGTACAGCCATTACAGAGAGACTGTAAGCAAAGTCATCCAACTACAGACATGATTTAGGACTGCAAGATCCACTTGCCAAAAAGATTTGGAAGTCTTAGGAAATTAAACACTATTATTTTTACATTCTCTAGCCTTGTAAAAAAATAGGCCTGTGTAGGATCACAGAAAGTATCTCAGAAGCTTCAGCGAGATGCAGGCTTGTGGTGTTCAGGGAATATCAATGGCAAAGCCCTTCATGGTAGAATTGAGTGCTGCAAGCCACCATTATTATCTCTTAGCTTTATCATACACCCAGTATCTTGAATGTAGACTTTCTCACATCTAATAATGACCTTAGAGAAGAAGCCAAATAATTGCACAAGCTACCACAAAGACAGTCATCCAAATGCCAGACAATTCCTGTCCTTCCTCTTACACTTGCAGGAACTCTAACAGATCATTTGAAATTTTCTTGCCTCTTAACCATTAGATGCTCTCTCCATGCTTACCTTTCGAATGGAAGAGCATGAACAAGACTCCTTTATACAGAACAGGTTTTGAAAAATAGGTCTCAGGGTTTTCTGTGCCTTCCTTTTGATTTCTGACTGTGACTGTTTTAATAAAGTTCTCACTTTTTTTCTTTTTTTTAAATCCAGGTGGTAATCTAAAAAAGAGACGGGATTCTAGAGCCTTTGAAGAAATTACTATATGCCTATGCACCTCTTATATTCTTAAATAACCTCTAAAACTTGGTCTTAACCTCTTATATAGTCAGATTCAAGCTGCTAAAACTCACTTTTCAAAATTACATCTTTAAGCTGTCAAACACAATGATCACATGTCAAAGCCACACTAAGTTTTTCCTGTGACAAAAGGTATGGAAACATTTCCTATTGTTGACCTGAATTGGTCTGTCAGATTTTATGCAAGAGTCAAGGTCCTGGTACCTTTCTTGTGATAGGTGACTAGTCTGATGCTCAGGTGGCACAACCACCAAAACTAAACCGATTGAATGCCAGCTTGCAGGAGTGAGAGGTTTACTTTAATGACAGAATAGGCTAAATTCTGTCTCTCTTGTATAAATCCTTGGGAATGGGCTAGGAAGTAGTTCCAGCTCTCAGAGAACAGACTTTTTAAAAAAATATATTTTCAGGTGATTATTTTGAGTTCTCCTTCGGCATCTCCTTTCTTCCGGGCTGCTTTCCATTCCAGCACTGCAAATCTCATTTTTGAAACTCTTCAGGGAACTTAAATACATTTATAGCTGATACTAAGTTTGTGATCAGACTTTTCAGCATGAGATGAAAGTATTGAAGAGATCTCATGATCACACATGTCTCCTCTTCCCTCTGTATAGAATAAATCCTTAATAAGCACTTTTCTCATTTTCTGTAATTAATGTAGTGGATGCTGTTCCTTTTTATGAAATCCATAACCTTTTCCTTCAAATAATTATGTAAAAAAAACTCCCTTCTGAATTTATATACTATTAATAAAATCCTCCTTTTGCCAAGGGCTCTTAAAATTGCAGTGTTAATGTAATAAAAGTATTGAAGTATTAAGTTTTTTTTCAATTTACAATAAAAAGATGTTTTGCATATAACTTTCTTTTCTAGACATCTATCTGTTAAGGAAGGCAATGAAGTAAGTAAAAATCTTTCTATTTAATATACTTAATATCACAAAAAGTATGCATAAAATATATAATGGCATAGCCTCTAATGTAATGGTTTTTCAGTGCATTACTTGGCCTATAAGGTAAAAATATTATAATAATCATAATGATCATATTACATTTGGGCAGAAATATATCTTTAATGCATGCAGTATTTACAAAACCACTACTCTGAATGACAGATTAGTTCCTGAAGTTGCTTACAGGAATAAGAACATACACATGGTGAAAAGCTTCCTTTCCAAGTATCTAATAAAAACATATCTCAATTCCAGATATATTTTGAAAATCACAAAAGTGAAATGATAGGACCAGTAGAGCTTAAAAGTATGACGCTAATGTAAATACAAGGTACCTCAAACAAAAGGTGGCCCTTTTTAGTGAATAAAAACTGACAGATTTCATGTGCAGAATTAACTGTATCTGTTACCCGCCCACAACTGAGCTTTTCAACTTCAGTACAGTTGAAGCAGCAGCTCTGAGGTCCCATGTCTGACAGAGACAGAGGCTACAAAAGCTCTTCCCTCGCTCCTGCACCTACAAGGCGACTGCTGCTCCTCGGGGCTGCTTCTCCCACAGCTGCCTCTGGGAGGCCCAGCCGCTCTGCAGCAGCTCCAGACCCTATAGTCCTCCATAAAACATAACACAAGATGGCTCTGAGCAAGTGGCTTGGTTCTGGTTTTTTCTTTTTAGAAGAAAGATCTCACTTTCTGTAAAAAAAAAAAGAAAAAAAGAAAAAAAAAAAGTTTCTCAAATGCATTCACCTTCTACTCAGACCAATGAAGTAAAGCAGAGGAAATGGGTTTAGCCGAAACTTAATAGAAATTAATGACAAGCAATAGCTCCTTAAGTGGCTTTCTAAGGAAACCAATCTGTAAAACATATTAAGAGATATATTCTCTGCAGTTATGCTGCTTGTTGAAGGATGATTGCAAAATTCAGAAATAGGTATAATTTATAGCATTTTGCATTTCTTAGCATTTTATTACACAATTATATTTCTATAGTATTATTAATTTAATTACAAGAAAACAGATGAAAGAAAACAATGTCTACACTGTTATAAAATCCAGCTTCTTCCTATCTCAAAACTGTGTAATAAATCCATATACTGATCTAGCTGTAATTTCAGTTAGAGCCTTTGAATTTTTGTTCTTCACAGTTCTGAGTAGAACTCTTACTCTTCCCATAGTTAGAAAATGTTTATTTTGCAAGATTTTTACAATTTAATGCTAAAAAAAAATAGATACTGGCAAGGAAGATAATGTTTTAACTTGGTATACAAAAAAAAAAGCTTTGTCTTGTCCTGGATGCTGTCTAATTACAGAAACCACATATGAAAACACCCTCTAGAACAAGAAATATCTTACATCTGTAATTAATGTTTCTAACTTGGCACTGTACAGCTGCCCTAATATTGCAGTTCATAATAAGCTCATATCTTGGCAGAAATTTTAAGGAGAAATATAGTACATCTCATAACATGAAAAAGAGTATTTAATTTGAATCCCTTCACATTCACATAGCTCCATAGTTTCAGTGTGACCTGAAGGAATGTGACCTAGTCACATTTGCAGATACCAAACTGTGGGTCAGTCTGCTTGAGACCTGGAGAGCAAATCACAGGGATCCAGACAGGCCCTGTGGAAACGGAAAGGGAGAAAAGAAAACTCATAAAATACAACAAGCACAGATGAAAAACCCGGCACTGGGGATGGACTAACCCCCTGCAACACTGATGGCAGCAGCTATGTTGAAAAGGACCTGGGGACAGTCGGCTAGGTATAAACCATCAGTGTGGCCTGGTAACTAGCAGGCTAACAGCGTACAGAGCTACATCAACAGAAGCAGAGCTAAGGGATCAATCAATCAGTTATTCCCCTTTACTCATTATATATCATCTGGAATATTATATGAGGCTGGTGTAGACAGACCAGAGGGGGTCTGCAAGGGACTGGAAAACCTGCCCCATATAGTGAATCTGGGGAAGCTGGACCTAAGAACAGCCTTCCAGTACTTAGTTAAAGATTGCCAAGACCGTGGAAGCAGAAAACATTGATCAGAAATTGAAACTGGGGACATTTCAACTAGATAGAGGGGGAAAAAAAAATCAGTGCATTGGAACAGGTTGTCCAGGGAGGCTGCAAAATTTGTGGTGTTGAAGGCTTGCCAGACCCAACTAGATGATAATCCAGAACAAACTATATGTTCAGCTATGCTTCTAAAAATTCAAGTCACCTTCTTGTCAGTGCATTGAGATCAGAATTCTGCATTAGCTTCTGATAAAGAGATTACGGCATTTAGGAATCACAGTCTGTAAATTATTATAACAATCAAAAGATGTTTAAGTCTGTTGCTGTAAATTCAAGTTAGTGATCAAAAACTGTATGTATTTGTCATCTATTTTGTCATTTTATACAGGCACCTAGAGGAGGACAAGGTTAGTACATAACAATACAATATGAATTTGCTGTCTTTCCTTCATGTAAGAACATACCAGCTGAAGCAGTCAGTATGGGAATCTGACATGTGTGCTGCTATACAGCACCACACAGTCTGGCCCTCTATTCAGACTAGTAAGAAACATCCCCTAATAAGTGCACCCCCCCGTAAGCATACATCTGCTGAGAAGGGAGACAGTTAGACTCTTCTCAGCACTTATGGAAGACACACTGGTGAAAGGAATTTAATGTGGCCTTAGCTGCTCCTATTTAAGCAACCAGAGCATCACATTTGTTCTGAGCAAATCAAAATCCTTAGTCCTGGTGAAAGCATGACTGTTGGAAACTGAAGAAACTGAAGGGAGAATATCCTGAAGAGTGAAGCCTGTGGATTAATTCCGTCTGCACGGAGCTCATCTCTCTTCTGTCCCTCTTGCATCTCTCCAGCAATTTGAAGATGGGAATTTTGAAATAAATACTTTTAAAAATTTTAGGTCTTTAAAGACACAAATGGGCCAAAATAAGTTTTTAATGAACATATTTGAAAAATGTCAGTATTTCAGACCTACTGACTTCTTCAGCTTTTAAGAACTGGCTTGACCCACTCACTCTGTGTTTATAGATTCTGGAAAAATAATTTTTATCAGTAAATTCATAGTTTCCTCTGGGAGTTCCTTTTGAGGCATAAGGTGCAGATGCCTGACATTTAACCAGAAATAGTATCAGCCTCATTAAGACATTCACTACCTGTCTCCCTACAAAAAGGATTTATGAATCCAGTAAAACATTCTGCATCATTTACCTATATGCTAATCCATATTTGCCATCAACAAAATTTGTAATACTCTGTGTCACTAGAATGTTTCCCATTGAAATCATTAGTTTAAATTTTAAAATGAGACTGATTATAATCTTTTAGCTTTTACTACTGAACTGCTTCCTGTTTAGATTTAAGATTTAGATTTAAGAATTTAGATTTGTCATGCTTGTTATTATATACTGTCAAAGTTGCACGAGAGGAACTAATGTATATTTTTTCTTTTTTTTCTTTTTTTTTTTTTTTTTTTTTTTAATCATGAACAGTGAGAGAATCAGGGAAACAACCTGAATTAAGTTTCCAAACAGAGAATTCCACACCAACATATCATTCTGAAGACAGGTAGGAATATAAACATGGCACGAGTATGTGCTGGATGCGTTAAATACTAAACATTCTGCACCTAGAAAACTGTACTTCACTATGCAATAAAAGCAAGATGATATCCCACTCTGATACCACAAGGTGACATATTATGATTTACCCTGACACATGAGAATAACTGTCTTTAGGTATTGCCTTCAAGAAATCAGAATTATCTTTAATAATAGACTAGCATACTGCATTTTTCACTCAATTTCTATGAGAAGAAATGTTAAATGTTAGTGTATGTTAAATACATTATATAAAGAAGATGCATCATCCCCAATCTCAGCATTTCCCCTCCCACATACATATACATATATATACACACTGATACATAAAGAAAACATAGGAGGCCTTCTGAAGGGCAGTTGTTCTCCTGTAGAAGGCTGCGAGCTTCTCCTAATTGTCTGCTTTTCTAACCTACGCAAACTATCTTTTTAAAGGTATTTTTTGAATGTAAATCTCCCACACCTCTTAAGCAGTTAATGAAAAGTGAAAGACAATACAGGATAACTTGAAATGGTTTAATATCTTATCTAGACAAATACATCTGAGAAAACAGAACCTAACATTATTTATAATGCTGGAGTTTCTTGGAGATAAAATTATTGCCTATACTAAATTTAGTAGTAGTTGCGACTTGTTTCTTGCATGGTAGCAGTGCACTTGCACTAATGAATTCTAGCTGATATTTTTCAGTACAATCAGTTGAGTACTCCACAGAGATCTAGAAAATATCTCTTTCTATAGAAAGACTGGTAACATCAGCTGAAATTAGTAGAGGATATGTTCAAAACAGACAAAATGTGAAACTCTTGTAGACAGCAGAACTTTAGATAATATCAAGAAGTGGCCAGGCAAATTAATAGAATTCTGTCAAAAGCTATAAAATACCAAACCACCACCTGGAATGCAGAAGGCTTGAAGCTGCAATTTGATGAAGGATGAAATGATACTCTAGAGAACGTATGTGCTGCCCATGATCAGAAATATTTTCTGACATGACTTTCATTCATTGCTCTCTCCTAGTCTTCCAAGCACACGGAGTTCTAAGGATGTTTGCAGCTCAGGTAAGAACCACAGATTGCTTTGAAAGCTAAAGCAGGAATGGATGGGTGCTAGTTACATGTGCAAAGCTGTGACATAAAGAATGAATCTACGTTTTTGTGGGTGTGTATCTGCACTGGGCATTTTCAATGCATGGAGCCATGCAGAGGGATTGTTAAAGAGACAAACCAGATGAAGGCATAACATGACACAGATAACAGTCATGAAGAAACAACAGCAGAAGTTATGTGCCTAGCTAAACACCTCTGACTGTTTCAATCTAAGAAAGATTCATTCTCCCTATGACTAGCCTAGAATCAATATTAAAACATTAAAGAACACCATACTGGGAAAACTAAGCAGATTTGGGCAAGCCAAGGAAGCACACCAGGGAGAGGAGGTGCTGGAAAACTGTTTAGGAATACAAAGAAATACAGAGAAGGAGCATGCTGTGAGCAGAACAGCCTGCTTTTCCAGGCAGAGATAGAATTAGCCAGCCTATGCAGAAGTTACAGAAGCTCGAGATGTTAGATAGGCTCTACTATTGCTTTAATGCCTCTCAGTAAAGGAATAAATTGGGGTTTTCTGCAAAGAAACTGCAGGTATCTAGAGGGAAGAATTTGTAGGTTCCATATTCAGACAGGTCTGTAGTTTATTATGGCTGGAAATAGCACAGCCTGCATTTGCTGGAGTGCGTGGCTTTTCCTGAGGGAGGGTCCTGGAAGCCAACATGATCCTTCGCGGTGCCCTGCCAAAACCAGGCTTGCCCAGTAACCATGGCAACATCACAGGTCCTTTTCCTTCCATCTTTCAGAGATTCCCAGAACTAAATGCAACATAAAGGCGTAATTTAGCCATGCATGGAGATCCCAGTCTGCCTAATACAGATGATGATGTTTATGCAAACACTTTTAAATTGTGTTAGCTTTTTGCTGTCATTTTATCATCTATCACCACCCACTCCTTTATCTAATCTCTTCTAGAAAAACATAGCCTGTTTTTTTTTTACCTTAACCCCAAATTCCTATTTGGCTTTGGTCCCTACTTATTCACTATATTTAAAAATACTTTAAAAAGCATTTCCATAAATCCAAGAGAGATGGTAAAAGACACCATCTGTTTACAGGCTTTTGAAAAGAAAAAAATCCCTTATTACCATACTCGATGACAAAAGCTGGGTAAGCAAAAGAAAATCTCTCTCATTCTACTATGTATCATTTCTTTTTGCATAAACAGATACTTAGGAGAAAAGCTACTATGAAAACATTTCTCCTTCTTCACAAGCAGACACATTTATAAATGAATGATTTTGCAACATGACTTTCATTTCTTTTTTTCACTTTGCAAAAGGATCAACAAACAAGTACATTTTTGCTGTCATACCTACATCTTAAAGAGAAAAAAATAAGGAATTCATGCCTTGCGAGACTCAAGAGCTATAAGAACTATCCTTGATGGTAATTTCATCCTATCCTTGACTACACTTGCTACACTTTCCTATTTTCCCTTAACTGCCTCTGCAAATGCATTTCTGCACCAAAAAATACAAAATCTGTAAGTTGCATAATGTGCATTTATTCTCAAAGCAAATAAGGCAAAGGAAGAACGTACCCTATGTATTCAAATTAATTGGAATTAACCTTAATTTCAGTCATTTCTAGGCTAAAATTAAATCATCTCACTCGGCTTCATTTCCTAAGACAAGTGCTGCAGCTCTGTGACTGGTAGGGGCCCTGCACTGAGCCACTTCTGCTTATCAGCCCCTTCCTCATGCTGAGGGCGTAGCTCCACACTCTCTCCTGTGGACAGTTACTAAAAATCCTTCTTTGCACAATCCACAAAGCTCATCTTTGTTTGCTCTTGCTCTTGGGAGTCTCTCAGTCCGCCCTCCTGTGCACAATTGCTTTTTTTTTTTTTTTTTTTTTTCCCTAGGTACTTTACCTCAATCTGCACTTTAGGAACTTTTCATCATTCCTACCATCACTCTTCTTTACTCATGCCCAGGCTCTCTAGGACAGAGAAATCTCCCTTTTCCGCTGTAAGTTCCTTGTCCTTGTGAAACAACATGGATGGAACAAGCAACCAGCCTTCCCACCTGCTGCCTTGCAATGTCCTTTCAAAACTGTGTAATAAACCACAACACTTGGCAAACTAAGCAAAAAAATAAGTCCAGCTACACTACAAAACTCATTCAGGTTTTCTGAAACCAGGTATTCTGAAAATCCCATTAGACATTTTGCATGCCTAAATAAGCTTAAACATCTGCTTTTAAGTGAGTTACTTATTACTAAAATGATAATTTGTCCAGTGAATTTTTGCACATTTCCAAGGATGGATCAAGGTTCCCAGGCAAATTCTTCCAATATTTTTACCCCCCTCACAGGTAGTGGTGGTAAAACATCCTCAAAAACAATTAACAGAAAAAAACCCTACTCAGAATTTGCCTGTTTTACAACTTGAGCCCATTACTTTTCATCTTTTGCACCTCTGGAGAGTCTGGATGCAGATTTTCTTCCCATGGGCAGCTGTAGACAGCGGTGAGAGCTCTCGGCTCTTCCATAGGGCTGTACAGAGTTCGGGCTCCCTCCAGCTCCTCTGCTGCACCAGCTGCTCACCCAGCCAGCCCATCACTCCTCCCTCGTGGTGCTCTGCTGAATTCATGCCAGGAACTCCAGGTCTTTCTAGTCAGTAGCTAACTAGAAACTCGAGTTTCTAGTTAGAAACCCAAAAGAGCACTTTCAGTTACCTAATTTTCTTCAGAATGAGAATTAGGTACAGTAGGAAAAAGAAAGGTCCATGTTTGGATTAAAATAAAACTTTGAGGAGAAATCTCAATTTTGTTAAATAAATACATCATATTTAATGTAAATAACTTCCGCACATGTCTTAGTGTGGTATTTTTAGCTTGTATTGTTTATGCTTTTCTTGTGCAACAATTTAGAATATTCTTTTTCGTTTTCTTGTGAAGCAGTGTTAGAGAATTTTACACTTGTCCCACAGTTCAAGACAAAGCAGAAAATTTGCTCCTGAATGTATACAGAAGTAGACACAAAGAAACAAATACAGTTCTATAGCTACAGATTCTCCTTTAATAATACAGTACCTGTAAATAGCCACCAAAAATGAAATATGGACACAACTGACAGAACTACAGTATCTAATAAATCGAATGTAGCTGCAGACTGGATATGGCGACATGTCTACGTTTTGACAGCTCAAATTGATTCCAGACAAAGGGCAGAGGCCAATTCCAGACCTTTCAGATGAGCGGCTCCTAGTTCATTTGTGAGCTGATCGATCGCCCGCGGAAGACAGCTGCGTTTCTGCCATCAGTGGGCAGTGCTCCCTGCCTTGCAATAAACGTAATGCTGTTGGAAAACAAGGCACGGCCCACACAGCCCTGAAACAATAGAACAGAATGGAGATTATTCCTCTGTAAAAAGTACCATCTTTCTAGCTGAATTCCTCTGATATTCTGTTATATCATTGTGTATAGGCAGAAAAGCAATAAACTGATAGAACACGAACCAGAGATAAAACATAATGAAATACAGTGTCAGCAGACACCGCTGTCTCTTGTCACAGTCACCAGCAACAAAGATGGGGAGGGCTGATAATCACAGTCACGCACGCGCTCATTCGCTCCATCAGTTCCCCCCACAGCACTGCCCTGAATATACAAAAACCCCATCTGTTCTATCCCAGGCTATGTTTTTTTTTCTTCTTCCTCAAGCAGCCAGTTTTCCCGTATCATGCAAACTGCATTTCAGAGGCATGACTAGAACTAGGCTGGCTCTTGCTCAGGCTGCAGCTGCGCAGCAGGTCCAGCTCAGCGTGCCAGGCCCAGCTCAGCGCGGCAGGCCCGGGACACATCAAGCTGACTTCGGCCCTTACGCCGGCCTCGTTGAGCAGACACAGCGCCCACCACTTTTGCTTTGGGAGGACAGTTTTCACTGTAATAACAGCAGTAAGGAGGGGGCAGGAATATGCAGAGAAAGCAGAGTCGCTCTGCCCTCAAAAACAAGGCCTGGTCCAAGATGCATTAATTTTATCAGGAAAACAAAACTTCTGAATCCTTTAATTTCTTCTGGATTCTCCCACTCCTTGGTGGAAGCAATGCTAGTTTGACAGTGGGATAAGAAGCAATTGTAATAAACTTTGATCAAACACTGCTACAAGAGTTCAAAACATGAAAGTAGAACAAAGTTACACTTGCAGCATACAAATGTCCCTACATATTTAATAATAATAATAATAAAAATACAGTTTGCTTAACATTTAAAAAGTTACTATGACAAAAATGTATTTCCAAGCGGCAACATATATTCTAACATATGTTGAGTAAAAAGTGACATGGTCAAATGAAGTTATGAATTAAGCTTAAACCATATGATTTGTATTTACTTCTGTATTTACTTTTGCAGGGTCCGTGTTAAATATAGAGAACTTGTCAGTTAAGAGATCACCATCTGCTACACTGCTCCTACCACATGACAATAAATCCAAACATTCACTTGTAAAACGAGAGATGGAATCTCTTGTGCAGCCCATTGAAAAGGTAAAGAACATTTCATTTAGTAAAGAGGCAGTTTCTTACAAAACAGGATTATCACTGTAGGACGCACACACACAAGAAATGCTGTTTACTGAATATACTTCTCCATGAACATAAGTGTTTTGATAGCTCTATGTTTTCAGCACTCCTGAAAGAGTCCAATATAAATTTATGATTCTACAGATAGCAAATTGATGCCTAATTTGAAACAGATTTTCTAAAATAATTTTTAGTACAGATTTATTCCAATTCCTTTGATAAACAGTGATTAATGTGTCTTAAGTGCAATTAGATACCGTCAGTTTTCAATTAGTTTTGATTCTGCCAGCTGTGCTTAATTTCTACATACTAATTCTGATATCTCAAAATTAAGGATTTGAATAAATATGAATGGTACATTGGAGAATATGATCGCCATGAAGCAGAGGCAGCACTGTTACAGGAAAACACGGTAGGTACAATTTATCTTGAAATCAGTGGCGTAGACTGGTAGAGAAAACATTTGTAAACTAACTGTGATAGTTCACAAGTGCTTTGTAATCTCGTCATACAATCCATAACAACTTAAATTTGATAGAAAAATAGATAAAACATTTAAAAGATTTCTAATTCTTTATGCTTTTATTGCATTTTGCTAAACAGCTATACATTAAAATGTTTAATTCTGACACTGTCAGACACATATATTACCACCAAGTGCTTCACTGACTGGCTGCTCAGAGATTATTAACGGGATTAGAAGCATATTTCAGTTTATGTTTACAAATAAACTAACTGATTGGCCTAGAAGCACTCAGATATCTTAGAGTCTTACAGTCCTTACTATGTTTAAGTTGTTTGCAAGGAGACATAACAGAGGTGGGCTGAAAGAGCAGAATTACTCATGGCAGCTGGAAGAACAGAGCAGGGTGACCTGCGCAGCACAGAGCAGCAGAGTATTTCTTCATGATGCCTAGCAAAGATGCTTTCAGTGCTCCACTCTAGGCAAAGTGGGTGAGATAAAAATACACTGCTCAAGCTGTCAATTTAAAAACAAGCAGACAAAAAAACACCATTGTATGGACCACAAAAGGCATAAAATATCTTAACCTCTAACTTATTCAGAGACTGAAATCATGTTTTAGGACTGAAATATGAGAGTCCCATTCACACCTGTCAACCTCCACTACCCAAAATTCTGAGGACTGGATTTTTTTTTTATCATTATTGACTATTTTTAATCCCTCCCTGCCTCTGCTGAGTCATTTGCGGGCACTTATCCAACTCTCATCTTCAGCGAGGACTAGACCTTTCCTTATGAAATAACAGATTTTGAGAACCTTGCAGTAGCATGAGGAGTCTCCCTCCCCAAGCACATTGTGGATTACAGTAGATACAGTGACCGTTTTTATTTGGGGGTAATTTTACTCTAGGATTCCCAGGCACAGGCTGCAAAGACAGAGCATGCTGGAGGACAGAGTGTGGGACAGGACAAGCAGGGCACTATGAAGGGTTAATGCCCAACAGGGCGCTCCAGGCAGACGCTGCTGCAGGGGCTGCGTTTCCTCCAGGCTGCAGCCGCACACCCGCTGTAGAGAGAGGCTGAGGACAGCAGCATCCAGTTATTCCAGTATTGTCAGCTTTCCTAAATTCTGTGGTCACTTAACTCTCCAGACACATATGCCCAGGATGGACTTTACAGTGTTTCTTCAGACTACTTCATTGCATAAAATTTTAAATAAAGTACTGGATCCCATGGCAGATGGGAGAGAAGTCAGTTTCTCAAAGGGCTCAACTCTTCCTTAAGGAAGGAAATCCCATTTAGAGTAATGGCTTGAGGCTACCAATCAGCTGTACAGGGGTTTTTTTGCACTACTCTGAACTGGCCATTCAGAAGACTTTAGGAAACAAAGAATCCATCCCCTTCCTGCTTGTACAAGTAAGCAGCGTCAGAGAAAAGCAACGAGTAAAAGGGTGGTTTTTGTCACCTCATTGCAACAATGGTCTCTGACGCTTAGCCTAGTTCACAGCTCTGTACCTAGAAGGGCTATCAGCAAGAACAACGATATAGGGGATGTTTTGGACTTCATTTCATTTATACCAACTTTGGAGAATGGCATAACGATTTACTTTTACCGATCTACATTATTTTTTCTTTTTATCACTATATATTTCAGATTAATATTGTGCCGTATAGACTGCACAGCAGTACTGACCTGGCTGCTATTTTTCACTAGTGTCAGTCAGTCTGTTGACTGTGTATGATTCATGACAGAAATTAGCTATTTTCATACAAGCAGTTTCACTATGGTTAAACACTTTGCTGAACTGCCTACTTCTTAAATTCTATTTAAGAAATTAATAGACTTATCTATTTAAGAAGTACATTTTGTTCAGCTGAGTAATACAGTGATGATATAATAATTGGAAGATTTATCCCCAAACTATAGTTATGGGCAATGTAAGAAAACACTCTTCATTAGGATTTACGCTTAAAACAGCTATTACAATCTGTGTCATACAGGATGAGACATTCTTGGTCAGAGATTGTTCAAAGAAGTCAAGCGCTGAGCCATATGTTTTGGTTGTCTATTATGGAAAAAAGGTATACAACATTAAAGTACGTTTTCTGGAGGAGAGCCAGCAGTATGCACTGGGAACAGGGCTCAGAGGAGATGACGTAAGTAAAATATCATCTAATGTTATAATCTGTTGCTTGCATGTCGCACTTAACAGCTCTTAGTGCTAAAGGTGATTAGTTCTAAATCCCCCCACATAGGAAGGTCACTTTGAGCTTCACTCGTTTTTTTGCAGGCTTCTCATTTCAAGTGTGTTTTAATCTTTCAATCGGTTTCTCAATAGTTTAAATCAAATTCTGATGTAAATCGGTGTGAAGGTTTCCTAAGAATTGATGTCTGCCTAAATCTACCTACTCTGACTGTAAGTAACATCTGCAAAGCAAAGGGGAGGTGCCCTTCCTTTCAACATATACATCTTTAGACTTAAGAGAGATTTTGGTTTTTTTTTTTTTTTTACAATATAAGTAGATATTTTAAAACATAGGCACCTCTATACATCTGACAGCATGCACTGCTGCTATTATTGTTGTATAATTAGCCAGTTTCTCGTCTTGGCTCTCTCAAATAGCAAAAGGGAAGTCAGCATCTTTAAAAATGAGGAAATACAACTAAAATTGTCATGGATATTCAGAAGCAATGAGAGAGTGATTCTTGTCCCTCTGTCAGTCTTTGAAATATGATAAATTTAAATTAGAAAATTCTTTTAATTAGCAATATGCTGCTTTGCATAATTTAATTTAATTACATTCTTAAAAGTCAACTGCTATTCCAACTATCTGGTTAAATAATACTGTATCTACTTGTCTTCCCCATATGAAGAAAAACAAATAGAACTGTTTCAGAACTGAAACAGTTATCTCCATAAAGATACAATACTTGCAAAAAAAAAAAGAAAAAAAAAANAAAAAAAAAAAAAAAAAAAAAAAAAAAAAAAAAAAAAAAGGTTACAGAAGTCCTGTCCAAGCACCAGATCACGCATAAGGAAGCACAAGACTTTGCAGCAGGAAAGGAGAACAAGACACTGTGATGATGATGATTATAAAACAGGCAATCAATAGACTGCCAACTGACGTGGAAAAGTCACTGAGGCTGTTTTCAATTCCATCCTTCCGATGCATGTGTTTAAAGCATATCTTCCTTGAAAAGCTGAACTTGAAACTAGCTGACTTGATGAATTTGCTAGGACTAAGACTAAATTTGGACTCTCTTACAAACTGTGAAATAGGATTCATGAGTTTTCAGATTTGAGATACAGGTTTTACGGGTAATTTTTTCTTTAAGAGCACTGGTTTAATAACGAGTCAAAACGCCCACTTTGTTGTGCAAACACAATAAAACAGCTCGGGAAGCAGAAAGCTAGAGCAAACTGAAAGCACCACTGCATATTTCATCATGGCATTGCTGCTGAGGACTATCAGTCCTCTGCAGGCCTACCTGCTCTGCACTGGACATCCTAGGAAATTGTATGGAGTTTCAGCATGTCCTTAACAGAAGGCAAGTTTAGGTTTCCATGACTGTTAGGTTGTTTAGTCTTGCTATAATGACCAAAATCATACAGTTTCAGATTAGAAGAGACGGCCAAATAAAAAAATAGAACGAAACAAATACAGTGAACTACAAAATAATGTAGTATGTGCTACACATTTCTATAAGTTAATGGCAAAGCTGAAGCTTTAACATTTTAGTACATCTGACAATTACAGCAGCTAGAAAGTGACCTGAATGCAATATGAAAACAATTTTAAAGGAGAATAGAAAACTTTTACAGAACCAGAAGGAAGAAGAATGTCATTCACCTCATTCCTCCTGTCTCAGGAAATACCGAAAAAATCATGATTACTCCTTGGTTTCAACTTGTTCACAGAAAACAAACACCTTAAGCAGTGGTTCTGTAATGACACTACTCAGAGTAAAAAGTATGCAGTTCCAGGATAAGAATTATTACCAACACCCTACCTAAGACTTGGCTGTAACAGACAAGTCAATAATTGTAACATGATCTTAAATCTTCTTTCTAAGTAGAAGTTTTTTTCCTTTGGTTTAGAAATCTCCCATAGATTAACTACAACAGAAGAAAAAAAAACATTGCTGTGATAGACGATCAGTTCTGTGTAGCATTGGGGTGTCACAGGGAAGACAACCCCCCCATTTCTCTGCATTATTTTCAGATATGAAAATAAACACACTGAAGTAGGCAAAAAGCACCTAAGCAGTAATGAAGGAACAGCCCTGTTCAGCAGAGGTACTTTCATCTCAGATCATCTCAAAGGATTTCACAGATTGCTTTTTCCTGAAAATTAAAATCTCAGCTGCAGCATCTCTCAAGGTTTTTGTCTTGGGGTGTTAAAACAACGCCAGGCTGTGTCAGCTCTCCCTCTAAAATCATTTTCAATATTAAAGATCCTCAGATATCTGCATCCCTTCTGGTCATGCACACAGCTCTTTTGACAGCTCAGAACGAGTCAGAACCTTGCTCACATTCAAAACTAATCAGGACACAGAAATTAAACACTGTTCTTGTTAACTCCTTTGCAAAATGAAATCTCAAAATCCTGAGAGACCTCGCTGAACTCAGGAAGAACCAGAAAGCAGCACAATCACTGTACTTACGTGGACACTACTCAGTGACAGACTTTAGTCTCTGCACCAGGCCCCCCCCCCCCCTTTTTTTTTTAATGACAGTTATATGAAATTAATGAATGACCTTTAAGACGCTATACCTGTCTCCTGTAGGACATCTCTAAGAGCAAATATCCGTTTCAATTTCTTGAGACAGTCAAGGGAGAAGAATCCTGAAGGGCGGCATTTTCTTCATCTTTGTGGCTTTATGTCTAACAGAAGGCACGGGGTTCCATTAAAAGGGCCAAAAAGTCAACGCTTAGGACAGTCAGTGCTTGTCCTTATGATATCCAAGTCAATTTTATGGTCTAGCAGCCATGGAAGGGACTCAAGACTTAGTATTTTAAATCTCAAATGAGAATGGAGGATGGAAGAAATCAGGAAAGAAACCCAGAAGTGTAACAGCTGAGGTGCAAATTTTCCCCCACTTTAAGTGAGCTACAGCTTAGCAGTGCAGTGACACGTGACACTTGCCATGTGAAGCGGAGAATAAACCATTAGCACAATATTTCAACAAACAAAAATAAAGGCAACAGGAAAGGAAGCAGAGCTACTACAGAACAAGTTTAAGATTTAAAAAAGGCAAAAAAATACTTTGGAATGGCAGGAAATAAACTACAATTTTACCTAGATTCCTAGTAACAACGGCAATCTTGAACATTATGAAGTAACTACAATCACTTTGGGATCAAATTATTTCAATGCCAGGATAATGAAGTAGTAGTTGACCAGAGCACAGACTTCATCTGAAAGATTCTCAAGTTATAAATTGAGTGTCAATTAGCTGAAAATCATGAGATGTTCTCACCCATGGATGTAAATGTAATGTAAGAAACAATGTATTAAATGTGCCTTTTAGATAGAGGCAAGTATAAGGTCATAGTAAAGTTTCCTATTGCATACAATTCTAGTGTTTTAATAATGATGAACCCAAAGGGCTGAGGACAAACATTACTGTGACAATGGGAATGGATCATGGAATCATGGAATGCCTAAGGTTGGAAGGGACCTCAGAGGTCATCGAGTCCAACCCTTCTGCACACGCAGGGTCACCTAGAGCACGTGGCACAGGGCTGCGTCCAAGCGGGTTTTAAAGATCTCCAAAGAAGGAGACTCCACAACCTCTCTGGGCAGCCTGTTCCAGTGCTCTGTCACCCTCACTGTGACCCTCACTGTCACCCTCACTGAGACAAAGATTTCCAGTATTTCAATTTTCAGCCACTGATTAAAATTTGATCTTTTTTCCCCCCCTCCACAGAAATTTAATTCTGTGAAAGAAATCATTGACTTCTACAAATATGTTCCCATCACACTTATTGATGGAAAGGACAAATCAGGAAACCAGAGAGAGCAGTGCTACCTCACAAACCCCTTCACCTTGCGCAAAAAAAGCTTTCTGCCCTAACATCACCGATGTGTCTGTGTAAGTTGGCTTGTACTCATTGTGCATATGTATCTTGGGTGTACATTAAACAGTATTCAATAGCCACTGAAATCTGGTGTCAATGTAGGGGACAATTATAAGGTCTGGTATTATTACTTTTATAAGCTTTAGTGAAATAAATCCTGTTACTTGACACAAGTAGGACTTATTCTTCAGCTCAAGTGAGATATCTGCATTCATATTTGAGCTTTCCAACACCTACAGTAAGACCGTTTATAAAAACAATTCCTCTGAATTGCCTGTGCTAATCTAGAGATGAAAGACATTACTGGGAGCAGTGTAAGTGTTCAAGCTCAACAAAAAATATTTTCCACCACGTGATATTTTTCCAGTATAAACTATAATATTAAGCCTTAAGCTTAGTCGGCATATGAAAAGCAAACACGTAGCATTAATAATCTCCCTTTCTAAGGATGCTCAAAGTTTGTCTAGCTAATTGGACAATACCAGAGAGCAGCCTCGGTTGCTTTACCCTTACACAAAAGGAACAAGAGGAATAAAAATATTCAAGCCCCCAGCACAACACTCCAGGCCAAATTATGACAAAGTACATAATGACACGGGCTAGTCTACAAAAACAGAGCAGCTGCTGGTTGATGTACTTGAAGCTTTTTACTCCTATATGCTGCATCCAAATGCAAGAGGGCATCCAGTGCAATTATTTACCTGAAACCATTGGGACTACTGAAACTCCTGAAGGAAATTCTTCAAAATAGCGGAGGTCGCCTGGCTGAACTCATCGAAACGGGAAGAGGCAGGAAACACAGGCTGCAGCAAGAGGCTTTCAGAGTTCTGTAGCCACTATACAATTTAATTTATGAAAGGCATCATATTTTTAAAAAAGCCATTTTCCAAACTAATTACGTGAAAAAAATAACACAGCTTACAATTTAGACAGACTGCGTCACTAACATAGGTTTTTGTAGATGTCTACTAAAGCAAAGAAAAAAACATTACAAGGATGTTTTAAACATCTGCAGTTCCTAATGCTGAACAACACTTAAACACACACAAAAAAATACAGCATTTGTTAGGAATGTTCTAATTTTGCCAGCGACAACTCTTAAGAGAATTCGAAAACATTTATTTAGTAGCTTCTACAGAGACAAAATTAATTCAAATAGTAACCTGGACTTAAGGAGTTTAAACAACAGAGAAAATTAATCATGTTTTTTCCTATGTTAACAATTGCAGTATTACATGTGATATGGCAGGACTTTAAAATAAAAGTATTTTCACAATCAAAAATGCAAACAGTACTGCTAGGTTTGGCATCAAAGTACATGAAGTGAAAAAACCCTCTAGTGTACCCATCTAAAAAAATATAATTCCATTTGAATACAAAATGAGAACTGTCATTTCATTATTACTGACAACACAGATAAAAGGAAATTTGTTCTGTGGAAGAGACTACCCCATGGCACAAATGATACAAAAATGTTTAATGTGAACACAATGATGTATCAGATCTGACTTCTGAAAGCACCAAATATCTGAAGGATTTTAACACTGTATTGCAAAATGGTTGGGAAGCAAAATGGTTCTAAGCGCCTTTTTGTAAAATAAACCTCAATCAGAAGACGTACTTTAAAGTCCTAAAATATTTACATTTCAATACAGAGACCGTACATACTTTATCAAAAGCAATGTATAATCTGCCAGAGTATATAAAAAAAATATTTCCAGCCTAGTTAAATCGTTTACAAAAATGCATCAACAGTGAAAAGAAGTTAGGAACTACAAGTTTTTCCAAAGAGTAGCTCCAGTTCAAACATATAATACATATCCAGCATAAGAGTATTGTTATCTGTAAAAATGTAAGAAGTGATTTAATTGCAAGTATGTGCTTAATTCAATATAGTTCATTCTATATAATTTTAGAACAGAATGATTAACAGGACGAAGAAAACACTCACGTACAGAAACTTCAGACTTCAGTGTCATCTCTCCTTCTTCTTTACTAAAAACTTGAAATTCAGTCCTAATTTAGAAAAGTACTTAAGCAGCTAAGTAAACTGCTTACACTGCACTCAATCAGTAAACACACCATATGTACACAGGTAACTAGGCAAATACTTGTATGAATTGAGGCCTACCTAAAATACATTCTAAATATCCGACTCCTTAATCTAAAGAAGGATGAGAGACTACACTGGAAATCCGGTTAAACACTGTCGACATAAAAGCTGTGCCACATGGTTTCTCAGCTTGAAGAGACTTCAGCAAGTTCTCCCTGTGCCTAAGCGTGAACTTGCTGCGCAGAGATCTAGCAAAATGCCCAATTCTGCAGCAGGGTTTCCAGCAGGCTGCACGAGCACAGGGCGAGAGGCAGGTATAGGGCTGCCTCTTGGCTCCTCGAGCATCTGAGCAGTCTGCTGGCCCCACACAGGCTGCCAGGAAAGAGAAGCTTCCGAGTTTGATGAAACCTAGGGCTCTGTCTGCTCAGAACAAGGGTAGCACAAAAAAAACAGCAAGATCCTTGTCTCTCTCAGAGGCCACACTAAGCCCTACACACGCTTAGGGTTTTCAGTGCCATCTTACGCAGTGGGAGCAACTGCTTTCACTGATTCTTCATTTATAACCCTGCACACCAGTGAAGTCCGCAGAGGAGCTTCTGTCCCACTACAACAGGACACTTTCATTTACGTTTCTTTTTCAGGGCACTTTGTCACTAAAGCTAGATGTATACTTGCTGCCCACAGAGGATCAAAGGTGCTTTTTAATACTTGTATGCCTGATTTCTGAAACACTATGTTGTAATTAAAAAAGTTAAATTTACACCTATCTTGGAGTCTAAGATTCCAATCCATACCCAGCTAGCACAGACCAATTACAAGCACAGTATCCTAGCACAGAAAATGACAACTAGAAAGATGTTTGCATAGCAAATCTTCAGATTTCTCTCGGGGAACAGATGAAGTTGTCTTCCAATACTTATTTCAAATATGAGAGTGCAAAGTAGTGCTTAGCCCTCACTATTGGCTTCTCGTTATCTCTGGAACTCCGCTCTCATTTCCCACTTTGCTAACAATACATACCTTTTTGGCAAAATTAAAGAGTTATTTCCATCTTCCCTTCCAAACAAAGTAGTGTCAGTCATTAAAAATAACATAAATAAACTAATCTCTCACTTGATGTTTTTTGCTGGAAGAGAAAGAACATCCCAACCCTTGGTTGCCTCTATCAAGTGTCTCTGTCCATGACTTATCCACTCCTCCTGGTCCACATATACCCTTCCACAAAACCAGCACTTAAACATACACTGAAGGGATTCAGCTGGTGAAGCTTCCACCACCTGGTAGTTATTTTTATGTGTTTTTTTTAGTTTCATTTTTAACATATTCTGCTTTTTTGCTTGATTTCCTGTCTCTGCATTCTGAAGAGTGAGACGCTTTCGGTAACGTTTCACACCAAGGCAACTACTTGTCCGTTCCGAGAGAACTACTTTCAGGACGTGACCTTTATACTTGTTGATGGTCTTCATGACATTAATTATCTCTGGCGAGTCAACATCAGGATGGTTTAATACCACAACGGGCTGGTTACGACGAGGGCATTTTATCAACTGATCCGTTCGCAAAGGGACCAGCCTAAGTCGTCTTGCTGTCAGCAGATAGGCCATATCAGAACCAGAACTGGTTTCTGACTGAGTTCTTGTTTTCCTCCTGGGCAGCTCCCTGAAGCTTGCTTGTTTCCCTTTACTTTTGGGTCCTTGCTGACTCTTTGAATGGAGCTTGCTTTGCTTACTCACATCGCTATTCTTTTGATACGAGCCGCTACTTTGTTTACTGTTATTTTTCACACTTGCCTCTCGCTTTGGTCTTTGTCTCAGTGATATATTCCGGGCTGGGGCGTTGGGTTCACTCTGGTAAGAGAAACATGGCAAATAAGCGGCAGCTTTCTCAGAAACAGTGACAGGCACCGGCCGAGGCAGCAGCATTTCATTGCAATACACAGAAGGAGCTGCTGTTTCACTCCTGCTTTCTATTCCAGGGGTGCTTTGGCCGCTAGCAGCGTTCAGCACTCTCAGCACTGTCCCTTTGGGAATAAACACCGGAGTGGCAACATGGGAATTCTTAGTCAGCCGGCTTTTAGATGCTTGGGCAACTGTAAGGAGTTGTTCTTCACTGGGTTCTTCACCACTAATCAGACTGTTCCCGGCAAGCAGCTGAGGCAAAGATGCAGATTGTTCCAACTCAGCAGCAGAGGCAATTCTCTCACAGCTTGCTGAATTTTCCTGAGACAAAAGCACCTTTTTGCTAGCGGCTTGGCATCTCAAAGGCATAGATTTCATGTTAGACTCAGCAGCGGACATCAACTGAGCAATCTTTCTGCACAGCAACGTTGCTGACTTCTTACTGCATGTTGTATCATCCCATCTAATGCCTTCTGGAACATTTTCAGTACCAGAGCTAAGAGAAAACACAGATGAAATGACAGGTCCCTCGAAAGGGCTGCCATAATTTTCCATTCTCTGTAATTCTAATGATTCCAGGAGAAGATTGTTCTTTGGATTTATGGTATCAACTCCCTTCAGTTTGCTTAAGTTAACATTCGTATGCTCCAAAGGTGAAGATTTAGTGACGTGAAAATTTCTTCCTGCTTCAGGAGATTTAACAGATTTGTTATCAAAATCCGTAGTAAATAAACATATACCTGGAGTGTTGACAAGCGGACTCTTACATTCATTGTCTTCACTCTTCAAAGGCTTTTCCTTAAGGAGTGCAGAAGAGGAGGCATTTTTGCTGTCCTGAGCAGCCCTTCCTGAAACATTCTTGCAACTTTTATCTTCAGAAGTAGTGGCGTATTTGGAAGAGGATACATCCAGACTTCCTTCGTAACAGTACAAGTCATAACGCAAATTATTTTTTCCATCAGTTTCTCTCCTTAAGGATTTAGGATCACTTACTTTTTCAGTACTAGAAGTCACTAGAGACTGAGAACAAAGTTCTAAAACACTGGAACGGACATCAATGCCTTTCACCAAATGAAAGCATAATTTTGATGCATCTTCCTTCTGTGCGGATGCAGAGTTAGAGTCTGGGGGTTGACTGCTAGAAGTACAAAAACATTCAGAATTCCTACTGTATGTGCCATCTGATGTAAACTGGTTACTAACACTGGATAATTTGTCTACATTCACTTCCATGGTTAGCAACTCATTTTGAAACGCAGAAGATAATTTTTTTCCTTCTGTAGGTCGTTCTATACCTTGATTCTCGGCTTCCTCTTCAGCACAGTTTGCAGGTTTGGAAGTTCCATCTTTCATAGGAATTAGTTTGAGGACCAGCTGTCGTGCTCCATTCACTATTTTAATCTCTACTATTTGAGCTAAGCAGTTAGAGGGAACTACAAGTTCAGATGGTGCAATTACTGTTAAAGGCATCCCAGGTTGCAAAGGTTCTGTTTTGGGAGAATACACCTCAACTTCCACACTTTGATTCTCACATACAGTTATTTCGGATGGCTCCAACACTGTTTTGTCCTGGTTGGATGCTGCATTTATGCTACATTCTATATCATGAGACAAGCACACTATTTTAGTCAATTTATCTGGAACCTCACAAACAGTATTTGAAGATGAATTTGAAATTTCATTTCGTAAAGGTTTTTTCTTATCATATTTCTGCTTTTGATATAAAGTGCTTTGACTTGGCAAGCTGGACTTCTTCTGCTTATGGTTTGCAGTGCCATTTGTTAGCCGTTTTGTGGGCTTTTCATGTACTCTTCTTGTATGTTTTACTATATAATCATGTCTAACAGCACCATAGTCACAGTATTCACACTGATATGGAAAAGTTCCAGTGTGTTTCACCAAATGCCTCTGGAATTCTCCTTTGGTGTAGGATACATAACTGCAGTGGGAACAAAGAAATTTAATTTCATCGTGTTGACTTACATGCTTTTTATACTGCAAAGGATCCTTTGTTGAAAATCTGCATTTATCACAGTAGTATTTCCCTGGCAGAAAGTTCTTTACCTTAAAAGTTTTCTGGTTTTTAATTGGGGATGGCTTTTCATGTTTTTCAAAGTTTGCAGCACTGGCACCCTCAGGAACAAAATGGAGAGCAGCTGGTGTAACATGACTGCATTTCTTGCAGATGAAAGACTTGTCTTCAGTCCACCCAAGCTTCTTATGCTTTTCTATATCTTGCATTGAAAATTTCTGAACATTTCCGCATTTTATACAGTTTATTAGTGAGAACTTATTATTCTCAGCCTCAGTCCCTTGGTAACAGCAATTCTGGTCATCATCCCCTTTTGATGGATTTGTTTTATCCTCTGAAGACTGTTTTGGGGAGGTGCTTAAGGAATTATTTCCATCACTAAGTTGTCCAGGATACAATTTTGGTAAGATTTCCCTCATTTTCTTCAACTGCATTTCAGAAGATGCAGCTCTGTAGCAGTATATTCAAACCACAGAAGCAACAGGCAGAGAGTTTTCTTGCTATTGGTCTTGTGTATGCTGCTTATCAGTCAATCATCCAGGTCACCAATCTGGGAAATACACACTTGGGAAGGAAAACTGCTCAGGGAACTGCATCCATGTTATATTCCCAGTCCTTCATTCAGTCAACCTGCAGCACTAAAGAAATAAAAAGCAGAAGATTAAGTCAGTTAAGATTTACTAATCAGTGCACTACTACTGATTAGTACAGCTGATTAATACAGCTGAATTACAGTGTGCAAATATACTGTTAATACAATATTGTATCATGCACACACAACCATTAACTGTAAGCAAAACATACACAATCAATGAATCATTTAATGATTGTTCACAGTCAAAATGTTCTTGAATTCATAAAATGATCTGATGTCTGTCAAAACCTGGACTGTTTATGTGTTTCTTCCATTTTCAAAAATTTTACCTTCAAAAATGTATTTAAGCCTAATTTAACCTTAAAAGAAAGATTCTTAGTAACAGAACTAAGCACCAAAATGTAATTTCAGTTCATACACAGCCTCTGCCTCAGGAAAAGATATTATTAAGCACTACAGGTGTCCATCATTTGAGAATCTCTGTAAGAGAGAAAGAAGCTACAAGCCTTCCTAGAAACACAGAACCATGAGTTTGTTTTTATATATCAGGAATTTCAAGGCAACTTGAAAATCCTTAAGTACAGACAAAAGTTCTTTTTTAATCAGTGCCAATGTTTCCAATCCAAGAATCTTGAATACTTAATCATAACAAGAGGCAATTTCTACTTCACATATTCTCAAAATAATTAAATCAAAATAATCTGTGGTTTTCTAAAATAATGACTTGCACTTTTCTTAGTGCTCTTAGTTCATTTCTGCACATCTGGACAAGCAATCACTCCCTCCTAGTAATACAGAGTATGAAAAAACAAGCAAAATAATCAATCCAATGGAAAACAGAGGGAAAACAGTGGTGAAAATCCACCATGGCATCAACCTGTGCAGAATATTAGGTCGTTCCACACCTCTCACTGTCTCTTTTCCATATTTAACATGGACAAGAGCTCAGCTTTAAAGGCTTTTGCCAAGACTACAGACCACAGCTATGTGGAAAATAAACAAGAATTGCCCTTTTGAGACACATACAGGATAAATGTCAGTCATATGATGTCAACAGCAATGACTAAAATCTATTCAATATCTTTCTTATTTTAACATTCCTCTTTACAGATATAGTGCTGCACAGACACACGCATCTGCATATAGACCCTAAAGTATTTCTAGATTCCATTGCATTTCAATATATCCTACGGAAGACAGTTGCTTATGCTTCTGAAAACAAATTATTCTCCAAGTTTATCTACAGAGAGCAGCATTTAGCACAATGCTCTTACTACCTAAAGCACCCTGTTAAGAAAGTCTCAGTCGGGTGGATACTGAGATCAAGAGAGTGGCTGTCAAAACATATTCCAAACACTGGATAGACAATTTATATAAAGGTTAAAACAAACAAAAATTAGGAAAAACATCCTTGGTGGTGTGGTTATTCTAAAATCACTCACTGTAAAGGCAGTTTTCTTTTTTGGCACTGCAATAGTTTTCCAAACCTTGCTGCTCACTGTCAAAGAGAGAACTCACCGGCATCTTCTTACATTGCCCTGTATTACTGAAATACCCCTTTACTTCAAACACATTCAAACTTAGCTCATCATTCTAAAGAAAAACATTTTCAGTGTTTCAGTTCCCTTTTTTTATTTTGCTATGTAATGAATAAAGAGGATGTGACAAACAGCATGCAGTTATCATACATGATCAAACAGGCAAGATTTTACTCCAGCCCCTCTCCCACACCAGGCTCATAGGCTGCCTCCAAGCAAAGGCTGCTCTGGGATTGCAGAGGCAAAACCACTCATTTCCTGAGAGGAGGAGGATTTTTAAAAGAACCAGAAGACACTGAGTTTCTTTTTTTTAAAGAACCCCATACAAATGCACATTCGATTGAACTTTACTACTACATACTGGACATATACTACCAACTTAACACTGACAGTGTCTCTGTTAAGCAGAGGTAACTGCCCTAGTGACCAACTACACAGTCACAACTATCGTTGCTAACTTGACAGCAAAAGACTGGGAGAGACCCAAAGCGCTTTGCTCAAGTATAACACGTTGCTTTAATTAAGAGAATTAAAAGAATTGGTTTTACATTAAAAACAAATCATTCAAACGCCCCACAGAAGTTCTTTCCTACAATTATTTCCTCTAAAAGACAACTTGGCACACAGTCACAATACTTTCTATATCTGAAATTCACATAAAGCTTCTCCCTTAAAATAAATCAGAATTGTCAAGAAGAGCAAAGACCATGCACCACTTTTTTAAAAAAAATTTATTATCAAACATACAGTTATTCCACTCTATACAGAAAGAAAACCCTTTTTTTAAGAAAAAAAACTAATTATGGTATAAAATTATGCAAAATATTGATTAAAACCATTTCACATTTTCTAATGAACTGTCCAAAGAAAATGAAAAGATGAATGTATATTAGTTAAATTATGGTGTATTCTACTGAAATGGAGGTCTCCTTCTGAGTGGGCCTAGGACTGAGGCCTATGTTTATCTGTGCATTAAACAGAGGTTATTCTGACACCCCTTCAGTCAGATATTGCTCATCAGTCTTGTGGCAACGCTCTCAAGGCGACATCCTGAAACAACTGCGGTGTCAGGGGCAGCATCCGAGTGCCCGGAGCTCCCGCGGCTGCCTGGAACTGGGCACGGAGCCTCCAGCCTCCACATGGAGCCCTCCTCCATCTTGCCACATCCACAGCCATTTTAAGGGATCCCCCAAGCACCCGGCGCGCGGGGTGAGCGACCTTTAGTGCTTCTCCCTCCCACGCTTTAACACTGGCGAGCGAGAGGCCGGGCGCCGCGGGAACGCAGAGCGAACACCTACGGAAGAAGCTTCGTTCCTGCCCACACTGCCCGCGCACAGGAGCACGGGCGTGAGCCGGGCCTCGCCTGCAGCCCCGCACTGCAGCAGAAACGGGCAACGGAACGTGGCCCAAACGCTCCGCTGCGCCACTAAGGAGTCTTCTTAGGAAGAAGGAGACGCTTTCAGGCGGGCGTTGGTTACCGCGGGGTGCACGGAGCGGCAGCGCTGCCCGCCCGCCGGGCCGCGCTCCCAGCCCGGGCCGCGCACCGAGCCCGGCCCGCCCCGCG
>NW_020454538.1:7729114-7887178 GCF_003342845.1 Nothoprocta perdicaria | reverse complement strand
GGGGCGGCCGGAGCGGGGCCGCCGCGGAGCATCCCAGCGGCTCCGCAGCCGAGCAGCAGCGCGTCGCCGGCAGCGAGGGCTGCTAAACACATTCCAAAAACAAAAAGTGACAAAGTGGAGCCCATCTGGTTGATGGAGCCTGCTGGGCTTTCTAGAAGGATCTTGATAAGAGGCTTTCAAGGAAACCAGTTAGCAGTGGCGAAAGAAAACAGGCTTTGGACTGGATAAATACTCCGTGCAACGATGGTAGGGGGATGGAGATGCCGTGTGGATCCTGCTGTGCAGCTCCTGGGCGCACGTTCCTCGTTGGGATCTGCGCTTGGGCCTCTTCAGCGTGGCGCACACGAGTGGGAAGGAGCTGGGCAGGCAGGGGGCTGAGGACAGGAGCCGGCTGAGGAGCCGCACAAGGGCCTTTGGAAAGGGCCTTTCGAAAGGGCCTCTGGGCCGGAGCAGCTGAGCAGTGAAATGTCACGCTAAATTCCAGATAGATACAAGCGACGCAGACAGCCCAAGAACAGCCTAAACTCAAAAGAAAATGACGGGATCCAAACTGCCTTACTGCACGGGAGGAAATGCTTGGGATCGCGACGCATCTTTCTGTGAAAAGCTCACGGCAGCGCAGAGGCGGCAGGGCCCAGGCGAGGCAGCTGAGTGCCGGGCTTGGAAAAGGAGCGGAGAGCAGAACATGGGCCCTCTGCATGAGTTCATGAACATACTAAAAGCTGTGTGCGCTTCTAAGGAAGGACGGACTAGGCTGAACAAAAGGTTAAAAAGATGATGAGCAGGCAGAGCAGCTTCCATGTAAGGAACTGCTAAGTAAGCTGCAATCTGGAAGAAGAGGAAAAAAAAAAAAAAGAGAGAGAGAGAAAAGAAGGTTTTTTTAAGCTAAGAGAATGCTAGCAACCATGAGTGATAGGGAAAAAACGAAATGCAGAACCAAAATAGTTTTCTTCAAAACCAGAAAGATTAGTTCCATTCCTAAAATAAGATACGATATTCTGGAACACAAGCAGTAACTCAAGAAATGCTGCTAGTCAAAACATTTTTTTCAGCTCATCTCTCCAATGTTATAAACTGTCCCGCTTGCAGCGCCCGTGTTCCCCGGTGCTAAAGCAGCGCTGTCTCCCTGGTGCCAGCAGGATCAGGCGGTTTCCCCGCTCCTGCGTTGTGTATCCAACTTCCCGTGGAGCCGGCCAGACAATGGTACAACAAACGCAGGATAGATTAGTCACTAGTTAGATAAGGCCAGACGACAGAATGCCTCCCAAAATAGCCTTTGTAATGGAAAACCTGGGAGTCAATTCACATCTGGCTCTGTGCTTTGCAGCTACACTAAAGGCAGTCCCTTCCCTTGCCTTTCCTAAGCTCGGTTCAAAGCTGCTCCGGTTCCTTTCTTTCCCCATGGGAGCTGTGTTTTCACAGAGGTGAGTCAAATCCCTGGGTTTCTAGCTCTGCTGTCTCATTGACTCCCCAGCCCGGAACCTCCTGAGGCTCCCAGAGAGGGCCATTTCTGCCGCAGTTATCCACATCTCCCCCATTCCTTGGACAGTTCTGCCCTTGTGACCTCTCATTTCCCAGCTCTTGTCAGGTCTTTTGTTGCTTCCCTGTCTGCTCGTTGTCCCCTGGGCCACGCGGTCAGCAGCAGTACCAGGAGGCGCTGCCTTTCATCGTGCTGAGGGTCTCAAGTGAATGGGTCGTTACTTAAGTAGCAGAGGGTGGTGACAGTGGTACTAACTAGCAAACAGAAGCAGCATTAAGCAAATAACCCGCTTTACCTGACAATGAGCCCTCAGTTCTGCAGATACCCAGAACGTGGGACTAGATGATCTCTAGAGGTCCCTTCCAACCTTAAATATTCTGTGAAATATTCAGTGGGACAGTCCCTCCTGCCCCTATGCACGGCTGCTGTGCCCTGGTCCTGTCAGGCCCTGCGGGGTGCCCGGGTACCAGGAATTCCCGAGCAGCTAGCTCTTCTGCCGCTGCCCCCAGCCCTGCTGTGTCGCTTCCCGCCCGTTACCGGGATGGTCTTGCACAAAACGCTGCTTGGGGCTTCCAAAGAGATGCCCAGAGGAGGAACCGTGATGGAGCTGCCGCCTTGCAGCTCCACTGCAGCCCTGGGGAGCAGCGTGTTTGGAGAGGCTCCAGGAGGAAAGAGCGGGGATAAAGGGACTGCAAGAGCCATCAGGTGCTGCAGGAGATTGTTCCCAGGCCAGCTTTGCACGTTACCTGCTGAGGGATTGTGAAGCTGGTAAGAAAGAATAGTACTGGAAAACCTGAGGGGGAAAAAAACATCAGTAATTATGGAATGTGAGCAGGAAGAAAGGCACTTCTTAGGGGCTATATAGAATTTATCCTGGAGTTGTAGCAGCACTCTCACAGCAGCTTCTCTTATCCTTGCAAAGTGGGATGGGAAGTACGGGCAGGTGGATGTAGCGATGCTTCATACCCTGCAATGAGACCGAGCACAGCCTGCTGAGCCCTGGGGAAGCAGGGGCAGCATTGGTGTCTCCTGTGAATGCCCTTTGTATATCTGAGTCATTTTAAGAGTGCAGGAGGATTTACTTGCAAGGGGAACATTTAGGTTGCAGAGGGGAAATTACATCGCTTTGTAACTGTTCAGTATATTTGAGGGCAGGAGAACAAACCCCAATAAGGAGTCCTCGTTCTCCAAAACATACCAACACAAAATACATATAATGACAACACTGAAGGTTAAAATAACAACAAAAGAAATTTGAGCTCAGGTAATTTCCTGACCCCTGGAAACACACAGCTCTGTGTAGAGACAGAAGGAGCCGGGTGGGTTGTGCGCTTGCACTTCTGCAGTGGATCTTTATGGTGCACAACACATCCTTGTTCCAGGTGGCCAAAGTGTCACCCTTGTATGGGTATGTGCAAAGGATCGTAGATTCTTCTCTTATTTGCCAGGATGCTCCATGGTGCTAGTTTGTTTCATTGGAGGACACAGGTATTCTTTAGAAGTGTCAAGAGGGCAATTTTACATTATGATCTTGCAGCAATTTCTGTATCTGTATTTTGAAAGGCATTTCGTGTCTCTGTAGAGGGCTGAGATTTTGCCGTTCCGCTGAGCACAACTACTGGTTATCTATTGCTCTCTAGTGGTCAACATGCCACCCTGCTCCCAGCCTCTGAACAGCTTATCCTCGTGTTTCCTGCAGGACCGCGTTACTACAGCATCTAAAACCAGTCTGCAGAGATCACCTTGGATAGAATAAAATAATATTCTATCCAAGAGATCACCTTGGATAGAATAAAATAATAAAGCAGAAGCCTTTTGCATTTTTATATCTTCTCTTGCCTGTCATTTATACTGGGATACCAGAGTATCCCTGTTCTTCACATGTACCTAAAACTGTGCTCCCCTCTGCTCCTGAGAGGTATCAGCACATCATTCTGCCTCTTGCCAAGCAAAACCTGTTTTGATGGGCTGGCTGCAAGCTAGGGAGAACAGGTATTGGGTTGCTTATTTTGATAGCTTAGTTCTCCCTCCCTCAGCAAGCTCTCAGTTTTCACTGTATTACAGGGAGCTCATTCCCTTCTAGACCTCTAGCCATTTATTAGATTTGTTTAAAGTGAGAAACTGATTAAGAAATAATGGTGGTGAGTTGTGGGGTGAAGGCTGTGGAACAGACTGCATGATAACGTAAGACTTGATCAATTGGGAAATCCTGTTAAGAGTAAAACTACAGATCAGAATTAACACATCAAGAGACAAGCCAGCTATGAGTCCTTTCAGGGTAGAAACTAGAAAGAGGTTCACGTACTCTTGAACTGGGACAGTGAGACAGAAATCTGAAATACAATCTTATATTTTACAAGGCAATCAGCAAAATATACTTTATCCAGCTATTATTAGAATATCTTAATACTCTTTTCAAGCTTTTCCCATAAAGTCTATGTGTTCAATGGAAAATCTTCTCAGCTGTAGGAAAACGCTACTAGAAATTTGTTTCAATCCCAAATAGCTACATGCAGTAACATAATACATTTCTACTGTATATTGGTATAAGCTGGTAAAAAAAAAAAAAAAAAAAGCTTTGCAATAATCCTCTTCTAACATCTCGTTAATATCCAATGCTTTGCTAGGAAACTATTCCCATCTATGTTGTCTTTTCTTGCTTAATGCAGCTATTCTGAATTATCTAGAGTGCTCCCATGAGGAACAAAATGTGTGTGCAGGAGAAATAAGAGACGCTTATCCCACTGTAATGAGCAAAAAAACATGTGGCAAGATCTTGGCATGGGTGCCCATATTTATCCTAATCTACTATGCTTGGAAGATAGCCCTTATCTTACCATTGGCAGTTAGTGTTAGCTGCTGCATGGTGACAAAAATATGTTTGTTTTTCTCAGAAATAAACTGTTTTTTACTTTTGTTAATGCAAAAATAGTTTTGTCCCACACCAGTGAGACCCTCATTCCCTGGATTACCAAAATTTCAAGGGTTTCTTAGATGTCTCTTTAAGCAATGTAACTAGTATAACAGCTCTCATGCAGACAACCGCCTTTCGGTAAAACGTGACCTAAGCTCGTGTTTCTCATTACTGTCATGTCATCCCTGAGGAAATGGCAAACAGGAGGAAGAGCGTCCTTGCTAAAGTCAAACCCATTTTAAAGCTATGCTGGCCTTAAAATCAGATTCCTTTATTTAAAAGATTTTCTTATGCTTTTTATAAAAGTATAAAAGCTTCATATTAAAGAACATACAAGAGTACATGTACACTCAGAAAAAAACTTGTCTTTAGGATAACTAAAGGAAAAAAGAAGAGAGTTTTTGTTGAGTTTGTGTTTGGTTAGTTGTTTTTGTGCTTGTTTTTTTCTATAGTTCAGAAATTCACATCATCATTATTGATTGTGTTTTATTTTTGTATCCGTAGATTTTCATTCTCAAATAAATATAGAGCAATATTGTTAGGCATTCTCAAAGCTCTAACATTTGCAAAATATTGTTTCAGTCAATCCTAACAAGTCTGCTTTGATTTTTTTTTTGTTTGCTTGCCTGTTCTTACAGTCTAGCATCCAAAATCAGTGTAGCCACGACTGTAAGCACAGACCTCTCACTATGGTTTGAGACAGGACTTTGTGATGTGCAAGTCTTTCCATAAACAAAGAACCAACATATGGCCAAAAAACTGCATCGTTCTGCACATCCTCTCATAGATCACACTTAGGGGGAATCTTTTCATTTCTCTACCTTGGAACAGGCTTAAGAGCTGAAAGTTTATGCAGGCTCTGGCTCAAGAATTTCCTGAGCTACAAATTGCGCGACTTATTTCAGATATCTGACATCTACAGACACCAAAGAGAGAAGGCTGTGATTTTTAGGATGGTTTTCCAGCAAGCCTACTATTGTAGAACTTATTCCCCCATTTGGGCTGAAAGAGACTGAATTTTCAAAAAGCTTGAGGAATCACAGATTTTCCATACTTGGGATCTGTGGGGTTTAAAATCTTCTGCTGCTATGGCAACCTCAGCAATAAATGTATCTCTTTGATGAGTCACAAGTGTCTATCAAACTGTAATGAACTACAATTTCCAATCAAAGAATCTCACTGCTCGCTTGATACCAATCATTCATTCTGTAGAATCTTAATATCAAGGAAGAAAAAAAATAGTTTCAGATTTATATAGTTAAAAAATAAATCCTGCCAAATCCTAAATATTCAGATGTAGTCACAAAAATAAATCCTGCCAAATCCTCAATATTCAGATGTGGTCCAAAACCTAAGGAGAGAAAACATTGCTCAACAATTTGTTAAGCACTGACTGCAGCACACTAAATGCTTAAAAATACTCGTTTATCACCTCAACTATTTATCAAAAATGAAATCTAACAAGTACAACCACGCTTGCTTCCTTTGCACTGCAGTTGTAGAGATTTTTTAAGCACAGCGAGATGATAAATTAATTTATTTATAAAATCAAAGGTTAAAAAAATATTAATATAACCACTTTTCAGCCTCACAAACTTAAAACTCACTCTCTTCTCACTGTTTGGAGCTGTAAACCCTTAATTCTATGCACAAGGTTGAAAGACCAAGCCTGTTTGTTTCCCTGCAAGAGAAGGGATGAAAAGCTGAGGGTATCTTTGGGGCTTCAGCTTTTCACGGCCAGTCTAGTCTGCCTAGTGTGTCTAACAGGCTGCCGAGGCTCTGACAGTGATGAGAGGGCAACACAAGGCCGGTGGAGAACAGCAGTGGTAGAAGATTGGATGTCTATAGCCTTCTAGAGCTTCAGGACCAGAGCATTCATCATTGCCTTTGCAGCTCTTCCTAACTACTTGGAGGGAAGTAAATTTGAGCAGCTTTAAGGTTTACGGCTTTTGGCAGGGAGAGATCTAGAGAGATATGTGTTCTAAGGAAGGATTACTTCCCCCTTCTCCCCTAGCATATGTTTAGTCCTTTAATAATCACTGGAAAATGTGCACAGTTGTAGACAGGACTTATGTTTTTTAAATAAAAATCAGTTACTTGACTTTGAACTCATAATGGATGCAGCTAATCTTCTGAGCACACCTAATGAGCTTATTTGGCTTTTTTTGAGAGCAATTCAATGTCTCAACAGACACCTTTAGTGATATTTTTAGTTGCAGTAAATAATTTCATAAAATAATGAGGCTTGCGGCAGGGAAAGCTTTTGTCCAATTAGTATTCCAAAATTAAAATGCATTTCTAGCAGCCGCAGGCAGCTTGCACCTCCATCCCAGAAAGCCATTCAGCAGAAAGGGAACCACTTCCAAGATTTCAAGGGTCACTCTTTATATTCTTCCTTTATAATATTCCATTCTCTTCTGTATTTATATTTCTAAAACATGGCCCTGAGTTAGAATTGATTAATTGCACTAAATCCTTAAAGTGAACAATTTTTCTGCTTAATTTTAAGATCTTGAGATGATGCCTACGCATGTTGATTTAAAGTAGATTCTGTTTTTTCCCTAGAAACCTGTTACTAGTCTGGTTTCTAGTTATCACAGTGAGTTTCTGGGGGTCTTTTCTAGGGAAAGAAAAGTCCAGAGCAATATTCAATCAGTACTGTTTAAAGTATTTCCATTTTCAGCTGTGAAGAGGTCCAGAAATGTTTTATTTAAGGTTTTTCAGTGCTTATATATGTAACTATTCCCAGGACCCATTTACTTCTTTAGTTGCCATAAGTTGTTTAAAACCCTAGCCCAACACTCATCCCTGATTAAATAAAAAACCACAGAATACTGTATTTCTTGCTAGTACCTTTACCTGTATTTCCTCAGAAACAATTACGACAAAGAAGTACAGCTCTGCACTATTTTTAGTAAATGCAAATTGCTTTCCAGAGGTCTATCAAGATTTTTCATAACACAGTCAGAATGATCCCAAGAGCTGCATTAAGTTCTGTATTTATAAAGTGAATTGTTAGCTACTCAAAAAACAAAGGGAGTATGACTTGTTCTTCCTGTGCCTATGGATTCCTTCCTTCCTCCAAGGGCAAGGCCCACAGTCCATTTAAGCTGATGGAAATCTTTAAATTGATTTTCACTGAGCTTTGGTCAAACTCCAAATGACCAAGATAATTATCTCAGCATTCAAGCTGAAACTCGTTAGATCTGTTTGCCTGCAAAATAAAGGAAGCCACAGGTCAGTGAATTCTCATTTAATCTCACTGCGGTGGATAGGTCACTGGTGAAACAGCACAGAGTAAAGACAGATTTTCAACGCACAGAGTTGAACCAACCCACTGCACAAATATAATTTAATTGCTCTTGTTCCGTGCTTTTAATTTCTCTTGGTACAATATGCTGCAAAGTCGCCATTTCAGAATTAGCTTATTAATTAATAATGCTATTTCTGTTTCATGTTTGCTTTCAGCATTTTTTTATAGCAAAATGGACCCAGCTACACAATCAGCTACACGATGTTGCAGCGAGCAGGGCGAAGATCTCCGAGCTTAAGGGGAGTCCTTCCCTGTTGGTAAGACTATCAGCTCCTGTCCAGCTCAGCAGTTCTTGCCTCCTGCCGCCTTGTGCTCGCTCAGTGACCCAATGTGTTTGCTCTGTGCTTTCCTCCCAGGCTTTGCTCCGCAAACACACACATACCTTTCTTAAAAGGGAACAGTTGATTAAAATGTGACTTAAATACATAAAACAAAGTTCATTTAAAAAGGTCCTACAGTGTTGTTGTCAGTTGTAATGTGTCGGTTTTAGGGAATCCTTCTGCAGGATAATACTTGGCCTTCCCGCGTGGGGGAAGAGACGCTCAGCTGCAGAATGCAGGTTAGCACAGCAGCCAGCCCGCATCTGGGCAAAAGAAAGCTGAGCACGATGCAGTCATTACACTGTGTGCGTGCACGTCCTGAAACAAAACATAACACTGGACGGAAGGAAAAGTCTAACTATTGTATCGGTTGAGAGTTTCCAGAAGAAACCGTAATTGTTAAGTTCGTGCTTATAGAGATTGGTGCTTATTTCATTAAAAAACAGTTCATAAATCTAGACAAGACTTGAGGTGAAAGCCCCAGGGGTATAAACCATCATAGCTCTGTTGTCTCCAAAGGAGTGGCCATTTGTATCAGCTATATCTCTTCATCAAGAGAGGTAACCCAAAAATGGAGGTGGCACATTCTTCTGAGAGACAATACAGAAGCATCCGGTGAGTGATTTTGGTATTTGTTTTACTCTGGAAAGATTATCTTCAATATTTGCAACCAGCAGATTTACTTAATGGTCCATTCATAATCACAGTATGATCTTCTGTTGAGGCTTGTCCTCCAGCCCCTCCCTGCAAAACACACATGCACAGATTCTGATAACAAAATGGGAGAAACTAATCATTTCACTCTCAATTACTAAGTATGTTTCTGTGTTTAGAGTTCATGGTCATTTATTTTAAACTTTTTGGAACCTATACAAAACATCTGAAATTTCTATTTGTTCTTGCATCAGCTACTATATGGATTGAAAGACAGACACAAGAGAGGTTCTAGATGTATTGCTGATTTAACAACTAAACATTTGGATGCAGAACATTTGGACTCACTGAAACAAATGAATAAATCTCAACAAAACACCCACACATTGCAATAATTTCCTCTGTGCTACAGGAAGCACAGGGAGAGAAAAAAAATCAGTAGAAAACAAAATTGCTTCTCCTGGGATTGTTTCAATATAAATTCTAAGTGATCTGAAAGACTAAAAGCTATTAAATGGAGGAAAAAATGCTGGACTGATTCTGCTGAATACCTCCACTGGAGTGTGTGAGAAATGGGAGGAGATAAAGAAATTTACAGCAATTCAAAAGCTTTTTGCTGCCTTTTTTTTCTTTAGCTCATAATTACACATGCACTCTGAATGAGGTAGGTTTTTCGTTACCCTATCTCTTATCTGCTACCACTAAGACAAGAAATATTTCTTTTTCTTTCTCTCTCTCTGCTCCTTATCCAAAAAACCATGTGCTGCTCTGCCTTCAATATTACTAATAACTTCTATTCTCAAAGAGCTTTTGTTCATAAATGATTACTACGATCAGCAAGCAGTTCATGAAGAATTTTGGTCAGAAAGGAACGTGTTTATCACACAAGAGAGAGAAAGAGATGGAGGGAGAAAGAGAGGGAGAAATAGAGGGAGGGAAAGGCATGAGAAACAGGGAAGATGGATTTACTGCAGTTTCCAGCTCCCTGGGCACTAACACATACTAGGAAAAAGAGTCCTTAAGGGGTGGTGCAGGGCATAAGGTTGGTAGTGACAGGAGAGTGAAGAACTGGGCTGTGAATTCTGAATTACTTCATAGGAAGAATCCCACACTTGAATCCCAGAAAATAATACGGCATTTTGAAGTGTGGTTCATCAGATGACAAGATGACCTTTGTAAAAAACAAGAATTCAGAAATTCTGGGAGTTCCATATTTCTTACTATCCACATGAGAACTCCCCTCTATAGTAAGGGAAAAGTGGTTAGTAAAGAAGTACTTCAGATAAGCAAGAGTGGGATCTGAATAAATTGCATTAGATCTGATCAGAACTAAATTAATGGAAAACAATGCAAAAAAAAACCCTGCTGCAAATTTGTGAGAAAAAGTACATGGACATAATAAAGATGAATTATAGATTGAATTTATTTAATATATATAATATTTGTAATATATATAATATAAATATATAATAAATGTAATATTTATATAATATATAATACAGATTAATAAAGAATGAATTTATTAAAAAATACTGTATGTAGCCTAAGGTAGATAGAAAATATAGGACTGTCTTGAATGCTGAAAATCTTGTTGAATAAAATCTTGTCTGAATAAAAAGAGGGGATATTAACCTTCTCTATTCAAATTAGGAATGGCTTTGAAGTAGAATTTAAAGTGAGTAGTAGCCTGGAAGCTTTGATTTACATCAAATAATTGGATATGTACTTCCAACATGCAAAGAAAGCAGCAGCTGGACGTGGTCTGAAGCAAAGCAAGATTTAAAAAATCATCAGTAAATTATTGGTAACAAAAGCCAGGACTGTTGGGAACAAAACCAACCAGTGAGAAAGCATGAAAGATCATATTATTCGCATAGAAGTACTTTACATATAAAATGATACCGTTCAGAGAAAAGATCTTTTTGTTATAAGTAAATCATTTATGAAAACCACAACTAAGTGCTCAGTTGCTCAGGTCAAAAAAAAAAAAAAAGCAAATCAAATGCTAGAAATGATAAAGAAAGAAAGAAAGAGAGAACAAGGGACATAATTATTTCTCTGTATGAATACAGTGTGCCTGCGTCTTGGGTGCTCTGGGACATTACAATCCTCTCATCACAGAGACCAGAAAGGGTTCAGAGAAGGGTAACACAATGATTAAAGGTTTGGGGCAGGTCTCCTGTGAGGAACAACCAGACTTGCATGAGAAAGAAACCACTGAGGAGGGAATACAATAGAGGCCTCTAAATCTGGGAGAGACAGAGAGAGGATAAATAGAGAACAATTGTGTAGTGTCTTTCACAAGCCAACAGATAGAGGTGTCATTATCAAATAAAACAAGCAAGCAGTAGATGCAGAACACACTGAAGGGGGTGAAGAAATAGTTAAGATGCAAAAATTCTAGTGACAGACTTGCTCATAACAAAAGTTTGTATGGCCTGGACAAATTCAATAAGGAATATCCATTGGGGCTAAGCAAAGGACATGACTCTGAGACCGAATCACTAGATGTACAGTGACATGCACTGCAGGTATATGCTTATATCTTGTTAGGCTGTTCACAATATCGATGAACTTTCACTCTGTTGAAAAGAAAGGAATGGATAAACTAAACAGCTGATGATTTTGCCATCAAGAAAATCAGCAGAAGGCATTTATTGAACATCAGGAAAAAAAAAAGAAGGAAAATTTAAAAAGTGATATAACAAGGTTGTAATTGGAAAAATGCAAAGACATTCAGAGCCTTTTAGCAAACAGGAAAATAAATTACCTGATGATATTTTGCTTAGATATTCAAAAAATAGCTTTAACATCTTTGCAAATTATGTATAATACACATACACTTGCCACATCTCATATTATTACTCCATTAAACCATTCTATAATTCACAAGAACTGATTCAAATTTCAAGCCACTTTGGATGCTGCCAGAATATTAAGAACAGGGAAAGCGTAGAATCAGAGGCAAAAAGTAACATTAATCATAGGAATCAACTCAGTGGTGTAAGCAATTTTCCGGAAATAAATCATGAACAAAGTGCGAAGAGCTCAATGAGTCAGTTTGTCCTTAAAATCTTTTCAGATGCAGCGGTAAAATGATTAATCAGTAAGAATAATTTCCTTCAAAGTGTCTCCAAGAAGGTTTATATGGACTGTAAAGATAATATAATGTTACCAGATGAAAAAAAAAAACCCTCCCTCATTTGATTTCTCTGGGATTATAGTGTATCCTCCAAGGGTGCTAAATCCTCTATTTATTTTCAATAACTGACTTTAATACCTTTGCTCAACTAGCTTATTGGCAGAATTATTTTTAGTATTGCCTATCGTTGCTGCACAGCATTCCCACACCAATTCCTGCCTCGAGGCAACCGTGCTTACTTAGCAAGGATGGGGAGGAGACAAAGGTTGGGCAATTTATTCAAAAGCTGGTTTAGCTTCCTGAGACCAAACATCTTGGGGTCCTTCTACAGTAGATGGTCAGAGGTGGGGTCCTCCATAAAGCCAGTAAGCAGGAAGCAGAATTCCAATTTTCCCATTTGAGTCTCTCTCTGGCTCATCTCTCTGCACTGACCGTGCGGTGAGGCGTTTGTGAACTCATCCTTATTATGTTAATGTTGAGCTTTGGGAATGCTCTTATCCTTTCAAGATGTGGCATGATGTGCCATAAGCCTATTGGATTTCACACTTCCATAGCAAAGGCTCCCCGGGAGCTCAGGCCGTGGATGAGAGCAGAGGCCTTCAGAGCAAGGCCCAGCCCCGGTGCAGACACAAATCCCAGAAGGTCCATTGCTGCTCCCTGCAGGAATGCAACCTGAGGGACTGGGAGAGGTGAGCTTAGGGTATCACAAAGGGAAGGCTGAAAATGTATTTTAACATAAGTAAAACGCCATCAACCCTGAAAAAAGCAAAGAACATAACAAGGAAGTGTAAAATACATTCATCGTCCCTACCAGGGAACAAAGGAAGGGCAGAAGCAAAGGACTTGCTCCAGTGTCTCGTCCAGTTAAGGAGGCTGTGTCCAAGTCGTGCCGCTACTTAGAGCCCTTGCCCTTGCCTCCCTCACCTTCGTTAGGGAAGTGGCACTGGCAGCTTGCTGCTATTAATCAGCAATTATATGTAAAGAATTTTCTTTTTTAAAATATTTGGGCTAAGTAAATAAGAACTTTAAAGAGCAGTTGGTGTCTCTGTGCTCCCTTCTCCAACTTCCTCACATAACAGCATGATTTATTACTAGAGCCCCACACCAGTGTGAGCCAGGAAGCAGTGGTCAAGACGGTGTGCCTGCACTGGGTACGTTTAGCAGTTTCAAATAAAATTGCCATGAACAAGTTATTTCTTCTGAAAAGGAAACTGAAGCAATGAGATGAGATTCCAATACTACCTGCTGTTAATTAAGGGCTAATAATGCACTGCATGGGTGAATCTCATCTATATGTTTGTATCCTGAATGTTTGTCCAATATGCACGAGACTTTATAGCTCAGCAGATACACACACTTTGCACTGGAGTGCAAACCAGGGAATTTTTAATCCTCTAAGAGATAAAATAACCAGACAGTTGAGTGCAGGTTATATGTGAGAGGGAAGGCGTGTTAGAACAATCTGCACGTACATTAGAGATGAATAAGAATGGCTTCCAGAAGCAGGTAACTGATAGCCAGTTACCAAGAAGAGGATGGTTCTGCTGAATGTAATCTGAGGCAAAAAAGTCTGCGGGAAGAAACAAGTTCCTGACTTATATGTCAGAACAGTGTTTACAGTTCCTGACTTATATGTCAGAACCGTGTTTACAGTAATATGGCTGAATGCAGAGAGACAGATCTTTTAGAACTGATTTTTGTGTAATAAAATTAAAAGCCTGCTTTTTTTCACTGATGCCTTTTATAAATGCCTGTAACTGTGTTGTCCGTTTATGATATTGTAAGTAAATAGCCTCCATTGCACTTAACCAAAATCAAGTTAAATGGAATGTCAGCCTTTGGATAAGATTGCAGAATCTTGGCCATGAGGCAGTTATATCCCTTACAAGTAGGAAACTTAAATTTCTAAAGAGAAAATTTCCATTTTATTCCAATGGTGTAGGATGTTTCTTCACAATAGCTGTGCAGGCCAGTTTGAGATCTGGGTTCATGTGGGTCAGGAAAGACATTTCTTGTAGCGATAACACACTTGTCTGCAGTATGATACAGAGCATTGTGTGTGACAAACAGAGTCCCAAGGGTATATTTAACAACTGCCAGCTCTTCAGACATCTTAGCACACTTCTTCATTTACTGTAAGAAAGCATTAAGAATTCTCCAGCCTGCCTTCTATACAATAAGCATTATTATACCCATTACTGAGATAATTGTAGTGAGCAGTCATGATTTTAATACTTATCATGTTAGCTTTTTAAAAGAAATATATTTAAGTATTAAATAATATAGCTACTTAGTAACCAGTATATTAAATGCAATTCAGATAGTCTAATGAAATAATACTATTCTCTAAGTTCACAACGTTAAAGAGCAATGCACAAAATAAGTATATGTAATTGTAAGAGAGACCAAATATTTATTACATTTAAAATTAAGGGACAGTTTTTCCAACTCTTGTTAAACCATTCAATAACATAAAAACAAGCTACACCTTCCTATTGCGTCTTATTTTGAGTAAAATTACAACCTGAACTTAACATATAAACAGAAGAATAGAGTATATGCCTCAGTCAGGAAGATATAAGGGAAAGAAAAAGGACACAAAGGAGGAGTGTGTTAAATTCAACTGAAGCTTCCAGAACTGTTACATATTTCTAATAGTAGGCAAAGTAATTCAAAACAGAGACACAGTCCAAGAAGCTACTCTCATACTTCTGTATGATTCACACTTTTCCTTGTGAGGAAAGAAAAGACTTTCTGGAAAAGAGGCTGTTTTATAACATAAAAGCTCATCATACATTTCCAACTGAAAAAAAAACAAAAAAAAAAGAAGTGGGGGAACTGAAGGCCCAGGAGCTCATAAGAGTACAGTAGTATGGTATAAACAAATCACTATCCAATAGTAAAATGTATTGAAAAGATAAAGATCTATTCAATTCACAATCATTTCATTTGTCGCCTTATATTTGGAATACAACAATCAGTATTTTAGAAATGTTTCCTGTCTCACACACTGTTAAAAAAGGCAAGGCACATGGTGTGGCCTGGCAGTGGCACATGGGGATGCTTTGTGCTCGTTCCTCTTCAACTGTGCTGCTGGGTCAGGCCCCCACAGCTATTGGTCAGACAGTGGGAATTTGAGCCCATTCTTGAGCATATTAATAAAAGCACTACACTACTTGGTTTTGGCTCCAACTGGGATATTTGCTGAAAGCTTCCTGCCACTGAGAGATTGCAGTGATGACTTCAAATGTATTACAACTCTCACCAGCTGTAAACAACAAACAGTTGCTTTTAGTGAGTCTGACCAGTTCTAAAATAAAACTTGGGGAATACGTATTTTGCTTGGAATGAGGCTAAACCTGAACTATAATTCTGTCCAAATTATTAAACTGAAACTACAGTGGATTTGAAAAGGAAACTGAAATTGCTGAACAAGACAAAGACTGATTATTGACAGCCCTCCTGATGCTGAAATATCAAATAGATGTACATTTGTACTTAGAAAGTTGCTGTGGAAAGTTACCACAATGTAAGTTGGTGATTAGGGTGTAGAAAATAAAGAATAATTCCATTATTTCTCCCAGAGTGAGAAGTCAGCATATCAGATTTTTTTTGTGTGATACCCATCAGCCCCAAACAAGTAACAGATCATAAACTGTTAACTTCTTTACTGTTAGGGTGACAGAGCAGTGGAACAGGCTGCCCAGGGAGGTTGTGGAGTCTCCTACTCTGGAGGTCTTCAAAACCCGCCTGGATGCCACCCTGTGCCACATGCTCTAGGTGTGCCTGCTTGAGCAGGAAGGTTGGACTAGATGATCTGTAGAGGTCCCTTCCAACCTTAAATATTCTGAAATATTCTGAAATATTCTGAAATAAATGAGGAAAAAGTTGTAGTTAATGACTGAATATTGCTGTGCTAACAAGGGAAAACTAGAACTAATTGAAATGAAGCACAAAGAGAGAATGTGCTTGGGAAGGGTGGTCAAGGAGATATTAGGATTAGGATCACAGATTAGGATCACAGTGATTGACTGTAATGGCAGAAGTAGCAGCAGCCAATTGATCTGCTGATGAAAAGGATTAGTATTGAAGGGAGGTTGCTCCTTTGCCCAGATATTTTCAATTAAAGACTATCGTTGGTACAGTTACTGACAAGAAAAAGTATTGAAAGAAAGCAATGATATTTATAGTAATTAGAATATGTAAATTATAAAGCCAGTTTTAGATTATCTCCTAAATGTCAGGTGATTTTTAACTTGCCTGAGCAACTTTTGAAACTGCAAGTCTTCTGACAGGAAATAGGCTTGTCCTGACAGCAGCAAAATGCGATGCTTCCCCAGCTGCACTGAGGCCACTAAAATAACAGCAAAGATTTTCAGATCTGGAAAAACTGGCCCTCAAGTCATTTTTGTAATGCTCAGTTAAACTTACAGCTGGAAACATAAAACATCTTCCCTATTACCAAACCCTTACCAGTTTCAATGAAAACAACATGAAATAAGTCTGGAGTGGGTATTTTTGGCTCACGTCTAGACCCAAATATCAACTTCTGCTGCCACAGGAAGCTGAAGTCAAGGTCAAAGCTGCCCAGTCAAACTCCCCCGTAAATGTGTCTACATTTTAGTATACTTTTTTACTTGGTCAATGTTGAAATTCTTTGCAATCTTAACATGTAGGACTTCAGTAAAATGGAACCTTGTTTGTAGAAAGCAGTACTACTTTAACATAGGCACAGTTTCAATTTTAGTATAAAATAAGAAGTTCAAAGAGGTCATTTTTTCTGACTTTCAACAAGAAATTTAAAATACATAGTTCTGCTTTCTTTAAAAGCTTGTTCAAACAACAGACATCAGAAAAAAAATCTTTCCCTGTTATTGTTTTACCAATAAATAAACATTTGGAACATTTAATGCAGTAAACAAACTCTAGCTTGCACAGATAATACTAGTTCCTCCAAACTAGAATTCAAGATGCCTTCGTTTTCTTACCCCTCCTACGCTGAGCGCATCTGGAACACATTCTGACTCCATAATCTGGAACACATCATACGACTACTGATCAGCCATTTCTTAACACAGCACCATTAACAAGACAAAAATAAGTGTCCCTTTCACATAAACACTTGCATGAATTGATTTTTCAGAGTTATGCAGGATGGCTTTATCCTTGTTATTTTCTTGAGTTTGGTTGTTAAGTTGATTTTTTTGCTATAGTGCCTCAATTCTTATTCTCTAATCAACAGCACTCAGAGGAGTTATAACGCTGCAACACTCAGCTGTAGTATTGTAAAAATCATCTAAGCTTTCAACTTATTCAAGGACAGTATTTTAGTTCACAGTTTTATCTTTGAATCTGACGCTGACAATTACCAAATAGTGAGATTTATTTGCTTGTTTATGCAGAAAAATAGTCTCCATCATAAATAATTTCAGAATAGCCAAAACTGTTATTATGATGTGAGCCTTTCATTTTGCCGAGTTATAACCTGTTTCAAGTACAGGCTAAGCAGAGTTTTATCATAGCCTTTGAAAATCATTCTTTTTCTTGTCCTAGGACTGGGTGGATTTGGCTGGAAAACTTCTCAATGATAGATATTGTTGTAGTGTAATCTTATTCTGAAAACAGAGACTAATATTGTGCGTAGTACTTCTCTTCTCATGCAACTCACTTTGACAGACAGGATTTTCAAACTAGCATTGCCTTTGCCAAAAATGAATTTTATTCAAATATTTCATGTCACTTCCCTCTGTATTTCCCGCACAGCACACAACACAAAACATAAACACAAAATTTCACGTATTAGTAAGAATTATAAATGCAAAGCTGTGGGAAGCTGAAATCTCAACTTTGAGATTCACCAGCTGCTTTTTCTACAGAAGGAAATGCAGTCTTGTTCAGAACCACTTTAAAAAAGTTCCCATTCATATAAAAGAAAAGAATCTACAAATTAAGCTTGTAACAGATTTCTTGTAACCCAATCTTGTACATGTGACAATATCTCTGGCTAAATGATTCTTATGCAGCATGCCCTGATTTCCCAAAAACTGAGTCCTTGTATATATCTAATTGTTTACTTACTTATCCTTTAGCGGCAAGGACGTAAGAACATGCTATGACACATGCATCAATATGACACATGCAGAAAAAAAGGTGTATGTGTCATACAGAGGTTCAAAAACCACATGCAATATTTGTGGAGAACTCACATGTGCTGCCATGAGGTCCAGAAAGCTTCTTTCTTCCCAAATGTCGTATCTTAATCCACAGTGCAAAACCAGAGAAGCAGGAGAAGGGAACACCACCACTAGCAATTGAATTCTTGTCCTATATCCTTAGTATATTGCAATGCCAGAGGGTCTCTCTTTGAGAAGGTGAGCCTAGCTCAAGAACTGTAATTGGCAATGACCTTCACAGATCTTGACTATCCAGGTGAAGCAGTAAACTGGATCTAAACATCTGAAATGTTATGCTTGCATACTTGAATGCCACCTGCCCAAGTTATACTTCATCTTCTGAAATAAAACCAATTAGATGCATTTGAGGAGTCCTGCTGCTCCTGCAAGGCCTGCACCAGGACCCTACCCTACCATTCTGCATTCATGATCACGCTACTCATTGGGACAACCTCCATGTGAAGACTGAGCTGCAGGGCAGGTCCCTTGGGATTATGATACCCAGCTCCAGCATAGATGATAAACTCAGCAAAGCAGGGTTCTGTTTCCTGAGGGCATTAGTAACTGCTGAAAAGTCATCCTATCTTGTGCCTCTGTCAAAAACGGTGTGTCAGCACTACATGAAGGACTTGATTCACAAAGGAATCCAGATCTTCCCAAAATTGTGTAGTCAAGAAGCACAAGAAATTATGCACTGTCATGCTCTTCAAATCCTGTGAAAGAATAATTAATTTTTGTCAATCCTTTATCCTTGTAAGATCTCTGAATATGAGGACAATTTCTTAACTGTCTGTCTTATCACAGCATTTAAGAAGCCTCCCTGTATCCCTCCATTAGTCTCAAAGCATCATGACTCACTTTGTAAAAACACTGTTGGACAGATTCACCTTTCAGCTCTGTGATGGAACAGAGAAGAATTTCCAATGGACAAATTGCATCATTGGCAATAGGCAGTTCAGACCATGAAGGACTATCACAGCAGGTCCATCACAGCAGGTAGCTCACACACATCAGTGACCCTCAAAAAGGGTTCACAGATACATGGTGCTTTTACTCACTTCCTCTTCTAGATAACTTAGGGCTACAACAGAACACCACAAATAAGATAACATCTAACATAGACAAGTCTGACCTGCCATTTTAGCATGATTTTCCAAATTATGGTATTCAAAACTCATGCTTTACTACTGGCAATTCCTTCAATTGCACAGAATATGAATTAATTCAACATCCCGAATGTGCAAGTTGTCAGTTTTACAGAACAATCTCTTAATATGCAGAAACTCAGTTATAAGCACAGACTAGGGCATCTGCTGAAGCATCAAACTGTTTTAACATCAGTGCCAATTATAATAAGTGAACACAGTAAATCTAATAATTATGAAAGAATTGGCTTAATGGCTTAAAATATACAGGATTAGGACTAGTGTAATTTTGAGTGAGATTCCATTAAATTTGCCACAAGTGAGTATGGATGCTTAAACAGTTCTGTAACAGTATTTTATCCAGTCTATAATATTTATTCTGCATTTCCTTAAAGTTCCCTTTCATATTTCAGGGCACACTTCAACGAACTACAAAACATACTACATTTGAAAATGACCTGCTTCTAACACTATGTTCTCATAACTAGAAAGGTACTTACAATACTTAAGGTTAAGAGTCAGTAGACACAATTCTTAGAAAATCCAATGAGTGAAATTCAAAGCTAGATATTCTTTTCTTTTTTTTTTTTTTTCTCCAAATTGTACAGGGCTTTGAAACCTAATTATTGCATTATCTATATAACAGAAGGCACACTTGATTTGTCTACAGAGCATAGAGGTCTCTGCCAAGAATATTTGTATCAGCTGTCTGCAGAATGCCACTGCTTTAAGCAATATGTGCCTGTGAGCACATTGGCAAATATTGTTATTAATGAATTAAGACAACTACAGTTTTGGTAGAGGAACACACTATTACCTGACAATTTTATGTACACTTGCCAAGTATATTCCCTACTCTACCCTTTTCCTCCTCTAAGTAAAATACAATTGAAAATTCTAATGTCAATATGTCAATAAAGATAAGTGATCAAAGAAGGCAGGGAAGGGAAAACTGTGTGTCTTTTCTTTCTGCCTTGTTTAGTTGTGTGAATATTTGACACTCAGATCATTTGTCTATCCTCTTTGCAGAACAGGTAATTTTTCTTCTTTCTAGTAGTCAATGGCAGTTTATGCAGTTCCCAGAACTTGTAATTTAAGAAGAAAAAAGGGCAATGATCCATTGCAAGAACCAGAGTTCATCTGAAGATTGTGTTAACATAAAGATTCATTCATTTCATTTTCATTCTCGCATAACTAGCCAAACAATATCTTTTAAAAATATTATGTCTCTGTATAGATATTATAAATGCATGTCTTGTGATGAAAGTAACAGACATAGCTCTAAGAGGTTTTACAATTTTCTGCTTGGCAATCAATATCTATTTTCTTTGCTATCTGGCCATCTTTCTATTATTGGTAGTGTTTTCAAAAATCAAGATGATTTTAAGAAACTTCAAAAGCATAATTATTAAATCTTCTTATCATTAATGCTAGCTGAAGGGCTTAGGGTGATATAAATAATCCTTTAAAACCCATTGTCTGCTTTGAAAAAACTGCTTTCTTGGGATCTCCTCACATGCTAGTCATAGAGGAATGAACACAGGAGGAAAAGAAATCTTCATGGTCTCTTTCCATCTTCATGGCAAAAATCTATGTATGATTTTGTGCCAAGTTTATTATCTTAAAAAATAACTCCTTTGTTCATCAAGTTTTCCTACCAAGTTTTCACAACTTGGATTTATAGGCAGATACCATTTTTCCTTTAAGCCTTCCCTTCCCCTAGTTATCTCCACAGGCCACATCTTTTTGCCACATTTGTGATCCAAACTGCAGTTTTCCAGAAGTCGCACCAGATCTGCATGCAGTGTTAATACCATCACATCTCTCCTGGAAATACTTTTCCTCATACATTCTGGAATCGTGTTTGCTCCTTTCATGGCCACATACAATGACTGGGCAATATCCATCAGCTTGTGAATCCAGCTTGCTCTTCTTCTCAGGTCCTTCTATATTCTTCTAATTGAGCACAGGGCTTAAAGGAAAATTTCTATCAGACCCTAAGTACAACCTTGCACTTTAATTTTGTGCATTGAATTTCATGTCAATTTTAACCATATAGTAGTGATGGTTGTTTAATTCTTCTTTTATTTTAAAACTATATCCAACTTTGATGCTATCAGAATTTTTTAATGACTTTTTGAGGCATAGTCATCAAATATATCAAAGATCAGTCCTAAGACTGATGCTCAAAGCACTGTCTTTAACTGCTTTATGACCTGATACATTGCTTTGCATCATAGCTCATCATTGTCTCTTTTTTTTTCCCACTTTCTCATCTATTCTTGTACTACTTCCCATCCTCTATATCTTAGTAATTTCCTATATAGCCCTTTGGGCTTTAGGAGAGCCATGAAGGGAGTCTTTGATTAACAAATTTTCACCAAATCCATCTAAAAATTAATAACTTGGACAGAAATGTCAAGCATATTCCATCAAAGAAATGAGAAAAGATATAAAACATTAAAGACTGAGATCTCATTTCCATTTTTCTAGAAAATTAGAGGAGTTATCAGGTAAATCTGATCCCATCTACCCAGTAAACCTTCATTGCATTTCACCCTGCTTTCCAGATACTTTCATGTCATAAATTACTATTTCCTTTTAAAATCTATACAAATGATTTGCATCCTACCAATACATTAAAGTATCTGCACTAATTGCCCTAATTTTTCTTAATTCATGTGTTTCATTAGGCTTCAAAGTTAGGATAGTGTTCTGATTTTGGAGACTTCAAAGAAAGTGTTTCAAGAAGAATCCCCTCTACACACACAAAAAAAAACAGGCAAACAAAAACTATCAACTGTATGTTGCTTTATGTGTGGATTAAACCATAAAACTGCTCAGACCTGAATTTCTTTTTTTGGTTCATCAGCATTTGTTATTGCTAATGCATGCCACACACCGGTTTTGAGGAGAAGCAACAACAAATGTGATATGTGGAGGAGAAAAGCAGTTACACTCTATAGGTGGGAGTGTTACGCATAAATCTGAGCATCTTTGACCCTTTAGCAATGCCTAAACCTGCCTCCTGGCTTCCCAGATTGAAATACAAACCCAAAGATGATTCTACATTCTGGGGCCTGAAGCTGACCTTCTGCTTTGAGGCCAGGCCCATAATTCATGAATGGCCCTAGGATCTTCTCCACATTTTGTGAACAAGGAGGAAATACAAATTTCAAGTTAGCTGTGTGGTGTGGACTGTCTCAAGTCTGGTCTGTCACACAGCTTCTGTTACCTCCTCCAGTAAATTACAGCTTATGGTAAACAAAGAAACAGAAGGCACCAGCTCAGAAGTGCTTTTCTGTTTCTTCAAAAGGGTTATGGGAATGATGAGAAGTAATGCTACCGACATGATTAAATGTTGAGAGAAATGATACAGGAGGGTAGCACCCAACTAGAGAGACATTATTGTTTGCATATACAAATAAAATCATTGTAATATCATTCAAGGTCAGTGTAAGCAGAAATCATTCACTGAGGTTTGTGAATAGAGACTAGGTCTTGACTCTTACCACTTCCTCTAAGCAGCTAAATTCTACTCAGGAATGTTAGTTATCAGGCTGAGAAAACTGGGATTTTATAATCATCAGTAGTCAGTAAAGAAAATATTTTGATGTTTATTTACTGCCTTAATAAGCATAACACTGATATAATATTAGAAATCTATTCAAATATGTTATATATTATATTTGAGTGTATATATATAAGATTAGAAGACATTATAGACTGAGGAATTGATTAATGCTGTGATCAACATCAGGGGTAAATATTATCACAAGGGTGACTTTCACCAATGGGATTTGAATTCTTTTCCATGCCTGTGTACTATGTTGGATTTCATGGCTATTGCTAATATTCATATTTGCCTAGAAAAAATACATAAATAAAATACATATAGTTTAGTATTCATCAAAGCATATGCTGTTTTAGTTGGAAATTACAGGTATGTGCCTAGTAACATGGGAATGATGCAGCTAAATCAGCATGTATTATTTCAATTTGTGACGGTGAAATGAAAACTGCATGCAAATCTGCTTGAGCATGATAAGAACAGGACAAACATTCAGTGTGTGTTTTGCTGGAGATTGTCAGCATTTTAATATTATGTGGCAGGCAACATGCTACATCTCATAAAGTGAGAACAGATGGTGGAAATACTAATGCTTTCCTAGACTACAGAACGCAATTGGATACTTAGTCGTCACCAAGGTCTAACATGCATATACCATCTCCCAACCAGCTGATAGACAAGCAGATGAAAGGCACAATTTTAATAAGTTAAAACTATGGCATTGGTTATTTTAACTCCAAGTGAGACAAATACATCTTTCTGAATCAGCAGATGTCATTTGCTGAGGTGCGTATATGAACAATCAATGAGTAAGAAATACTGGATGATTTTACCCAAATTTAAAGGTATTTTACAGAGAAGGAAAGATCTCTTGGCTCCCTTGCTAGAATATTTAGAGAAAAAATAAAGAAACACACACTGAGATTGAAGGACATTGCCAAAGCAACAACACAAATTCATGTGGAGGAAGACCCTGAAATGTAATCCTGATGCCTGTACTTGCATTTCAAAACTACCATCTCAGCATGGCAAGATATTACAAAAAAAAGCCTTGAATGGATAGATAGAGGGAATCTCTGGTGGGAGATAACAGTACAACATAGACCAAGTCAAGCAGGCAGGAATAAAAGAAGAAAATAACCTGGACAAAAGACTGAAGCCACTAGTGGAGCAAAGCGAGCAAGGGGAACAAGGTAAGAAATAAGATCAGACTGATGAACAGGATGGAGCTATGAGGTACCTTCAAATCAAACAGGAGACATTTGATCCAGAAAAGAGTGAAAAGAGGAAACAATGGGCACAGGTAGTGAGGTGCTCTACTTTGAATAAATGGGAGTGGAGTGAGGCAGGGATACTATAAGTAAAGACCCAGCATGGAGGGAGGAGAGGTGTCTGAAGGACAGCAAGTGTGTTAACCTTTCAAAGGGGAACTGCTACGGAAGGAAGGAAGGAGCAGAAAAATATACACGGACAAGTCAGGATAGAGAGGAGGGAGGAGTCTCTACGTTATGAGCCTTGGTGATGATATGGAGCTGTTGTTAGCAGCAACAGAGAAAGGCAGCAGCAAGAGGACAAGAAATAGGAAGCTCAATTTTATGAACATTAATCTTGAGCTGTGTGAGAATCGTGTACTAATGTGTCAAAGACGGTCTGCATCACAGAACCAGATGCACCATGCATGGACAGTGTGGGTTAATGAATCACCAGTGAAGAAAGAGCAACTGAAATCAAGCTAGGAGTCATCCTAGCAGGACTGATAAATAAAACAGTCAGTTGAGTGCTGGACCACAATCCTCTCTCTTTTCTCTGGAACATTTGCCCTCTTTGGCCCAAGCAGTATAGCTGCTTTTTAGGCTGCCAGAGTGCAGTATCAGCACAGAAATTCAGCTGTGTCCAAGCAGGCTGTGCCTCCTCAGGCTCCATGTGGGGACACAAATTCACTGTTTTCAGTCAGTCCCTCTGCAGATGTGGTTGTGAAGAATAAAACCACAACGTACAGTATTGCCAGCAGCCTGGAAGGAATTCCAAAGAGAAAGCAGCACTGGGGAAGAAATGTGTAAAAATACAATTAAATATGTAGATGTTTTGAATAATAGAAACAAAAGAAGAATAGCTGGTTGCTGAGAATAGCTTTGGGTGCTCCATTCCTTCTTGCAAGCATTCTGTTCTAGAAAATAAGACACGTTTCTATTTGAAGCAAGCATAAGTTCTTCACTATTGATCAAGAAGATGGCACTGGCTTCACACTATCATCCTATATGTCACCCTTCTGAGTCTTGAAAGCCTTGTGGCTTCTTAGAGCTTCATTATCTTTTATCTGCTATTTTCTTCTGTTTTCTTACTCTGTAGAATTAACAGGAAATTCTTGACTTTAAATCCTTGTTTTTCTGACTTGAATTTTTGTATTCTTAGAATTTTCCTAAAATTGTAAAAGCTTTTTTTTTAAAGAAAGTATGCTTACACTTATGTTAATAATTCTACTGTGATCCAACTTCATTGTAAGGAGAGGGCATTATTTTGATTTAGGTTTTCTGATATAAGTAAGTTTGATTTATTTCCAATTATGATTATTTTATTTTGTCTTATAATTGAAAATGCATCAAGTATACAACAAAAATACAGGAAAACAAATTACTTCTCCCAAATCTTAAAGACTAAAAAAGCTTCCCTAAGTCACTTTTTATATAAAGTGTCAGTTACAAGAGAATTCATAAAAAAATTTTAAAAATTAGAATACATATATTTATATTAGGGAACTGTTATTTTAGACTATTTATATAGGGTAGAGTTTATTATTCGAGAACTCTTGCTATAGACAATAGGCTAAACTAAAAAGAATATAAGCAAATATTCTAAAAGGGAATAAAGTAAACTGGTTTCTCATTCTGTGAAATATGATTAGGAACATTTATGTATGTTAATCTGCCTTCTGCAAGGGTGCTTTTAAGATAAACAGCAAATAACTAGGTATTACAAATGTAAACCTGCCATGTGTCTCTATAGTAAAACTGAAAAAGATACCACAGCCTCATTCTTTTCCAGATAAATTGTGTATCTGAATTAATTTAGAATTAAACATAGGGGAATACATACAAATCTCATACCTATAAGTGAATAGCAGCCATCGTAAAGATTCTCAGTACTTTGCAATCTCAGTAGAGATCAACAAGTTTATTTTGTCAATTTTATATAAAGTGCCTATAAACTTCATATAAATCTATAAATTTTACAGATCAGAATTCTTATATCAGATGGTTTGAAACTAAGCGTCCTGCTGGACAAGGAGAAGAGGGTCAGAGGTGTCCACATCTTCCCTGTCCTGCTTGAAAGGCTGGAACACCAGTGACGGGACAGCTCCCACCAAAGGCCGGACAGTCAGCCTCACACTTTGCATTGAGATTAGCAGCACCAGCCAAACCTGAACCAGCATCTCCATGCAGGATGTGAGACACAACAGAAAGTCCACTACGCAGTGGGTAACAGAATGTAATATAATTATTAAATATACAGTTAACTTCAACATAGAAGGCTAACTGTGTATATATACAACAAAAATGGTCTCAAATATAGGTATGCTCTGTAAGGTATAGCTGTCAACAAAAGTTTTTGAACATTTATTCTAGATAAGAAATCTCTGATACCTCTTGCCTCCAAGGACTCAATGCCAGCTGCACTGGGAAAACCTCTGGGAACGGCAGCCAAGAACTACAAACTCTCCAGTCGTGACTGGTAACAAGCGTAGAAGTTCCTAAATTCAGCCTAAAATCCCAGGAGACAATATAAGCAGGATGAGACCAGTAAGCTGACATGAACCCTCTGTATGCCTATGTAAAACAGGAAACAGAGATAGGCTATAAAATACAGATATGTATTTTATAGATAATTGGCTCTACATTTAACAGGGATTGCTATTACTGAAGCTTCTTGTTCTGAACGAGGACTCTCCCTGCAGACACACACTGATTAGTGATGCCATTCACTGAAATCTGAGCCACGGAGTCCTTCAGACTGCAAGAACACTTTACACTGAATTCCTATGTCCTTCCCACTTCACTAAACTCTTCTGTTGTACCGCATTTACTTTCAATAAAAGATTCTAGATCGTATTTGGCTATTATTTTTCATTTTTCCTCACTACACCCTGACATTTGATATTTGACATTTGTCAAAAGCTGTATTTTTAAGAAGAAAGCTTTATAAGCAGGCAGTGGTCATTCTGCTTTTTAAGAATTATATCATAAAGGAGTAAAAATAAAACAACTGTGATTCTATCAGATCACAGGAGCAAGTTAAAAACATGGACTGCAAATAAGGTGTTAACAGCGATGAAAAAGGATTTTTCTTTATATAAGACCAAACTCCCCAGGATATTCACATACTTCTATGTCACTGAATCAATCAGTCTGTCTGGGCTGTCTATCCAGGTCTAAGACTGCAGAAGGAAATGACACAAAGATCCTATGCAGGAAATCTTGTGCCAAACAGGAGATATTTTTTCCCCAATCCTGCACCTGCATAGGGGGTAATCAAAGAGATTCTACAGTAAACATGAGCACATAGGCAAAAAAAAAAAAAAAAAAAAAAAAAAAGTCCTTTAATCAGATAAGCTATATATATAAATTTATATATATTTTTATATACATATATATATGAAATATCTTTCCCAGCACTCACAATGTCTGAAAGTACTAACACTGCAAAACCCTTTTGTCCCCTCTCCCCTCCTGAAGACAAGGTTCTCCCTCCTCACCCTGGCTGCAGTCAGCCCTGGCACCGTGTGTGTTTGGGAACAATGAGGAAGAATCCCGATAGTTCAAATATTTTCAGTTTTGTCTCCCTAGCTTGTAATAGTTTAAATTGATAAAAGCACATAAGACCAATAAAAATGAAATAGCTGGCAGGGACTAGCAACACTGGTAACTGGTAATAATTTCTACACCCAATCATAAGATCCTTTTTTCATTAAAAAGATGCAAGCTGTCCCTCACTAATTTCATTGTAACCTCAGTCAGAGAGGCACCGTGTGTCTTGTGCATCTCTAGTCACAAGCCCACAGGATATTAGTGCCATATATCTTTCCACAGCTACCTCAAATCTAATATCCATTACAAGAACGAGTTCTAAAGAAATTGTGGGGGGGAAGAAAGTGCGATGTTGGTAAGAAAACAGGACAAAATAGAACAGGTTTCCTGTGGAAACACCCCAAGGGCTGGGTCCTGGGCATGGTAACCTGATGTGAGGCCTGGGCACTAGATGTCGTTGCCACTGCTTGTTTGAGCTTGTTGCTGCCGCAGGCCTGCTGGCAGAGGCCTCTCATTTGCAATATAAATGATTATAAACCATTTGCTCTTGTTGCTGTAAATACACTTGCCCTTTTCTTTGGCCTGTTTATAGCACTATCTCTTCAGACACAGGCTGATGCCTGAGCAGAGGAGATCAGTGAGGAAAAGAGAGAGCTACAGGGAATCCTGCAATTCCTCGGGAAAGCCCCCAGTGCTGAGTAGGGATGCCACATACCTGGAACCCTGGCACTGTGCTAAGCCTGCATATATGAAGATATACGTACACAGCTATCTTTGTCAATGCGTGTTGAAGTTTCATGCACAGTGTTCTTTGGAAAACACAGGGCAGCTTCTTCTCACATTCAGCATGCCTTGCTTTTTGCTTTGAGAGAGATGAAAGAATTTTTTCAGCCCCAGCTTAGTCCACATGCAGGGTAAAGAATTCTCACTCTTCAACATGGTGCAAAGAAAATTCCCCCTTTCTCACTCATATTGACCAAGCTGCAGAAGGGAAAAGTTTGACTAGTGAATGAAATGTAGAAAACCATCCTATATAGTTGGGTGGAGGGTCTTGATGAGAAGAGGAAAAAATGCAATAGTGGAGCAGTGAAACATCCAACTAATACAGTAGCTGGTCACTAACAAAGCTTTTCTAGAAATGTGGGGAAAAAAAAGTGATGTTGTGGCTGATCAGGGAATTACTGAGCTGATAGAAGTATTTCCTTTTAATCTTCAAGAATTAGAGCTTTGAGTTTCCTTCAGTACTGAGAATCTGTATCTTTAGAAACTCAGGTTTTATTTATCATAAAACTCTCTTGCAGTGTTTAACGAAAATTAAAAAAGAGTAATCCCAGAATTTGATTAACTAGACTTTTGAAACCTCAGTTCTACTCATAGTTTCAATCTTCAGTTCTCACCCTCCTTTTAAAGAACGCTTTAGTACAAAGAATTTCTTTTAACTGAAAATGGTATATTTCTGAATCCAAAGAATCTGAGAGAGATTTTGTTGTTTCCAGGCCCAAAGAAGGGTCATCAAGATAGTTAGGGACCTGCAGCACATTCTTATGAGAAGAAACTAAAAAACCTGTACTTATTCAGCTTGCAGAAGAGACAGCTTCAGGGAGACCTCATAGCAGCTTTCCAGTGCACACAAGGAGATTGTGAAGAAGGCAGAGCCAAGCTTTTGACAGAGGTGCACAACAGGAAAACAAGAGACACAAATTAAAACAGGGGAGGTTATGACTTGATATAAAGGAAAAAGTAAAAAAAAAAAAAAAAAAAAAAAAGGCACTGTAAAGAAAATAAAGCACTGTAGTAGGTTGCCATAGGGGCTGTGGAATCACCATTTCTGGAGGTTTTCCAGACCCTGGAAAAAAGCCCTAGGCAACCTGGTCTGAATTCAGCTCTGACTCTGCTTTGAGCAAAAGCTTACACTGGAGACCTCCCAGGGCCTTGGGTCCTTTCCATAAGTTTTTAAGGCTATCTCTCCACCAGCAGCCGTGCTGTAGCCACAAGTGGCACAGTGCTGAAGCAAACCAGCAAGCTCTGCTGAGATTCTGCAGATTAGTGCAACTGCCTGGCTTCTGGATCAGCTGTCACACGAGACGTATCAGGCTTGTTTCTGCTAGCACACAAACAGTAATACAACTCCTTATTTTCCCTGTGCTTTTATCCCTCTCTGTGAAACAGGAGTAGTACAACTCCTTCTCTCACCTTTGTCTGTCTCTATCTTTGCCTCTCACTAACAGTTGTTGCTGTATCTAATGCAGCTCAGGTGAGTTAGGGTGTCTCATCACAGCAACAACACAAATAAATAGGCAAAATCATTGGAGTGCCAAGTTAGAATTCCAGGAGTGTTTCTATAGGTTAAAGGCTGCCAGTTGCAGTTTTTGCTATATTTTCAAGGGTTAAGATTTTTTATAAACCAGATGGCTGAGAACCTAACCCATCAGCCCGAAGGAGGTTGCAGTATGACCTTAGCAAATACTGCAAATATACTGGGGTACATTCAGTCCATTTCATTAATTCTAAGGGAAAACAGTTTGGATTCCTCAGATTCACAGCAACGTGTGTGGAAGAGACAATGCCACCCTACAATATTGACTTTATTCTTGGCCTCTACCTATGCAGACATCATCTGCATATCTCAAACCCTCATTCACATGTAGTCTTGTTTCCTCCTGGGAAGAAGCTGGAATGGAAAGAAAAAAAAAGAAGAGAAAAAAAACCACAACGCAAAAAAAAAAGAAGAAAAAAAAAGCCAACGCCTTCCTGCTATTTTTAGACTATGGCATCATTTCAGATAATCTTGGACTCATTTCTGTGTATACTGGCACTTACCATTAATCTCACATATCTGTAAAGAAAATAGAGCTCAAAGGAATTTGAGAAATCCTGTATCTCTGGTAAAAGGGCCTCTGAATACCAAAGCAGAATTACGAGCACTATCTCCTTCATGTTTGCTTAGCCTGCCAGTATCTCGTATCTCCCACTCCCTCAGTGAAGTAAGGCTTTCGGGAATGTGGGAGGAGTATCAGATGATGTCTGTCTACATCAAACATAGTTGCATCAAACACTGTTACACTGAATGTAGAGATGGTCTTTTCAGCAGTTTCAATAGCCCTTCCTAGAAAATATGCCAGAGTATACTTTTTAAAAATACTCCATTTCTAATGATTAGCCTTTCTTTGGGAAATGAAAACAGCCCACCATATTCCTTCACTTAAGATACTAACTTTCTAAGTAGAGGCTGCACGTGCTTAGAAATCTTTCTGAGTGCTAGGACACTATAGTGCAATATCCAATCCTTTATGAGTTTATTCTTTCTGGACAGAACAGCTCTGTCATTAGGAGCTAGAAAGGGCATGGCAAAGGAAATAAAATGCCAGCTGGTGCTAGCAGCATATTTGCATTGTCAGCACTAGGCCTGATCACCTCATACTTAGGGCTAGTGTTAGGGTTAGAGATAGAGTTAGGGCTAGGGCCAGAGTTAGGGTTAGGGCTAGGGCTGGGTTAAGAGAAAGCCTAGTGCCCCATGAAGAGGAGGATTAGAAAAGGCAATGTAGTGTTATATCCAGGCTGGTCCCAGGACCATATTTGCCATTCAGCCAGCACTAAGCCTAGTCACCACAGGCTTGGGGCTAGGGTTACAGAACCACAGAATGTTTAAGGTTGGAAGGGACCTCTAGAGATCATCCAGTCCAACCCCCTGCTCCAGCAGGGACAGTCAGAGCACGGGGCACACACAGGGTGGCATCCAGGTGGGTTTGGAAGACCTCCAGAGAAGGAGACTCCACAGCCTCCCCGGGCAGCCTGTGCCAGGGCTCTGGCACCCTCACAGTGAAGTTCTTCCTCGCATGGAGAGGGAACTTCCTGTGTTTCAGCTTATACCCATTACCCCTTGTTCTATCACTGGCCACCACTGAGAAGAGCTTGGCCCCTTCCTCCCTACATTCCCTCTTCAGGTGCTTATACATATTAATCAGATCCCCTCTCAGCCTTCTCTTCTCCAAGAAGGGTCAAGAAAGAGAAAGCCTAGAGCCCCATGGGGAGTAGCGCTGGAAAGGACATGCCAAAAGAAATGTAGCGCTATAGCCAGACTGGTGCTTGGAGCATATTTGTGGTTTATCAGCACTAGGCCTGGTCACCTCAGGCTTAGGGTTAGCTTAGGACTACATTTACCGTCAAGAGAGAGAAAAAGCTTAGAACTCTATGGGGAGTGGGGCTAGAAAGGTCATGCCAAAGGGTAATGGCTACAAATTGAAAGCCAGGTAGTTTCATATGCATCTTAGGAAACACTTCTTTACTGTGAGAGTGATAGAGCATCGGAGCAGGCTGCCCAGGGAGGTTGTGAATTTTTACTTCTTTGGAGATATTCAAAGCACACCTGGATGTGATCCTGTGCAGTGTGGTCTAAATGTCCCTGTTGAACAGGCAGTTGGGGTAGATGATATCTAATGGTCTCTTCCAACCTCAGTCATTCTGTGATTTTGTAGTTCTGTGATTTGAATTAAGCATTTGTATCAAGCATCTGTAGGCTATCATTGAAGTAGAGATCCTAACTCAAAACACAACACAAAGAAGTCAAAATCCCTACGTTGAGTTTGGTGTTCCCCTATTCTGCAACATTAAAAGTGGAGTGCCAGGATGCAAGTGATAATCTGAATGCCATGATATCAGTAAACTGAAATTGTGGCAGGATGTGGTAAGGCAGTCCATGTAAATACAAGCCCTTACATCGGGAAAAGAGGTCAAAGGTTGAAAAATCCAGTTGACAAGACTACTGCTCTGAAACCAACTGACAGTAATCCTGAGCTACAAATACAGAGTCCACTTTTGATGTACTTCTTACACTCTCCTTACATGACTTAATCTCTTCTGCCTCTTTAAAGCTGACACTTCTGAGTGATCAGCTCACCACATGGGCAGGGACAAGTGTCAAAAGCCAGAAAGGGCTTTTAAGGTTTGTCCTGACATAGCATTCCCATTCTCACAGTGGTGGTCAGGAAGGGATTTTCTCTTCCATCATTCTTACTACAACTATGGCCATTGACTAGTGCATTCTCACATCTGGGAGCTGAGAATAAAGTAGGTAGCAGTCATTTCCTTCTCTTTCATTTTAAGTTTCACTCACAGTAGTTCAAAACTGACAGCAAAATGACTGTTTCCTGTCGAGAATTGTCACCACAGACTCTGCTACTAGGAAGGCTTCAGCATCCAAGGATTTTAAAGAGGTTCAGAAATGTGGATTCTTTCTAATTGTAGAAGCTTATACAGTATATGCAAAAATGTAGAGTAAAAAAAAAAAATAAAGTCTGCTAAGCATATTTCTATTCTGTTTACAAAGGTACCTGATTCTTTCCCATAATCAGTACTGTAGTGTATTTAGCCATGTCAGAGTTATTAGTGTCTTCCTAGTGCTGAGTCCTACAAAGACATATGTTCTAAATCACAACCTTTGGGCACTAATGTTCACAGCTGAGAATATATCAGGTCTATTAACTCACTGTTCTTCATACAAGGGAGCAAGGATCTCAATAATTTAACAATTCCATTTGCTAGAAATGTTTTTAGACCATAGAACCTCAGTGTTCCTGAAACAGAAAGAAGAAAAGTGATTTGAGTACAGTACCTGGGTAATTGGAATTAAAGGAGGAAAAAGAACTGGCTCTCAGTTGCTTCTTTACATGTATGTAACAGCTGGGGAGGCATAATGATGCCAGAATGGACAATTCAAGGCAAAACTGACTGCTTGTGCAGAGCCAGACAGAAGTTCCTAATTTGAATAGTTTACATATTAAAGTATCACCAACAGAAACAACCTTTGTGAATCTGTGCTGTGATTGTGTGCCACCTACGCTCTGAGACAGGTGTATTTAGGCTTTCACTCTTTAAGTGAGTAAACTGCAGAGAGACCCTGCAATGAGTGGCACCATATTGACATGTAGGACTTTTCTTATTCCTGCAGAGAGCTTGTCCCACTGTTCATTAATTAAACATGCCAAGCGGTTATCAAGAATATGGGTAGTCATATTGTGGACTCCCAGGCTCATGAATGACACCTGTAATCTCAATAAATCCATTCAACCAAAAACCAGGTACAATCACAAGCTATTTTTACACTGCTGGAGGCTTCTGCCTCAAGAGGTTCTCTCTGGACACAAAGCCAAGTGGTGCATAGCCTTTCCTCCACAGTGCTCAAGTAGACAGTTTATTACTTATACATCATGCACAGAGAGAGGCTCCAAATCTGCTAAACTCGGTGATGAAACATTTTACAGCACTCCTGATGAATGAAAGAATAGCTTGCACACATTTTGGAAAGGAAATCCAGCATTGCAAATGACTGTATTATGTAGATCATTTCAAAACCACCTACTGTAATTTAAATGAAAGCAGTCAGTATTCAAGCTACAAAAGTATTTTCATGTCTGAGGAGCCAGTCTTTTAAGCAAAGCAAACTTTCATCTTAGACAACCTTGTTGTTTGACACTAACAGTTGGGATTTACTATTCTAGAAAATTATCTGTGTTTCTCTTATGTTCCTTTAGATCTACACACTCACATATCTTTTTAATGAGGATGGTATTTCACTTAACATTAGCAAGTAGAGGCTAACAACAAACTAGAAAATTGTAATTTTTTTGGTTGTTCATTTAGCTTGGCATTTAACAATCTCACATCTCAGTATCTTACCTAAGATAAAAATAACAGCTCTTGCAAGACTCTTAAGCCTTTAATTTACAGTTTAAAACACTGGATAATAAACATTATCTGGATTCCTTTGACGTTGATTCCTCCCTCATCCTACAACTGTCTGCAATAATTTCACCAATTAAAAATAACAAAAAGCACAAACATGCTAGCATTCCTAAAAATATAAGATGGCCATGCCTCCTTTTTGCATGTAACCAAATTAACAATTTTTGTGAAGTCATTCATTTTTATGTGGCTCTGTGAAAAATATTTGACATGGATCTAAACAGCAACAGAACGTTTTTTCTGAACATGACTTAACACAGATGAACTTTTAAAAACTAAACATTGTGGTCTATAGGTATGTTTAGCTCTGATGTGTGAAAATACAAAGCCAAGGAGGAAAATCAATAATTGTTAGTGATTGTGTTAGACTGGGATGGAAAGATACTTGCTGTAGCGTGGCCATGTTCTGATGTGTCCAACAAGGGAAATCACATCAGCCCAGGAGTAAGTTTTCCATGAGAAACAGCCATGAAGGTATCACGTGTCCTAATGTTAGCATGGCAGGCAGGGATAACAACAACCACATTCAGTAACAGTATCAATTATTATGTTATTATTCAATAATAATAATTTGTTATTAAAAAAACTAGCATAAATCAGAAACATTCAGGTCAGGTGTTAATGATTTTAGTAACATGGAAGTCCTGGCTGTTCACGTGTATTATATGGGCGATGCAAACCTGCCTCTGTAGGGCCAGGTAAGCACTGCTCTCCTAGCAAAAGCCACATCAGGTTGAAAAGGCTTCTAAATGACGTGTCACATGTACTTCTTTCATAGGAGGCCTGTGATCTGTACTGCATGAAAATGTTCCTTGACAGCTTACTATGTATTATAATTCTCTGCATTTACGAGAAGTCTTTCATCTGAGAATCTCACAGAGTCTTGTAAGAGGTGATTTTTTTTATATTGGCTTTGCGAAAAAGCAGATTTCCTGGCCCAACTCTCCTGCTTTATTTAGTCATCAAAGCTATTTTCAGTGAATAGGTATGTCCCATTTAACTAAACCCTGGGATTGCCTGCATTTCAGGCAATCTGCTCTCTCCCTGTTCTCTTAGGGCAAGGAACACAGGGCCTAGTGAAGAGCATTAACATGTGTCACATAATAGCACAGGACTGTTTGCTGCCAAAACTTACTAAAATTGGGATTAAATGAGACCTAAAAGTTTTCATCAAAAGTCTCAAAGAATGGAAAAGGCCTCAAAAGAACAAAATTCCTTTTTCTCTGAAGTTTATTCTGTAGTAAAATGACTATACATGAAACAATTCATTTCCTTTGTATCTTTTTGGAAGACATTTAAGTGTAAACATGTGATAAGGCATTACTGGTACATATATCTATATTTTTAACATATTTGATTTAACTGAGCTAACTCTTGAAATCAACAAGTCAGTGTTTATGAATTCCAACTTAAAATAATCGTTGCCATTACCATAGTGCATTGCTGTGACAGAAATGAAGATGCTACCATCTCCAGGAAGAGGTCTGAACCACAAACACAGTCATTTCTAGAATTTTTCCTTTTTAAGTTAGCTGTCACCTAACAAAGCGACCCACCGGACAACCTGATGTCCCAACTTGGACATTGTGTCATGTTTGTTGTCTAGTGACAGGCCTGAAAACTTGCCGCCATTCCCAAACAGGCCTTCCCAAACAGGCCATTCCCAAACAGGCCATTCCCAAACAGGCCATTGCCGCCATTCCCAAACAGGCCTCAGTAGTATCAGTAAGTTTTCTTTCTGAAAACTAATATACTTCCTTATATGGTAACATCTAGCTCACATAAAGTGATCCAACAAGTTACATGACTGCAGTAATTCTCAGACACATTTTCACATATGTAAATGGCTATGAAAGCTATTTTCCTCCAGTTCCAATTATTATGTAGCACAAAGTAACTGAAAAAAAAAATCAATTTCTTAGATGTCTTATATAACAATCAGTAAATGCTTTAGTAAAACAGTTTATTATCTCCTCAAGTTATTTCTGTTACACATAGTCAGACATTGCAGGACTTCGGTATAAGTCTATAGATATTTAAGCTCCTAACTTCTATTTAAAGGCCTAATTCTTAGTGGCTTCAGTGGTAAGAAGGTAATTTAAATGAAATTTAGGCATTTAATTATGCTAAGGTTGCAAGCCTTCGTCTTTCTACATTAGCTAGTTTCATCATCCCTTTCCAGACAGTCCAGTGTTGATGGTTTGGGCTTGTAGCTCTTCAGCCTCTGTGAAACTTGGTGACTAAATGTCACCCCAGAATTCTAGAGGTTTGGATGGTTAACAACTATATTTAGTGATCCAGTTTTAAAGTGTTAATAGCACCACTTTTGTCTTTTTTCTTCTTTTTTATTAAAAAAAATCTTAATTCTGAATAAAATTAGTAGAGCTAATAAGGCCTCGTGAAATTTCACTATTATGTTTTGTATTTGTTCTGCCACTTAGATTGCATCTTTTACATGCATATTAAAGTACTCTGAGGTAGAAAAATATCTTCTTTGTGGACTCAGCTAACACAGAGCTTTGAACTTTATAGACTAATTACTGATTTATGCTATAACTGGAAAACTATTGGAAAGAGACTCAATGATTACATTGGGTTTTACATTATGACCATGCAAGAACTATTTGATTTGCAACAGGAGAGGTTTCCTGGCATTTAACCTGTACAGCCATTTAAAAAATGGGTTACAAATGGAGCTAATCTAATCCCGTTTAAGGAGATTCTCATTTAAGAAGCTCTGGTTTGCCTTTCAACTGGGTCATCTTGGCAGACTCTACTTAAAAACCAAGATTAAGGAAGTATGGGAAACAAAGCTCTTTGAAGGCTATTTAAACAGTTCAGATTTTCATTACATGGAAAATGAGGCCAACCTGGCTGCAGTTCATTTCAAGTATGTCCTCATAAATGTTTCACAATTAACAATGTGAAACACAATTAAAATGTCTCACAACTAAGAGTTCCCTGTGCTAGACAGAGTTGTCTCCTGTGTATGTAAATATGCATTTTGCATATTGGACTTGAGACAGTATCTCTTTCAGGGCTCTTGGTACAGTTTTGTAGATTACATTTTTCCAAGTTACACTTTTACATCTTCATATGTAAATTCTTTGCCACAGTCACTTCAGTAGCTCCCTGTAGTTAGATGGAATATTCTGTGACACTGCTGTTATTTTCTGGATTTTTTTTTTTTTTTTGCCTTCTTTTTTCCCCCTCTCTTGCCTATCAGGCTTTTATTCTAGCTTGCATATGTCAATCTTTGTCTGCCTCCTTTGCTTAATTAAGAGTATGGTTCTGCTCTGCTAATGAGAACAAAACCTAACCCCTATAAAGTCTGTTAATACAGAATGGAAAAATAGTGTTGTGTTTGTAATGTGTTTGGATAATAAATGAACTTAGAAAATGAACTTAGAAGATTAGTTAGTATTAATATCTTGAGAAAAAAACCACTAATGACTCAATACATAAAAAGTATTCTTTATATACTTTATATCCTTTATGTACTACATAATTAATTATTCTGGAGGAACCTTAATAATACACAAATTACCAGTAGAAGGCCGAAGATCACATTTTTCAAATTTGGATGCCTCAAGGTCATCAGTTTAAGCTGTTCCTGTAGGAGGTGTGATTTTTGTGTCTCACACATAAACAGACTATATTCAATGGAGATGAAAGGAGATGCACATATTCAGGCCACCTACAAAAGAGACCCCCTTATTTACATGCCTAAATTGCATTCCTTAACACTCTCAGTTTTGACAACCCTAGTTCAGACGCAAGTTGTTAAAAAATGTAACACCGAAATTCAGGATACACTAAATGGCGCGAGAGATTTACTGCATCCAGGAGAGCAGTATGTGACTGTGCAATATCACCTGGTAGTTTTTTGGCTCTTACCCATGGCACTAGCAGCTTGCAACAGGGAGCACAGAGTAAGTCATCAGCAAAACGTGGCAACTATAAATGGAACCAGTGATCGATTACCAGCTGCAAAGCCAACATGCAGCAAAGAGCACCATGATTCAAAATAAAAAGCTGATATCAAAACTGAATCTCCTATGTGGCATCAGCAAATAAAGAACTGTAGAGGACACTGTCTAACTCTCAGGGGTCTCCCATGTACCTAGGTGACAGGTAGAAGGCAATACGGTTTTAGAAAATATACATCTGTCTCATTTATCTTTGGATATAGCTAAAATTACTTGTACAATCAGCAATTTCAGGGATTTTTATTTGTTTCCCGTGTGTTTTCACATTCCCTCTCATATCAGTAAGAGTACTGCAACCAACTACTACAGCTTTTCTTGTCAGCCCACATCAAGGATGAGCACTTAGAATGGAACATATGTTTTTTCTTCCTGTGTCTCATTACAAACAGTATCTCTGGGAAGAATAAAAGCCTGACTGTTTTTAGAAGTTCGGTATTTCTTTTGTTGTTAGAAATCATACAGGAACAGCATTCCTGTGTGGCAGCAGATGTGGAAAGATACCTAACACTGGAATATCTACATCATAGCAATCATAGTAACTAATCTGTAACGTGTTCCATTACATGACAGCTATGTCTTGTGTTCCATAACATGATAACGGCTTCTTCTGTTCCCAAATGTAACAAAGATCCTCTTGGATGTCACTTAAGCTAGTTAGGAAAAGGACTTTAGCTGCTTAACAATATTGGCAATTGTAAATGGCCTCATATCATTTATTTTAGGGCTGTTGTGAAATATAGTAGAGTGAATATGGATGATTTCAGGCCTCCATTTAAAGGAAAAGAAAAAAAAAAAAGCTATCCCTATCTTTCAGTCAGTATAACGTTGAATAGAAAACAGCACAGTAGTCCATAACCTGTATCACATTACAGACAAGAGCAAAAGCTATCTATGTGAACCCACAAAATATCTAAAACATATTTAAAAAGAATATATTCAAAAAGCATTCTCTTGATATAAAGAGAATTTATACTTTCTTCCTGTGGCAGAGAATCTCATAAGATAATTACACAACACTCTTCCTATCACTTTTAAATCCATTGGCTCTTAGTGCCCCCTTTAGAGATGAAAAGGACCTAACTGCCACCCCATGGGCCACGTGTAAGTTCATGCATCTCTGAAATTTACTTTCCTATTCCTGTGCTACATTTACTGTGCAATTTAACTTGATAGTGTATCAAAACATCTTCTTTCTCCCAGCTGCTAATTATTTCATTATCTGATTTTTTTCTGATATATGGCCTGACAAGAGAGAATGCTAAACTATCTTTCTCTTTTCCTTTATGCAGATTGGAGCATTAGATATACATCTTTAATATTTGTAAATCTTACTGAAAGCTGCCTCCCCAAAAATAACCACTGTCCAGCATATCCACCAAAATATGGTGCAGCTCTCCTTGTATCACCATCTAGCACCATATCTAAACCCACACTTGATTCAAACACACAGAAGGAGGTAGCTCCTGGGGAAGGGGACACAGTTTCAGCACATAACTCAGTTTCAGAACATCTCCTCGTAATGCTATTTATCTTGGAAAACATGGCAGATTCAGTTAAAAAAAGGCCAAATAAGGTCCTCAGCCTAAAGTTTCAGCACAGTAGCACCTTAGGCTTGTTAGGACTCCTGTAGTTCTTTTCAACTCATAGAGATTATTCAGAGAATGGGAGATTCTGCAGCTCTTCTCACCATGAATGAAGCTGGGGGCACAGGAAACGTCCAAGTGCTGGCTGTTCTAACAGGCACACGACTCTCAAACTTTCTCTTAGATTTTGTTTTTGCTCTCTGACAACTCTAAGAACCTGTAAAAGACAGAAATAACCAAAGTATAGTTCCATGACAGCTGAAGTTAATGTAAAGCTTTATTTATGAATTCCCACCCACCCCACCATACATTCTCAGCCCTTTGCACTAAATCCATTCATGTTCATGCCAGACTGCTACAAAACAATTCATTTGACTGCAAACTAATTTTGCAAAAATGTTATTTGCTTTAGTTCAGCTCAGGTCTCTAATCTAAGCATTCAGCCATATGAGCACCAATATCTGCACAAGGGATGGGAAATACCCTGTGGTCTGGAGAAGCTTCAAGTGTGGGACTGCAGCAACCCAGAATGAGGATCTCTGAGACTGCAGTGGGACTTTATCCTTACACGTCCGGAACACATTTTGACTCCAAAATGATAGTCTGAAGTTCTGCACAAAAACAGGATATTTATTTTCACTAGTGTTGCTAATAAATATTAATAACATATGTTATCTAAAACATTTACACGTTGATATCAGCAACTTTAAATACTAGTCATAACATCAGCAAGTACGATGTGTTTTGCCGTACAGAAATACTAATAACGTGCATTTCAAAAATCTTTTTTCATTTGTATCGCATTGTTGGTACTAATTTTCACCACTTAGACCTCAGGAAATGAGGATAAACCAGCTGCAGCCAGGAGCTAAATCACAGCACAAAGTAGTATGTTATTTATCATTCTTTTTCAGAGAAGCTGATGGCTACTCAGCATCACACAGAACCTGTGCATAAAGGCAGTACTATGTTAAGTGGTGTGGAAATGCCAAAAGACTGTGAAATACTTTCTAAGGAGCTGTTAACATGTGCCTCAGGCTAAACTGCAGAGCCGCAAATTTAAGGGGCGTGTTGTCTTTAATATTCAAGTCACATTTGGCAGTGAGTAGGGGAGAACAGTAAATACAGACTCTCCCTTCCTCCCTCTCTCTCCTCCCCAAAAAAAGAAATTTACTCTGTAAATTATTAATGGGAAAAATCTCTGTGTTGAGCAGTGGAAGAGCATAATCTTTATTGCCTTTCCATTACTTCCTGAGCTGCTGGTCTAAAGTCCAATCTTTGGCCTAAACACCTTCTTCACACAATGCTGTCATTTACCCATGCTGGCCCGCAGCCTCAGAGCTGGATTCGCCTCTGAATACGTAATATCTTGGATGCAGAACATAACATCTAATATCTAACATAATATCTAATGTGGAACATATACGTGCTTGGAAAAATGAGTGCTGGTTGTGAACCTTCTGGAATATAAATTTATTGCTACCTATTTGACAACCCCCAGACAGATCTGTTAGGTAAACAGCAACATAAAGCATTCTCTAAAGCAACCTAATATTGATACTATAAAATTGGACTAGAAGCACGTAGCATGTCCTAGCAGATGGTACCTCCACACTCCTGATAAAATATACAGCAAAACTAGGATTTCCAAAACACTCAACAATGTAATGCACTGCGTGCCAAGCCTCCATCTAGGGATGGCAGAGTTTGCTGGCACATTCAGCTGGGATGGCTGAAGTCACATCAGCTACCCACCCTTCTGCCAAAAACCACCAATGTGAATGGGCATTAATAAACTGCCACATAATCACCCTACAGGAGAGCTAAAAAACAGGTGAGAACAGTAACTTCTTCAGCTGCTACAAATAAATAGTTGACTGGGATTCCTCAAGCTTGTAGCTTGAACTGGCTGAGGATTTTCCTGTTCAAAAAAAAAAAAAAAAAAAAAAAAAAAAAAAAAAAAAAAGCTCTCAAGACTTTGCTAAAGTGTGGGGATGGCTATGAAAATACCAAGCAAATGCTAGGAAATTGCTACCCAAGAAAACAAAAAGTCAGGTGAGTCCTTGCAGAAGAAAATATCAATTCTGTCCTCAGTGAACTGGAAGCAATGGAAACTGCTGGTATTTACATATCAGTTCTGAAACTCTGACTGTGTTTTTCACAAGGGTTTTCACAGGCAGCTTTTACATGCCTATGCCATGGGTTGGATGTTTACATAAAGCTAAGTAGACCTCTATAATATGCTAGCTATATCATCCTCATGTCATTATCAAATGTATAATAATAAAGACCTTAGGATCTTGTGAGAAGTCTGTGCTTTACAAAATGATAATGCTTGCAGGAAAAAATAATTTTATGAAATAATGTATTTGGAAAAAATATAAACAGTATTCTCAGCATGTAAAATTTTATTCAAACCCATAAGCTTTAATATAATTTTTGTATATACATCATTTGTATTCTATCACATCTTATGCCAAGTGTGTAATCTTTTGTTTGCTCCATCAAATATTTTATACTGAATATATGCAAATTATTTTTGAAAAATGTAAATAATCAAAGAAAAATGATGTGCTTTCCTAAGACCAAATTTGATTTTATACTGGTCAAGCAGCAATCACACAGGAAAAAAATGTACTGCTATGAGGTCAAACAGTGGGCACGGGAAAATCCCAAATCCATTTAGTGCAAAGGTGAGAACGGGTAATTACAGCAGTTCCAGGTCCCTCGTGTGCTGCCCTGAAGGACCCTAAGCAGAGTGGTGACGGAAGCCAGCTAAGCAGGCCGGCTTCTGGCGGGGGCAAGTTTCATCTTCCTTCCGTCCTAAACTGCCTGCCCTGATCTACATGGATGTCTTCACTTTATACGCCTGTACTGGAGGGCAAATTCTGTTTTTGAAAATACAAAAAAAAAAAAAAAAAAAGAAGTTCTGTATTTTATTTCCCCCCCCCCCTTCCATCTACCCTGTTCCCCAAATCCCCAAAGTGGAATTCCACACGGTTTGTCTTGTCGTTTTCACAGGTCAGTAAAGAAACTTAAAGCATGTTATTGCTTTGTTTTATTGTGAGGTAATGCGAATTTCTTTTTGATATGAAAACAAAAACTTCATGAAGGAAACATTGCAGGGACAAACTTATCAATTTAAGCGGTTTTGGCCTTTTAGGACCAAATTCTTGCCTAACTGTATCCTGAGGAACTGACAGTTTGTATCCTCAGTACATGTACCAAGTCCTTTCCGCACAATAACTGGCACTCTCCTGTGGCACCTCTACAGGTGCCATGAGTGGAACAAGCCCCAGCAGTGACACGGTTACTGGTGTGCCGGGCACCGCGGCCTCCACAGCGAGCCCAGGGGCACGGACCGCAGCGCCAACATGGCGCCCTCCCCTCAGCCCCCTCCCGCCATGACGTGCCCTGAGCTGCCCCGGCCCCCGCTCCGGCCTATGCCGCCCCCCAGGCACACCGGAGGCGGCCATTCCTCCCGGAGGCCGCCATAGACCTCCCTTTCCCGCCGCTGTTCCCTCACAACCCCGCGCCCGCCGCTCCCCGTGGCTGCGGGGCTCGTGCAGACCCAACCCAGCCCCAAAGGGGGAGAAGAGGGCGGAACGGCTTCACTTCCGCTCCTGCGCATGCGCCGCGCACGCCCCAAAGAGCGCCGCCGCAGCGGCCGCGCATGCGCAGCGCCCACCCTGAGGCCGGGCAGAGCCGACGAGTGGCGCCGCCCGCGCGCAGCGCCCTGTTCCCCGCCGAGCGGAGCCGAGCGGAGCCGAGCGGGGCCGAGCGGGGCCGAGGGCATTTCCGGGGGCGGGAGCGGCGCGCGGGGAGCGGCGCGGCGCGAGCAGAGTTGACTATATATGGTCAAAGGCAGGGGAGAGCGGCGCGCCGCGCGCGCGCTTCCTGCTTGGTGCCGCTGCGCGCCGCGGGGCTGAGGTGGCGGCGGCAGCAGGAGGGAGAGGCCGCTCTGCCCGCGCGCTTCGCCTCGCTTGCCGGCGCCACCGCCCGCCTGTGGCGGTAACAAGTGGCCCACGATGCCCTACGAGATCAGTAAGTGCCCGGCGCGGGGCTGGGGAGGCGGCGCGGGCGGGCGGCAGCCTCGCCCAGCGCTCGTGCCGCCCGCGCGGCGACCGTTGGCGCGGCCGTTAACGGCCCCCGAGGCGGCGCGGGGCGGGCGCGGAGCCGGCGCTTCCTTCGTGGCCCGGTGGCAGCAACAAGTGTCCGCGGCTCCCGGGCCGGGGAGGCGCCTGTTAACGGCGATGAATAAAACCGTAAAATCTCTTTTTATTTTTTTCTCTCTCTTTTTTTTCCTTTTTCATTCCGTAGAAAAAGTGTTTGCCAGCCTCCCACAGGTGGAGAGAGGCGTTTCCAAAATTATTGGAGGTGATCCTAAGGGCAATAATTTTCTCTACACTAATGGAAAATGTGTCGTCATCAGGAACATTGATGTAACGTATCCTGATTTTTTATTTATTTATTTTTTATTGCTTCACTTGGTCAAGTTTCATTTTGCTCCCCAGCCACTCTCCCTTAAGAGCCAGTGTTTTAGTCTCACTTAGTGAATTCGTTTGAGATTGCAGATCTGTGATGAGCAAGGCAGGAAGAGGAAGGGTGCATGACTCAGGCGTAAAGCTATGGGCAGTGACCATAGAGATGTGCAGAAATATGTAGTTTTCCTGCCTCCTTCATGCAGAATTTGCAGAGAAGAGTAGGTCCATGTTAGTTGGCCCTGCTTACCATAATTCTGCTGTGAACTTGAGAAGTGATATGTCTAATGAGTGAAAGCTTCCCTTTTGGTTTTCCGGGGCCTTTTTTTAAGTGCTGTGTTCAAATTTATTACTCCATATATGCTAGTCTGTTTATTTTCCCACTGCACTCCAGGAATCACAACAGTTGTTAGTTACTTGACTGGGTGGCAGTCTGTCTGTGCATGCAGAGTTCTTAGCTCTCCTCATAAGGAATTTCTTGCGGATTAAATGTTACAATATCACTTCCCAGTATTGTCAGTGGCAAGTTTTTTATTGTCTGTGGTGACAAGAAGTGGCAAGTGTGTTATTTAAATTACTCCTTCAAAGATTACTCTGAAAAAGTAGGGAGAAAGCATTACATGTATATGTACATATGCTATTTTCTTAGTGATTTTTTTTTGAAAACTAATGTTATGTCTTTCAGAACAAGTGCTTATATTCTGCACAAATCAAACTCGAGGCTTTGCTTTCCTTTTTATTCATAACTTTGGCTTTCAGTAAGGCTGATTATACATATGCCTCTGGAATTTTCAGGTCTCTGTAACAATGGATTTGTTAATGACTGCAAAACAACTTTGTAAAATAAACTTTTGCAACTATTTTCCCAATTTCTTGCTCTGCAAATCTTCTATTGACATGGCATAATATGGAAATGCTGTTAAACAATTTCTCAAGTTTTTTGTTTGATATCAATTAGATATTTTTCACTTACAGTACAAGCAGTACAAATCTGTTTGTTACTGATGTCTCAGTATAATGTGGTAATAAAGTTTCACTGTTGATACCAAGAAAAGTTCAATTTTCTGAAACTGAAGTTCTCAATAGTGCACAGTGGAATTGAAGAAAAGCCAGTCTGCTTACCGCACAGCTTCTTTCCCAGTTGGATAGTGTGACCTTCTCCTTTGCACTGTAATTAGTATTCATCCAACCCTATTCTGAGAGTGAACTGGAATAAAACCATTTTTCTTTTGGCTTTCTGAATCAGCTTGCAGTGCAAATAACAGTACTTGTGGAAGCCAGAAGGTAGAGCTCGTAGCAACGTCTGAATACAGGAGAGGTAGAACTGTAGAAACTCCACAATTTCGGTCAGTTTAAACTCTCAGTGGCAGTGGAGGGTGTAGGTCATAAAAACTTATATTTTCACCGTGTAATTCCTGCTTGTATCCGAGTTTACCTGAACTGGCAAATAGGGAGACATTGTTACCATTAATGATTGACAGATCACATTCCCCCAGGCTACCACAGAGTGTTTTGTAGCAGTGATGTGGAAATGGCCCAAAGAGGACAGTGTAGCTTTTATGTCTAGAAAATGTTGTGGTTTGTTTCTAAACCTGGATGGAAAAGTGTCTGCTTGCTAACTGAGAAAGATGCCTTCATTGAAAGTGTAGAATGGCTAAGAACAACCAAATAAATAGCTTGTAACAACCAAATGGAAGACTTGGAAGTGCCTCTACAAGCATTTTTCCTGGTGTCAACTGGAACAGTCATGCTCTAATTAAAAAGAAACAAACAACAAAGAACAGGCCCATCATTAAAATGTAGTGATTGGCTCCAAAAAGCTTCTGAAGTTGTAGCAACAGCTCAACTATGGTGCTGAGTAAAGAATGCTTGTTGTTTGCGTGTGTTTTTTTTTTATTTTTTTTTTTTTTGAACATGAGCTGGAAACTTTAAAGGGGGAAGAAGGGCTGGAAGCACTGTAAATAAGAAGGACTAGTGATATTTGTAGAGTTTCATGCCTCATTAATATTGTGTCTTCTTTAAGTTCTAAGCTTCAAAGTAAGCTTGGACCCATGAACTACTCAATTTCTTAAGTGGCTCTAGTTTCTGTTTAAAAGCATAAGCAGCATAAACTTTCCCTTTGAGCCTATCCATGAACTTACTCCTAATTCTCTTTGGAAAATAACAGTAGTAAATTAGTATCAGGTACAGCATTTGTCCTAGTTAACATAATTCTATGTTTAAATCTTAGAAATGCCCTTTTTTGGTTGTGAAAGATAAATTAGAAAATTCATCCTACAGATAGGAATATTATCAAATAACCAACATGCATCTCTCTCTCTTTCCATCAAAGATCTCTTAATCATAGTAATGATATCTTGAACTTACAAGCCTGACGTTTTATCCTCCTTCCTCAGGCATACTCACACGTTCTTCTTAATTCAGTCTGTCATTCCAGTCTCATGGCTACTTAGCTTCAAGGGTTCTTGGAAGTTTTGCTATAAGGCACCAACTTACAATGTATATTCTTATTAACAAAAGGTGCTTTTCTGAGCACCCTGAAATTGTAGGTGATGTAACTATAGTATAGGGAAAAAAGTGTTTTCAGGTAACACGAAATGGAGAGTGACGTGTGGACACTGTAAATGCAGATATGTGTGACTTAAGTGGCGTTGTAATGCACTTGAGCAATGTAAAAGCCCACTGCGCCAGGAATGGAAAAGGCTGCTGCTTGCATGAGTAAGCTGTATTCTCTCTCCTGAGATTTACTGCACTGTGAGAGACTGTTTGCTTCCTAAAACAGCTTCCTGAAACAGAGCAGGTGCTTTAGTTTTTCCTGATTGGACAGCTCAGTCACACCATAACACCAGGTGATTTTTTTGGATATAATTGAATAAATGTATATTAATTATAGCTACTAAAACGGATTCTTTCTCTGGCTCTGCAAGTCTACGGTTTGAATCTAGAGAGTACTTTTTAGCCAGCATAAAAAAAAAAAAAAGTCCACAAAAGTAGAATAAGGTATTACTGATTTAGTATACTGATGTTCTGTGTTTCTGCACCTGAAGGATGTTCTGTGTGGAGATTTTATATAGTTTTTAATTTGAAGGCAGATATTGGAAGAATTCTGTCTTGATGTCATGCTTTTGATGTGGCATGTCAGTAGTGTAACCCTTATCTCCTGAGACACCAGATCACCTTAACTGTCACACCTGGAGCATCTGAAAACACATTTAAGACTGAAAAGATGGAATTGTGATAGAGCAGCAGTGATTGATGCATTTCTTTCATTATTCCAGTACAACTGTTGATGCTGGGGAAAACTTTTATGGTGCTGTATTAGATTTTTGACTAGATTTCAGTTGGCAGAAGAGAGCAGATCTTTCACACCTCATTAGTTACTGAGTGTTCTTGAGTACATATCAGTGAGTAACTTGGGTGCAATGTATTGTACTTAACTGTAGTAGAACTGGATGTGTGCTGCAAAGCACAGAGTGTCTTAAGTTTTCTACCTAGATAATTGTTTTACCTGGCCAGCCCTGTTAAAGTTATAAAGTCCTTTTTTGTTTTTGTTTCTTTGGGGATCAGCAGATTCTGAAGAAGGAAATAGCAGAGGAAATAGTTTCAATTTCAAGCAATAGCAGTTGTGAAAAATTACTATGTTTTAGTCATAGCAGATAGTGATTTTGTTTAATGTGCTCTGTGCTTTTTCCGTGTACATTTTGGTTTTAGCCATTTTTTTCAGTTTAAAATACAAGATGGAGGGAAGGGATGAGAGGAGGAATGCAGAGGCAAAAAATCTGAGCTTTCTCTTTGGACATATAATTTTACTACTGTGGAAAATGGGAAATGCTACTTAGTAATTCTTTTTGTTCTTATTTTTCTCCTTTAAACTAGAATCCTGCAATTGCGGACATCTACACTGAGCATGCCCATCAGGTTGTAGTTGCCAAGTATGCTCCCAGTGGATTTTACATAGCATCTGGAGGTAACGTATCTGCACGTGGTGCATGAGCTGTATGGACAGAGCTGTTAAAGTGCTTAACACAGAACTTATGTAGTAAAGCAGTGCTGCACGTTGGCTACATATATTCTGTGCAACAATGTGACCTACTTTAATGTAATTCTCTGTGCGTTTGGGGAAGAACCAATTTAGTACCAATTTTTATGTACTTCTAGCCTCTTTCTAAAGCAGTGAGTTTAGGGATATGCTTGTTCTTTTAAAAATGGTATTATTTAAATAAAAGAGAATCTGAAAATGAGCTTTAAATGCTTAATCTGTTTAGAGTTAGAGGAGAAATCTTAACATAATTAGTTGCTTTTTTACGTGCAGCAGAATGAAACATTATTTCTGAAATATAGGATGATTGCTTTGGTGTGCTCATACTTGGATACTTCGAGGTGAAGTGATTCTAGTACAGCCGTTTCCCTCCACATTTCTTGCTGTCAGAACTTGGCAAAATTTGTCATATTTTTTCTTACTGTTGTAACCCAAATTAAAGGCTTTCCTCTGGTAAGTTGGCATGGGAAAGGCACTCATCCTTAACTTAACTGTGTAATGTATTTGAATCCGTAGACTGAGAATGGGTAGCATGGACGTTTTGTGGTCTCCCTTGGATAATTAGCAGAAATAGTTGCATGTTTAAATGCTATATATGTATCTCTTGAGTACTGAGAAACCTTTAAGGCCGTTCCCCCCCACTTTCCACCGAAGGAACCAAAGCCAAGAAAATCCTTGGCTCAGTCTTGTGTATGGACCATATGTTAAACTAATGTGGTCTTTGTGCTTTAGATTTGTGCTTCATTGGTCCCTCAATATAACTATCAGCCTTTTTTTCTTAAAACCTTGTTAATTTTAATTCTTCTGTAGAAGAACAGTAGTATAGTAGTATACACACAGTCCCCACTTGAAGATGTTTTTCAGTAGCCATCTAGTTAAAGAACCTCCTTCATTTTAGGGAAGTATTCAGATGACTCTGTTTTTTCACAAGTTCTTGTCCATCAAAATAAGGAAGCCTGGGTTGCAGCATTGCCCTTAAGCTGTCTTCTGTATCAGTTGTAAAGTCTCATGATACTGCAGAGCATGGGTATGAAGAAAATATTAGACTGTTTATGCTGTTTTAAGTGTACTGTAAGGTTTATCTGTATCTCCTAAGCAAGTTTGAGCTAGATGTAATATACTTTATTACTTGATGCTCTTGATTGGATAGTCCCTTAGCAAAATGTTCCATGGTTTTTATAGAAGTTTCCCTATATTGCAGTCATTAACAGGTAAAATAAATGGATATAACATGAAGTTAAAGCTGTGTGTGCCCTATCAGAGATAGAGCACAACAATTGGATTTTTGAAGTCTAATTTCATCACAATGAGAAATTAGAATCTGTCCTTTTGGCAGAAGTGGAAAAGATGAGCATGGGGATGCCTTATGTCTAAACTAGGTTATAAAGATGCACTGATAAATGGTGGATCTTAGAATCATGAGTTCTGCTGAGTTGAATGGCACCTTTTAGTATGTGATTTACTGCTAAACAGTAGCTTTTGTTTGAAAGGTCTAACTCACATAATCTTCTATGTGAGTTTCATTACAAAAGTAGGAACTTGACTGTGTCTAGAACAACTCCTATTTACAGTGCTGCAAGACAGTATTTCTAGTGAAAAGAAGCAAGCTCTAGACCCCTGTAATACTGGGGAGAACAATGTCCAAAGAAGCTCTCATTGTATTACAACTTCAGTTATGATCTGTGCTATGTCTGCTGCTTGTAACATTACTACTTTTGAATATTCTGTTGGCTTCCTTTGTAGTAATCCAGACACTGCATATGATACCAGCACAGTTAAGTGCATACATACTTCAGATAGGAAAAAGTAGAAAGAATACTGAAACCAGTACTGTGGGCAGAAATCTCTTCACAGATACACAAAGACCGATACCTGTATGTAGAAGAGATTGGCTTCAAGGGTGCAAAAAAGCTGAAGTATGAGTCTTAGTACATCAGCTACTGTCCAGCACCTTATTCTCTTTCTTCTAGGTGTAGAGTAGGCTACCTTTGAGTGGTTTGTGGATAATAGTTGTAATTGAGAGGGAGATTTCTGCTCCTGTTTTGGTGAGCATATGTGCACGTGAACACTTAAGAGAGACCAACAGATAACGTGTGAGTTTCTACCGTCTCAGTATGCAGTTTTTTGCTTGTCTCTTCTGAAAGTTGGTTGTAATATTTATTGTTGCACATCTTAATATCTTGTTAAAAAAGAAAACACTGTGTCTCAGTGAACTGGACGTAGTCTTCAGCATTCCTAAATCAAGTGATTTGTAGTTGTTGTAAGATTGTATATCTCTAGTACAAGTGTTGAGAGTAGTTGAAAATTTTTATCCTGACAGATTGATGAGTCATATGACTGAGTAATGCTGGAACAACAATAGTTATGTTCTGTTATGGCAGATGTCTCTGGAAAGCTGAGAATCTGGGATACTACACAGAAGGAGCATATACTAAAGTATGAGTATCAGCCATTTGCAGGAAAAATAAAGGATCTTACATGGACTGAAGACAGCAAGAGAATAGCTGTGGTTGGAGAAGGAAGGGAAAAGTGAGTAATTCTTCTATGTGCTGTAAACTTTTATATTCTAACAAAGCAAGTTCTTTGATACAGAAGCTTTTAATACTTCAAGGAAATAAAGTCATGGTTTGTTCCTTGTTTAGACTTCAAGATATGCTGCTCAGCAGCTGCTCAGATTTTTTTATGCAGTATTTGACAACGGTAGAGTGAGTGGCTTATGTACTGAGCAAAGCCAATTCTATTTGAATTACACAATTCAAAAATGGGGGCTTTTGATTGGCTTTTAGAAGGGGGATTTTATTATGTTAATTAAAAAATCACAACCGGTTATCCTTGTCTAAATGTGATGCCTGGTTTGGCCTGAAATTTATGACTTTTCCTTAAGTTCCTTAAGAAAAAATGTTAGGAGACTTGGCATACTTTTTAAGTCAGAGTCTGGAGCAGACGATCTTAGACTATATGGTCTTAAAAATAAGTTTTCCGTACCTGCTTTTTTTTTTTTTTTATCTATATATAGATAGATATACAGTGTCCTGACATTCTTTGTTTCCTGTTGCTTCATTTTCTCATTATAGATGAACTAGTGTGCTGTATATTGTCCATCAGTTACTATTTTATATCATTTCTCCCTCCTCACCTTCCCTAGTTAGTGGGGGGAAAAAAAGTGCCAATAAACTTGGTACCCTCCGTGAGGAAGCTTGCTGGTTTCATGTTATGCATATATGCCTTCACTTGAAAATTTTGCTGAAATGATTTTATAAAACCCCTTTGAATTTCAGTGCTCCAAGAGTATAGTGCCAGCGATACTGATTACATATTTTTTAAGTTATTTTAAAGTAAGAATTGACTTATGTAAACTTTTTCTTTAATACTTTTCAGTACTAACTTGATATTTTGTTGAGATTCATGTGGTAAATCTAAGTATTTCTTATGCCTTCTTTCTTGATAATAATTAAATTGCCCTCCTGTGACATGTGGGTAAGAGTTCAGCTCTTGGCAAGTAAAACTGTACTAGCTAATTGGTTTTTCTTGTGAAGTATTGATGGAAAACAAAAACACTTTCTTCTAAATGAGATGTTATTGTCCAAGCTAAATAATCGGGTAGTAGATCTGATACTATTGTTATTGAAACTCTCCATTTTGTATAGGACTGAACAGTGGGAACAGCTTACTGCTTTCTTTTATAAACCTGATCTTTTAGACTTTTTTTTTTTTTTTTTTAACTTTTATGTTTCTGAATTTTAGAACCTTTATACATAAAACTTGTCTAGTCCCTTTGCCAAATGTCTCTTTCCAGCAAGATCTCAAATACCCTTCAGGGAACAATGATGCACTTGCGTGAGATTAACAGCATGACCTAATTTCTTTTCTTTGAGTGTGCTCAAATCTGCTCTTTGCAATTGCTTAAGGAGTTAATCTACATTTAACTTTTATGAATTGCTGTTATTGTCTGCTTCTCTAACTAGATTTGGAGCAGTGTTCCTGTGGGATAGTGGTTCTTCTGTTGGTGAGATTACTGGGCACAACAAAGTGATCAATAGCGTGGACATAAAACAAACAAGACCTTATCGTCTAGCAACTGGCAGTGATGACAACTGTGCTGCTTTCTTTGAGGGACCACCATTCAAGTTCAAGTTTACAATAAGTGTGAGTTTGTTTAGCTTCTGTTAAGCTTACAAGCAAGTCAACAAAATCTTTGCAACAACCTTCCAGTTTTTGTCACAACTCGCTGTTGTAACAGAAGTTCTTAGCTTCCTCTCTCAAGGTCTAGTCTACGTCAGCTTCCTTAAATTCATGTTTGAGCACAACCGAAGGATTTTCTCAAGCCAGCAAAGCCAAAATAAAAATAAGTGATTGGTTAGGAAGAAAACCTTCAAATCTGCTTAAGAGTTTGAGTGGTCAAATCTTAAATTCCAAGGCAGCTTTGAGAGAGTGAGCACAGGTATTTGAAAATACGACTACTTTCTTCAAGAAATATATGTGTAATTTCTGAGGTCAGTGTTATGTTTGTATGGTACTTTCCATTTTTTGTTTCTTATTGTAGTAATTAAATCTCTTATATAAATGAAACAAAGCTTGGCACTACATTTAAAATGTTCAGGTCTTTGTTACTTGAGGCCAAAGAAGGTTAAAAAGCTAAGACATTCTGCAGCTGTTCCTGATGTCAGAAAACATGTCTTTTGCCTCAAAAAACTCTCAATGGTACTGGATTTTATTTCAGCAGAAAGTCCAGAAAGTTTGTTTTGCTCTTATTTAGTTTTAAAAGTATAGTAGTAGGGATTTATTTTAATAAGCATGTGCCTTGAGTAGACTTTATGCACTGAATTTAGTAAGACTTCGATTCGCGCTCTAGAAAAGGAATTGTTTTGAGCTCTGCAATCCAGTGAAATGATGTAGTTGCCAAATATATTTCTGAACTTAAGTTGCTACTTACATTTTGCTAAGCTAAGTCCAAATTGCTTAACAAGAGTGCTCGGTCTGGTATGCGTCTCCTTTTTACAGTGCCAGTTGATTTGATGTATGGTCTTCATGTATAGGCTGTTACGTGGCTTAGACTAGAACCTAAGGTATCATTTAGAAAAAAAATCTATATTTAATCCAAGAAAGTAGGGTAGAATTTGCCTTTCGTAATACTAAAAATAGTCCTCCAAATCTCATTTCATGGGTACTTTGGCCTCATTGCGGTGCTTCTCTATTTAACAGGTATTCTAGCTAGCATCATTTGAATAGTCTCCTATTTGTCAATACTCTATTTAGGGAGCACACATCATTGTCTGGTTACTTCACAGATCTAGCACTACTGAAATTCTCAGAATTGGAAATCCAATAAAACAATAGTTTATTCTTCATGTTCATGTTTTTATGATTTTGGGGATAAGATACTTTACATAAATTGACAGTTCAAGCATCAAAATTTGGAGAATGCTGGAGAAGAATTAATAGACAGGAGGGCAAGAATCCTATCTTTGCATCTCAGCTGCAGTTGATGTTTTCACTCCCCATGCCTTAAGCAGGAGTACTCATTCCCATGGTGTTGTTCAAGCAGCTTGGCACCACATCAATATGGATCCCACATTTTTTTCCCTGGGCTGTTCTTGAGACCCATGATCCTGTTTAGTTAGAGGCTGCTGTAGAGGCTAAACTTGCTCTGCAGTGGTTAAGTGGCAGCATTCTCTGCGTTCTCTCCCACACAGCTACCTTATGGCTTGAATACAAGAGAAATTAACTGTCACGAATTATTTTGTAAGTAGATAAATATAAGTAGTTCCGCTTTTAGATTGAGTGCTGATTTTTCTTTCTTTTTTCTTCTTCCACAGGACCATACACGGTTTGTGAACTGTGTGAGGTTTTCTCCAGATGGAAACAGATTGGCTACAGCTAGTGCAGATGGCCAGGTAAAAATAAACAAACCCCTCTGTAGCAGGATCAGTTTTGTAAAATGTCTAACTCTTATTCTGTGAAATGCCTGACTGTAACGTTCAGTGCCTTCCTGTAGTGCTGCAGCAGCTGTGATGTCTGTCAGACTATTCTCACTCTGCTTTTTTTCTCTTCTATTTCTCTACTGTATTACTTTTCAAAGAGGTTATTTTGTCAGGAATATACCAGAGCTTTAGCATATGTATGTCCTTGTTGCAGTTCTGAAAAATTCACAGAAATACTAAGCTCTCTGATAGCATTCTGACTGATAATGACAGGCCGACAACAACACTTCTGCTGTGGGGAGATCCTTACAGGTAGGCAGATCCCCCTGACTGCAGTGCTGTTGTCAACCTGCCATCACAGCAAGGGTCAAAAATGTCAGAATCTGGTGTTCAGATGCCACGTTCAAAATTGTGGTAGAGTTGCTCATTGTGTTTATTTACACTTGTCATCTCTGTTCATGAGTCTTAAATAACAAATATTTATGCTTCTTGTTTGGTAATCTTGCAAGTGCTCCATGTAACAGAAGAGTGATCTGTACAATGCAAGTGATGTAACATTTCCAGTCTCTAAAGAGTATGTATGTTTGCTCTCTTAAGATCTTTGTCTATGATGGGAAGACTGGAGAGAAAGTGTGTGCTCTCGGTGGAGGCAAAGCTCATGATGGGGGTATTTATGCTGTAAGTATTGCCTCATTTGTGTAAGTGAAGCTTAGTATTCATTTCATTACTGAGTTCATGGACTGTGAAATATTGCAGTAATAAATTTATTTACTGTCTTGTGGTGGCATTTGTTTTTACAGATTAGCTGGAGCCCTGATAGTAGTCAACTGCTTTCTGCTTCTGGAGATAAAACAGCTAAAATCTGGGACGTTGGTGCTAATTCTATCGTTAGTACTTTCAACATGGGATCAAATGTTTTGGATCAGCAGCTAGGGTGCTTGTGGCAGAAAGACCATTTACTGAGTATTTCTCTCTCTGGCTATATTAATTATTTGGACAAGAACAATCCAAATAAGCCTTTGCGTGTCATAAAGGTAGGTTGAACGTCCGTTTTTGCACAGCTTCTACAGTAAACAGTTCAATGACTGCAATTGTTTAGATGGAATAGAAATTATTAAAACAGAGTTTTGTTGTATTTTGCCAAACCAGTTATGGGGACTGGCTCTTGAAAGTTATATAAATCAAAGTTAAGATTTTGTGGGGTTGTGGGGAATTACTGTGCATTTTGGCTTCAGTTAAAGTTATAAAACTCTTTTATAGCACCTTTAAGTATTCTTGATATGAAAAAAGACATACAACATAGAAAACAACCAAGGATGTCTGTTCTTCATCATTCTACAACCGTAGTGCACTGTGAACAAGGTGACTAAGGTCACTATACTGTTGAGCTTTAATTTTGGAAATTATAGAGTTCGCTGACACAGCACTCTCACGGGAACTTACATTTTTACATGAACTAGAAATAGATGTCCCAGATTCCTGCTATTGCCTCTTTAAATCTGGTGATCAGTGTGGGTACATGACCATATTTAGTCTTCGCCCCCTGCACCATAAAGTGACTGAACAGTAAACTTGATGAAAAAGCTGTGAAAGTATCTTGGTCCAGCAGGCTCAGTAACAGGGTTGTTTACAGTGCCTACTCATTCCTTTTAAGGAGCAGTGCATGGAAATAGCCATGCTGCAAACCTTAAATCATTGTACCGTTAATTACTAATTTGCCTGCTGGGTGACACTTAATGCTTAGGGAGAAAATAATGTGTTGTTTTTTGAATTGCCTGTGATCTTTCTCAAACAAGTTTGATTTATGTATAGATAAAAAAATGAGAATATTCTCATCAGAAGTTATTGTGCCTTATTCACAGGGTCATAGTAAATCGATTCAGTGTCTCACGGTGCATAAAAACGGTGGAAAGTCCTATATTTATTCTGGAAGCAATGATGGTCATATTAATATCCTTTGAATGGTAAAGGGATAGCTGTTTTAACCTGTTAGATTGAAAGAGTGTCTTAAAATGCTTTGCTTAAGATGGAAGCTAACATTACTGGATACAAATTATTATTTTTTGCCTGGAAAAGTTTGTTTTGCTTTTTCTCTAACTTTTCTATTGCTTGCCTCTAACTGCCTCCTTGTTGTCGTTAAAATGCGCTGATTCTTAATTCTCAGTTCTCACTGCGTGTGGTAGATTGTTAGCATAGAAGAAGTAATCATAAATTCTCTTGTAGCTGCCCATGTGTGCATTGTCTTAAATGCCAGCTTTGTATGTCTGTCTGCTGCTGCTGCTCTTACTTGCAGTAGACAGATTGATTTACTTTTTAGATTTTCAGGAAGAGAACTAAATCTTGTTGCACACTGTGGCTCAGACAAGTGTTCCTTAGAGTTATATTTTTTTTTTCCCCCCCACCTCTATGTAAGTAGCTTTCTGAAGTTCTTTATCACCTTAGTTCTGTTTTTTATTTGGTATCTCAAGTGTAATAAGGTTTTTTCACGAGCCAGGAGAATTTGTATTTAGGTTAGAGCTACAGCAATTAGAGTCTTGTTGGCTTCTGGAGCAAGATCCTCGGAATGCAGTCTAGGTTCTCAGACGGCGTTTTCAGAGGGTTGGGCTGTGAGGTGTGTAGCTAACACATTGCACCAACATGTTTAAAAGTTCCTTAACCCTGTTGTGCACATTACTGGGATTCCGAAACTGGAGAGAATGATGGCTTTTCTGGGAAAGGCCACACAAACCAGGTCTCTAGAATGGCAGTGGACGAAATGGATCAGCTGGTCACCTGCAGCATGGATGACACTGTGCGCTATACCAGCGTCAGCAAGAGGGATTACAGGTTAGTGAAACCAGTGCCTCTTGTTCTTGTGGTGCGGCCCCTGTTATACAAGAAGAGTTCTGTTTATTTACGTGGAGAGAATTCTGCACTACAACTCGTTCAGGTTTTAAGTTACCATGGAAACTATAGAAATGATTGACTTTTTTTCCCCTTATAAAACAAGAAATACATCCTAGACTTTTCTCTTTGTGTCCTTTTTACTGATTAGGTACCTGTCCTGTATTGGGTGGCTTAATTGGTAGGTAGCAGGAAGTGTGTGTTTTTCTGTACTTAATAAATACATAGGAGGACTCAGCATATTTGAAATGTGTGAGTAGGACGTGTGGGAAGTGGCTGTTTCTTCACAGAAATAACAATTGAAGCAAAAAAAAAAAATCTTAAGATCACCTAGTTGAACTCAAAAAGCAGACTCCCACATAGTAACAGTAATTTCTATTTCCAAGGTATACTACCCTATCAAGATGCTGACATTCTAAAGAGTAAACACAAGGAGAATGCAGATAATGAATTCTTTACATTATGCAACTTCTTGAAGATCATTAGGAGTGACTATTTAAGTAGTCATTTTAAAATAATAAGCATTGAATAATTTATTGTTTTGTCTTCCTATTTCACCACCTTTCTTCAGTGGCCAGGATACTGTGAAAATGGATGTTCAACCAAAATGTTTAGCTGTTGGTCCTGGTGGATATACTGTAGTTCTGTGCATTGGACAAGTGAGTATAAGCTCGTGGATTATCTGTACAAATGTTCTGTTAGGTAATGCAGCGTGTACAGTAACGTGATAGTAACTGTGATGGAAACTTGTGTAGTGTGTGATCACCGCGTAGTCGTGGGGTACTTACTAATAAGCCTCTGAGAATATAACTAAGCAAGATACTTGTTACAGCTTTGTCTTGCTTCTTGTACCAATTCTGACTATTTCTGTAGACTTTACGGTTGTGTAGTCCCTAATGTGGATTTGTTTTTGTCAGTCTAGCTTTGTGCTGGAAGTAAAATGCACTGATGTAAACCTGTGTAGAAAACTCTTTACCTGCTTGGTCAGAGCTGCTGAATATATTTAAAAAAAAAAAAAAAAAAAAAAGAAAAAAAAAAAAAAGAAAGATGAGTAAGCTGTAGGTTGAAGTGCTTCTGATACGTATCATCTCAGTGATTGACTGCAAGGAGTAGAGAGCTCCTGAAACCTTCGAATTGCTGCTGTTTTCAGAGTTATGGTTTCTGGTTCCCTTTCCTTTTCCATATGTCTTTCCTTCTTGGAGAGAGGGAACCAAAAAAGGGGAAAGTAGAAAAGGGTAAAATGGGAAAAGTAACTTTATTCTGTCATGTAATTTGGGTGCAATAAATAGCTCATCTTTTATATACTGATAAGTGACTTATAAGAATGCGTGGCTTTTTTGGCTTTTAAATGTTTAAGATTTCTCTGATACAGATTTATGTAAATGTATAATCATATTCTGAAAGTGATTTTTCAGCATTTCAAGTACAACCATGTTAATCTCCAAGTAATGCTCTTAGTTCATATATTCAGTGAGGGAGTTTTGGGGAGGGGATTTTTCAGCTTCTTTCCAACAACATGCAAAACTAGAAACCTGTGTCATTGGGGCTATTTTAGTGTCAGAGCATCGTGAATCTTGGCTCTGAGTTTAGGATATCCAGTAGTGTTGGCCAAATGTGGTTTTCCATGTGAGTTACAACTCCACTTGCTTATTAGGTAGAGTTGGATGGGAGATAAATCTTAATCTCAGGATCACCTTGCCTGCAAACTTGCCCCGCTTCCTCTCTCCCTAAGAGTTAAGTAGGAAGGTCATAAGTGTTGCTAAAAACACTGCTTTGTCTGCTCCTTTTATGTTCTGACCAACCATGGGGAAGCAGAATGCAACAGAGCATATCCTCAACTACTTAATTTAGAGTACTCCTAAGCACTGGAGCACAACGGGATTAATTAGTCGCCACCCACAGGCATTTCTCCCACCCCCTTCTTTTTTATTTTTATAGCGGATCAGTGTTGATTTGCTTTGTGTCAAAATGTCATAAACCTTTGAGCAGCATGGATTTTTATTTATAACTGAGCAACATAGCTAAGTCATAGTCATTTATTAGACATTTGGAAGAAGGATTTTAGTAATTTTTGATTCTCTATTTACAGATTGTGTTGATGAAAGATAAGAAAAAGTGTTTTGCGATCGATGACCTTAGCTACGAGCCAGAGGCTGTAGCCGTTCACCCCGGGGGAGGCACCGCCGCCGTGGGAGGAGCGGTAAGGCTGCACTTTGTAAAACTCCCCTGGCACTTGAGCTAGTAACGGTAACACTCAACAAGAGTAGGTCTGTTGTAACAACTGTCAGCTACTAATTCTTAACAGCAGCAGTACTGCAATAAGTAAATTACATGTAAATACAGATCATCGACTTTCATTCCCCAGATTCTTCCACCCTTATGACTCTACTAACATATTCTTGATTTTTTTTGTTCGTTGTATTTGCAGTCTTTAATTTGTTAATGTTTCCATTCAGTAGTAAGTGAAATAGGCATTTTACAGAATTTTACCCAAGTTTCAGAAATCTATTTTATATTCTAGACTTGGTAAATTGTAGCTAATATGAATGAGAATTTCTTTATTTCCCGATGTAAATAGTACCAGATGGAGTTGGTGAAAGAGTCCTGGAAACTCAACAAGTCTTCATGTTTCTATTGTAAATTGTTTTTTTGTTTCTTTCCTTCTTCTCTGCCTTGAATTTGTAGGATGGAAATGTGTACTTGTACTCCATCCAAGGAAACTCTTTGAAAAATGAGAAGACTTTGGAAGCTAAAGGTCCTGTGACTGACCTGGCATATTCTCATGATGGTGCCTTTCTTGCAGTCTGTGATGCAAACAAGGTTGTCACTGTCTTCAGTGTTACTGATGGCTATGCGGTAAGAACTGCTCTGCCCTTTGTGGTCTTTTTTTTCTTTTTTTAAAGACATATGTTGACTTAAGATCTTTTGTAAAATGGACAAAAATTGCAGGTTTAATCTGATCAGTTCAATTATACAGTACCATAAACCCATACAGTAGAGTAAAACTAATGAAATAAACAAGACAGACTTGATAGTAAGACCTTGGCTGTGGCTTGCGGCAGTATGGTAAGGACTGGGCAGGGAAAGGGATTCTATAGGAACAGAGAATCTTGCCTTTATCCTTTGATGTTGTGTCTTTTAATCAAGAGCCAAATAAGTGGCAGTTTCCAGTTTCTAGCTGAATAGTAAATATGTGATTCAGCTTTTAAAGTCACTTAGGCTTTGACTGAAACCACACTGAAAAGAAAAATACAGGGTGGTGTTCCAGAAAAGGATTTCATTTTCAAAGTAAAAGCTGAAGGAATTTTGCTTTTAGAAACATCTGCTGAGTCCTCTTAAAGCCTTATACTGCATCTGCACTTTACCAACTCAGTTTTCTTAGAAACAGTCTTGATGTTTTTTACAAAAAAGGTTTGGATTTTGTTAATCCCACTTGTGTTTAAATGAGTGGCCTAAAATGAAGCTTTGAAAGAGCTCTGTTGTAGTCATTTGTGCTCTACACATTGCAGAACTACTTTGTCTGGGACTTCAGCCTGCACTTGAGATGTACAATATTTGGAGTCTCACAGGACCTTATTGTTTGTTTTTATACTGTGCACTAAAAGCCAGTGTTTTCTTGAAATACCTTAAATGAATGAAATAACGCTCTCTTCCTGTTCACTTCGAAATAGGAGCATAATGTCTTTTATGGACACCATGCAAAAGTTGTTTGTATTGCCTGGTCACCAGACAATGAACATTTTGCCTCTGGAGGCATGGACATGATGGTCTATGTTTGGACCGTAAGCGATCCAGAAACCAGAGTCAAGATACCAGGTACGTTTGCTTCAAGATCTGTTCTGAAACCTCCCATCTTTCTTGAAATGTAACATAGTATGTATTTGCCAGAAGCAAATGGTAAACCAGTGTTAGATCACAATAGAGTTTTTTGAATGTTTGCAAACTAAATGTGTCTTGATCTCTATCTCTTTTATCTAGCTAACATAGTTAGAACTTTTGTCACATTCTTCTATTTCATAAAATATGTTTTGTATGTTCATAAAATATTAGCATTGAATGTGACTGAAAATGTCATTTAGAGTATGTGCTAAAGATACTGTGTCAGCTCAACCTTCCTGACTCTGCTCTTGTTCTGCACTGCCCTGCAGATGCTCACAGACTACATCACGTAAGCGGCTTGGCCTGGCTGGATGAGCACACTCTGGTAACAACCTCCCATGATGCTTCTGTCAAAGAGTGGTCTATCTCCTACCAGTGAAATAAGCCCTCTTTGGAAGGACCTAATCAGGGACTAGAACTACTGCAGTGGAACATAGCATTTCTTTTAAAGAATCTTTATTGCCCTCTGGGTCTTCTATCATATCCTCATATCTTTACAGGGTGTTCATATCTGTAATTAAATGTACTTTGAAAGCTTTAGCCAGTAACAGTTTGCACATGAAAAGCACTTAAATTATGTCTGGAGCTTAACCTTTGTGCTGAACATTCCAGAGGCAACAGCCTAGTAAGGTGGCGTGAAAGATTCAAACTCAATCAGTTCTTTTCTAACCGAGAAACGTGAGATTGTACAGCATGAGAGTAATACTTCTCATTTTTTTCTAATTACAGAACATTTCTGTACTAATGGTCATAGTAAGAATATTTAGTTGTTACCTGAAACCAATCATGCTGTGTGCAGCTACTGTATATTGCTTTGCTTCTCTGTACTGCACCAAACTGTTGCCTCAGACTTTCTCCTCCAGATAATGAAATGGGGTACATACATAATAAACTTTTTATGTATTTCCTGTCAAAGCTTTGTGGTTTATTTTAGGATGGAAGTGTGGGGTTTTGATGTATTTACTGTTGTGGGTTTAATGTTTACAAATAACTGTCACAGCAACTTCTTGCTTCAGAAACACTTGTGACTTCTGTGAATTAAGAGTGTCTGGTCATTTCAATGTCAGAAAAAATCATTCTGTATGAAAGATTAAAGATATTTTCTGTTTGAAGGAGGAGAACCATGTTATTTTAAAAAAACTTCTAAATACTCTTAAAAGTACAGGAATGAAGTGAAGCAATGTTACAATTTGAAATGGTTTTTGAGAAGATAATCAAGCTGTTTGAGTAAGTTTTATGCATTTGCATGTGCAGAAGAGTTGCATGTGAGCTGTTACCTAATATGAGCAGATCATGATCTTATGTGCTTAGTTTCCTATTCACTCTAAATGCATTTAAGTGATATTCTCCTATCAGTCTGATGAATTGAGGAGGAGACTCTGATGCAAAGTAGTAGGTAGGTCTGTGACTATCTTGTGGTTGAAGAAAGTTGCTGCTGTCCAAAACTTTGAAAGAATTTCAAACCTTGTTTTCCACTGAGCCTCACCACCACCAGCTCTCCAGTGCTCTTTGGTTGTATTGGGTTTTCCTTACTGTGTGGTCTTGCATGTTGTTTATTTACAAATCATATCTATTGATACAAATACATATCTAATGATTCAAATCTAATGACACTAATTGTACAGCAAATAAAATGTTTTGCTGCTTGTCATCCCATGGACCATTGCTCAGTCGCTGGAAATTTTACCTGTTAAAAATGGCTTGGCAGGATATCTCTTAAAAGGGAAGTGGTTCTCTTTTGGGAGCAACGATCAGAATCTCATCAGAATGAGTGTCTTCTGGTACACAAACTAACTTACAGATCAGAACTGTTGAACCAGGTTTTACCTAAGAAGCAGAGTATTTTGCATCACAGTATTTTGCATTTCTCTGTGTTTTCTGCCTCTCCATTAGAAATTTGCATGTCTATTAACCACTGAAGTATACCTGAAATGGAGTATAATTGGATTGTTGATAGATAGTGTCTAGACAAATCTTGATCCACGGTGGCTTGTTTTGGGTTTTCCTCTATGATTTACCTATTGCTCCCTAAAGCAGATCTGAAAGGGCAGCTACTGAATCTGCCTAGTTGGGTCCTGTGGTGTCTGAATCCATGTCATGTAGGTAATGATAAAGAGAAGGACAATTTAATGGAGATGTTTGTGGGCAAGTAACTCCTGATTTCACTGGTCAATTTTACTCTTTAGTAAGAGGGTGGTCCTGGCAAGTGAAATAATTTTCTGGGAGAAACAGGAGGATTTATTGACATTTCCTACCACACTGGGTGGGGGGAGCTATTCATATACCTCCCAATTGATGTACAGTGCCCAAGAGGTAGATGGGAGTGTAAGGCAGGGTTTCCTGATTCTTAGAAGACCATGATGAATGACTTGGCAGGAAACCACGTATTAAGACACCTTTTGGGGTTTCCATTAGATATGTTTATTTGCTTTTGGATTTCATATTCCTTAAAACTAATGTGGTCCTCTTCTATAGCAAATCCTGATTCTGTAGAACTGAAGAGCAATTCTTCTACAAATGCACAGGTTATTTATTGCTCCGGTGTAGGAAGAACAAAAACTGAGCGGAAAGGTGTCCAGCTGAGCTCTCTTGAGTAAGACTACCTGATTTTCGTGTTTGTATATTTGATCTTATATTTGTGTAGCAATCTGAAAAAGTGCAATTTCTTAAGAATTGGTAACTGGGAGGTAGGGAACTCCAGGAAGTGCACCAAGCTCAACTTCCTAAAAGCAACACCCAAAGTTTAATCTTTTCTTTTGTAACTATTTCCAATGACTGCTTAAAATGTCAGGTGTATCAAATTTATTTACTTTATTCCTCCGCTTTTAAAAACCCTGGCTATATTACGACAAATGATCATCCTTTCCAAAGAGAATGCAGAACGTGAAGGTAACTATGTGGAAGTAGAGCGGTGCTGCTAGTTGAAGCTTTTTCTTCAAAATCCTCCTTCTGTTGAAAACTCTGGACTGTTATTACAGACCTCTGTAAAATACAAGAGACAAGAACAGCTGTTCCCTGGCAGGTAACCCAGTGTGTAGTAATGGAAACCATTGTTTTCGTTGGCCAAGTATAAGATGGTTTCGGTGGTCATACTTTTTCCTCAGTTCACCTGGTCTCCTTGCAGCCTGTTTCGGCCATTTGGGATGAGAGCCTCCCAAGAAGGCAGCCGGTAGCTGGCTGCTCTTGGGGTGAGCTGCCAGCCTCTGGGCCCACTGTGAAAGGGAAGCAGCAGCAAGAGGCTCTCACAAGGTCCTGTTTTCTCCAAATGCTGATATTTTTTAACAGTGATTCGCTAGTTGTGACCTCAAAAGGAAATATGTGTGGTACTCCTACGAGTATGAAATAAAGGCTGTAAGGATGGTTGCACTAAAAGGAGATGGAAGAGGAAACATCCAAGGTGCTGCTCTGTTAACAGTTTAGTTATGAATTCTGTATTGTTGGTTCAAGCCCTGACCAAACACTGCTTTTCAAGCTCAAAACATAAGCATTTTACTCTGAAATGCTTATGTTTTAGGCAGAATGTGACTTAAGCTGTAGCTGGAAGTTACTTGAAAGCAGGTTTTACTTCCTCACGTCTGGCAGTTTGCCTGCGTTACAGTAGAAATGCAGCTTAATTAGGCCAGGGATAGATTTGGAAAGTGAATGACCTGTAATACCTCACAAGGCTGGGCTGCCTGATTTATTCCCCCTCCCGCTTCAACAGTGTGATATAATCTTGTTTGCCTGTTCCATTTCTGCTGCGCTCGTACAGAGCATTGGCCTTCCAAGAAGCTGGTCTTTACTGTCAGCCAGCAGCTGTTCTGTGCAATATCAGCTGCAAGTTCTAAATGGTGCCTTTAATTGGCAATTGATAAATGTTAAGTAAAAGATAAATCTTCTAGAAGTCCATTTTATAAAATAAAGTTGTACATGGGATAACATGAATTAGACCCACAACAGATGCTCTGACACCTTTATTTTTTCTAGTCGGTTCTTTTGCTTAACCATTGCAATTTGGAACAACCTGAAAATGTTATTTATATGGATATTTTTTGTGAGCAAAAATTAGAAGTAAAAGCATCTTAGAAGTTGGAATTGGCTTTTTTTTTTATTTTTTTTTTGAAGCTAAATTCTTAGATGGCTTGATTAGAAATGTATGCTACAGAATGTGTTAGTATGTCACTGTAGATCGTGTTTCATGATTATGGCATGAGGAAGGATTTGCTGAACAGACCTTTTCCCTGCGATAAAATTAGCTGTGGCTATTTCTGCAATGAAGGCACATGGGGGCTGGGGGGAAGCACCTTTCTTGTTCCTGAGAGTGGAATGAAGCAGTTTGGCTGAGAACATGTTACAAGTTCTCATATGCAGAGCAACTGCCCATGGCCTAAGAACAGGGCGCCCTGGAGAGGCTCGCGAGTGCAGCTAACTCATAGTGCGGGAGGAAATGCACAGGCCTTGCCCACTGCACAGGGCAGCTGCTTTGTGAAATACTGGTACTTTGGCTGACATAAATTATGATCAGTTAAGCCAGTTCATGGAAATGTTGGTGGAAGGACCTTGGAGGTGCCCTTCCTTTCTCCCTCTAGTCAAATGTCATGTTTGGAGCAGGGCTTTCAACACTACTAGATCAGGTCAGCTGCACTTTTTTATGTTTTTATTTTTCTCTTTTGTGCTTGGCTGGTAGCAAAATCCTGAAAACCTTACAAGGTTGGTGCTGTCACAAATACCTGAAGTACTGCCGTGTTTCTCCATTGAAATGACACACGTAGAAGAAATGCTATTTAAATTTGTATGGCCTATTGGCCAGGGGTAAGTATATTGCAAGTAAAACATTCTCTCAACTCCTTCTGAATTTATGGTCTTTTTCCTGAGACAACCGACCAGGTAACTAATACACGTTACATTTCTATGGCAGGAGACTTGGAGGTGGCTGCATGCTCCCTTATCAAGCTCTGGTTCATGATTCATGGTAGCTCTGAGCAAAACAACCCACATGTGAGCACACAGCAGCATTAGCCGCTTTCCTGTCCTGTAGCTGGCTGACAGCTAAGCCTGCTGTTGAGGTAGTCCCAAACACCTGCAGGAGGGGTGTTTGCTATTGATTCAGACTAATCAACACTCTCTGGGCAGTCAGTCCTTAAAGGGCTGAGAATTAGACTGCTTAGTTCTCATTTCCCTTAGAGAAAGATGGAAGTTGTGAAGTGCAGTTAATCTCTGATGCCTAAAGAGATTTCTACTTGGATGCCCAGAAATTCTGGTCATTCCAGAATGCCTGCTTTGCCTGATTTACATGAACAAATGAGTCATTGTCTTTAGCAGCCCCAGCGGATGTGGCTTATCGAGATACTTCATGCCAAGTTGTTGGAGGACCTGAGAGGTGCTTGGCATGTCAACCAGGTCTCAGTTGCTCGATTGCTGATTTGCTTTATTCTGTAAAGCTTCCGTAGCATGAAAATGCCAGGGAGGGAGTCCCCTCAGGGTAAGAGTACCCCCAAATATGCATATCCTGGGGTGAATATTTATTTAGTCCAAGTAGATTTTAAGCAGGATCTGTGCAGTGGTTCACATGCTCTGAAGGCAGCAAGAAGGGACATCACTTTTTTGATTCGCCATAGTTGACTTCCCTGCCATCCCCCTGTAACTGTGCCTGAATGAGGTCTGCACCTTGTGCAAGACCTATATACAGTGACGTGCCTGCAGCATCGTGTTCCCATATAGGCCTAGTACACGCTACACTTGCTGGGGGGGCAGTACTGGTTGGTTCCTGCTCTGCTGGGTTTTCCTTATCAATATTACTGCAGAGACTCTAGTAGAGGTCATGTCAGCAAAATAGAGACATAAGGCAGGGTAGTGGTTTCAGGGTGGAGGAATCAGGGCATGGGAAAGTAGTGGCACCCAAACAGGTTAGAGACACCCTTCCACATTTTTCCCAACAGGATCTACTTGGACATGGAAGCTGGCCTTTTCCGCTGGGTATTTTTGATTCTCTACATTGTTTTCTTCCAGGATTTTTGAGAATCCATCCAAACATTTAAAACTTAGATCTTTAATGCACACAGCATACAAACAGTGCCTTGGCTTGTGACCACAGAAAGTGTTGCCTCATGTAAAATAGAAATATTGAGGAGGTGAGGGATTAAAAACACACCACATCAGATTGTAGGTGTGTTTGAGTTGGATAGTTACTAGATTGAGACAGTGAGAATGAAAATAATGATTACAAATATTAAAAAGGATGAATAAATAGTTCCTTCTTTGCAACGTGATTTAGCCACCAGAATCGTACTATGCAAAAAAAAAAAAAAAAAAAAAAAAAAAGTATTTATTAGAATGAGAAGTCATAGAGGGTTTTAAGTCTTTGCTAGTTAAATTTGATAATGTGGTGTATGTATTTCCCAAGCTCCGCATGGGAAGGATAGGAGGGATGCTCTCAGTGTCAGCGGGTTTATCCCCAAGACTGAGGCTAGAGCAGAAGACGCAGCGACCTGCCAGGACACGGCACAAGCACCAGATGGCAGAGCAGGACAGTCCTTGGCACCTCCTGCTCCTGCTTCCCTCTGTTGTCAGCTGCAGTTTGCAATCTCCACATTGACCCTTTGAAGTTAGTTCTCTTTCAGGAACTATTTAGCTGTTCCTGTTGTGGTTTCCATCTGCAGGACATACTTCCAGCTCTGACCAAACACATCTCATGTCTCCACCAGGTCCACAAATGAGGACCAAACCAAACGAGGTTTCCTCTATGGCTTTTCACTTGCACAGTACCACCCGTGAACTAAGTCCCATGAATGGGGGCAATATGTTTGATGGAGAAGCAGACCGTACAACAAAGGGTTGAGGGGCAGTAGCTGTGTCAGATCAGCACGTTGCCATGTCAGTGAAGATGCTTCTTAACAATTGATACTATATTAAAAAAAGAAAATAAAAGAAAAATGTAAAAAGAGGAGAATAAAAACTTTTTAAGGGGGGAAAAAAAGGCACAGGACAGTAATCATCCCCAAAGGCATTATAACCTAAGTAGGAAAAAAAAATATGTATATCAGAAATATGCACTCCTAAATCCAGAATATATGTAGTACATATTTGTATAGTGTCAAGTCTGTAATGATCTTTTCTTATGAGAAGATGTCTAATCAAACATGAACCAAGTATGTGGTGCTGAGTCTTCAGTTTGTGATGGAAGGAAGAGGAGCTGCTGAGAGAAACAGGCAGAGAAGGTGATGGGAAAAGATGGATGTGCTGCAGTTTTGCTACCTGCAGTCGCTCTAGGAGCTGAACTATGTAAAGTGAGGCAGTGAAATGGTTGACGAATTAAGGTTGAAATAAAGACTGAAACCTGGAGGTTTGTTCAATGGTTTCAATACAGAAACAAAATGTGAATAAATAATCCTTTGAAAAAGGACCAGATCATCTACTGCTTTAAATTCTTAGTTATTGTGGTCAGCATAACTTGATTTATTACAGCCTAAGTTAAAAGAAAATCAATAAGAAAGGAAGGTAAACTTGAAGCGCATAAAGAAACTGCAAAATTGATTGTTCAAAGAACTGGAACCAGAGAGAGCTGCTAACCCTGCCCTGATAACTAATGCGCAGGGAACGTCACAGCTGGAGTGTGCAAGGGTCAGTGGCCAGCTGAGCCAACAAAGGGCTCGCAGGAGCAGTAGGTTGGTCAAGTTGGATTCCCTTCCGTTTGTGGGCAGCCTGCCTACACCACCTGTGTGGATGTGCTGCAGATGTTGTCCTGCAGCCATAGGGCCACTCAAGAAAAGTGGTTCTCCTACAAGCAGACGTTCACTCAATAACGTCAGTTTATCTGCAGTGCTGATGGTCAGTGTTTCTGGCAGTGCTGATGACCAGTATAGGTGATTGTGGCTACCATCTCGGTGTCCTCCCAGAACATCCTACTGCAAGAGCACATGGACTTGGGCCTGAGACCATCTCTCATAGCTGTAATTGCCTAATCTGTTCTCTTAATTCTGATCTCCCTCTCTCTTTTTGTCTCTTCTCAAAGATGCCTCTCGTAAAATCATACGGCTCTGGGAAATCTCCTGTTTGCAGGGAAACTCCTCAGAAGGGAATCAAAGGGGAAATGAGCCTGTGGCCTGTAAAGGCTTTGTAGGAACTCAGTGGAGTTGTCAGTGCTGAGTCTAAGGGTCACTCTGCTGGTCACTCTGATGGACTGTAGAGCTGCTGAATTTGCTGGTGCAGTGTGAGTTAAGTCCTGTTTAACAGACCCTGGCTTCTGGCTTGGACTGTTCCGTCTGCGGCAAACTGATCCATGGGAGACCCTCTGGATGAAGGGGAGCTGTGCCTGTCCTCACCCCAACCAAGTGTACTCAACTGGGAGACACAGTGGCAGAGCCTCGGCAGGTAGGTGGGCTGGGAGGCTTAGCAGGGAACTGGGAATAGGGAATTCCCACACTGGGAACAGTTGGGATTTCACATGGACACGTGTCTCCTAGAGTTTGCTAGAAACCAGGAAACTGAAGATACTTGGAGCAGGCCAGAGGAAACAAGCTGCCTAGCAATAGCATGTGAAGGGTTTTGTTTGCAATTTGTAAATTCTGTGTATTTCAGAGTTCTGTGTATTTCATCTGACTGCTCTGCTTCTCTAGAAAAATAAACATGAGACCTCCTTGGGGAGGCTGATATAACCAGTATTGGTCTCCACTCTTTGGACTCCTTACAAACTCGAGGAGTTTGCAATAGAATATTCTCCTGCAGAGAAGATATCGTGGTGTGCCCATACTGGACATGAGACTGAAAAGCAACAAGTCAAAGACACTGAAATACATAATGGTAGTTTCAGTTTCTTCTGAGCCATACTGCCTTCTCCCAGGTATTCTTGGATTTTATTTGATCCGATTTCAGAAGCTGACAAGGATGAGAATTTGCTTAATCTTTGCTAGACCCCAGACACAGATGCATCATGGCTTTTGATTAAGATATCTCTGAATAGTGCTTCCCTGTGATGAATCTTACAGAGGTTCCCACTGGGAGATGCCAGCTTTATCCCTAGCGGGACTGTGGTACCCATGGCTGTCCACATGGCAAAACCAACATACTCAGGGTGAGAGCAACAAGCTCACTCTTTAATATAACTGACTTTATTTTGATTCCCAGAACGTCTCATCCTGACATCCCAAGACCCTATTAGAGTTTTGGAAACTCTCTATCTCTGTCCTGAGATACAAGATACTTGCCCTTTGCATAGTAGCTCTTTTTGTTTCCTTGCATTTATAAATGAACCTCATGTAACTGCTCTCTTCAATAGGAGTGTGGACATCATAAATCAGAAAATTTCCACTCCAAAGATAAAGACCTGCTCCCATCTGTATGAGAGAGAATCTTAAGAGAAAATCCAGCATACCAACATCCTGCTGTTTTTCCCAGTTCCCCAGAGAGTTCCAGGGAATGCAGCATCTATCAGGTGCTCCTGGACAGATATACTGATGCTACGCTTCCTTTTCTTTTTTTTTTTTTTTTTTTTTGGAGATGCATGAAAATTAAGGCTGACTTCCAGGTGATTATTACCAGAAAGATGAGTCTGCTTTCACAAGTATCATTCCTTTCAAGCCTCTGATAACCTTGACATTAAACTAATGCAAACATTAACTGCTGGGACATTTGCATTATGTGTTAAGCAATCATGTTGCAATACTGGGGCTTTAGAGTATGGTGTACCAATGACTTAGCAAAATTAATTAAGTTTTAACAAGTGTTCTTGTCTTTCTGCAAATATTTAAGGGAAAGGAAAGGAATTTTGGGTAATGAGAATCTGAGTGAAAAAGATAACATCTCCTAGGAGTGGTTTTCTAATTGGTGCCAGATTTTGCTAAATATAATAGCAAAAATATACTATGAATTTACATATGAATATAGCTATGAATATACCTGTTTGTTTTGGCACCACGCTGTGAACCTCACATTAAACTACATTAAATCATTAAGTTTTAGACTATTAGATTGTGGTGGCAGCATAAAAAATGCCACGTGAATACTTGTAAGAGAAATTAAGAAATAAATCAGAATCACCTAATTGTTTTCACATGACATTTTGATTTCACCGTGGCACCAGGATCCTAAAGAGATAACGTGAGTTTCCTTTTTGCTGCTCTTAGCTGGAAGTCAATAGCAGGAATTTCTTTAGTGGTGAAACCCTTTTTCTTTACTATGACCTAAACAAGTACTGTAATAACAAAACATACTTAACTGTAACAGTACCTGGTTTTAACCTGGAATTATGTACTTAAAAGTTTCCATCCTGTATTTCTATATGAGTTGTGTCTACTATTGTCTAGTGTACCTATAGTCAAATATCTAGGTGAAGTCCTTTTAAGAACACCAGGATGCTGGTGCAGTGTGTATTGCAGAAGGTATGTAGAACTGGTTTGCACTGTTTATTTAGCCACTTACTGCTCGTTTTTTCTCTGTTGTCTGTCTTGTTCGTTGTATTTACCCTCTGAATACAGAGAGAGACTCCAAACATTTACCATCAATCACATATAGGGATTTGGAGGGTTTACCCATTAGAGATGTGTTGACAGTGTATCCACCCACCATCCACAGCACAAAAGCTCCAGTTTCAAGTGGTTATAGCATGAAAGGGGACTAGAGCTGTTCAATACTCATATATTTTGCTGTTGAGCCACATACACCTTCCTCACAACCATGATAGGATTGATACCAGCACTATGCTTTGCCACAATTATGTTGTGCGTAGTATAAGTGTCTATTAATCAAGTGCAATTGATTATAGCATCATAATTTAATCAGGGCTATTTTATTATAAACAAGATTTTTTTCTATGCATGCAGTAAGTGGAAGAGTTTCTTTCCTGTTTGCTGTTAACATGATTACACAATTTCCCCTGCCTCTTTTGCAATGTGTATCATCACATATCAAGCCTAAAATAATACCTACATTGCTACATACCAGTAGATGTTACGAGAATTATCCTTAATGTTATATAGCTGTGACATTACCTCTCACAGTGTTGTGTTAATGCTTCTTTTCTTGTAAACTGCATGTTTTTTTCTTACTCAAGAAATATCCGTGCCTTCTATTACCCAAGTAACTTATTACCTGAGCAATGTGTCATGCTAAAGTAATTGCCAAAGGAAAAAATTCAGGCCACTTGTGAAAGGCTCGTAGTTTGCTTTCAAGAAACTCCTGGTGAGGCGGCTCCCTGGGTGGCATATTTCACAGAGATTAAGGTCAGAATGAGCTGTTTGATCATCAAATCTGACCTAATGCATATCCATGGTATTTGAATTCCACTCAGTGATGCTACATATTAAGTTTTCAGGGGATAAAACTGCCCTATTGCCTCATGCTTCACTAAGGTTGACCCCACTCTCTATTCCTATCAAAATTATCCTTTCTTATTTTCACCAGGCCCAACAAGTAGGAACTCAAACACCCTACAGCTACTTACATACTCCAAAATAAAACAGGACCAGGTGGAGCAGATTGGCCTTGATGGGGACAACACATAGTGCTTGGTTTTGCACCTGTGCTGACCATTACAGCTTCTGAAGTCCTAGGACATAGTGTTTTTTGTTTGTTTATTTGCTTTTCAGTTCAAAGTGTCTGAAACACTTCAAGTGCTGTGTTGCAACCCACGAGGGAAGGGGGTTGATAACGTGACATGGCCTGGGTGTGCTGCATGCCTTCAGGAGTCACTTGAAGGATATGTAGGAGTGCCCGAGGGTGCAAAGTCTTCTGGGATGACATTGAAGGACCGTGAAGGGTGGAGGAGCACAACGTGGCACAGTTTTGTTCTCGTGTTTGTTAGGAATGGTCCCCGCAGTCTGCTGTCTCCCACATTGGCCTCAGGTAGTGGTGTCTCATACTGGAATAGCTTGTACAGACCAAGACCATCCCACATACTAACAGTCACTACAGTATTTTCGCTTGCTATCTGGCCCTGGCATATCTACAGTTTGTAACTGTGTCAGGTAAGAGTTCTGCTCTGGGAAGAAGATTTCTAAAGCTGGGATTAAGACCTAGATATGAGTGGAATCTATAGACTCAAACCTAGCAAGAAGCCATGACACAGTTTTTCACCCTGTATTCATCAGACCATGCAGAAACTGGTAGACTTACATGCAAGCTTTTTTTGTTGGTCGTGGTGGTTTGGGTTTTGTTTTTTGACTAACAATAGATTTTCTTGAAATAATGAGTTTTTGATCATGAGAGATGGATGATTACTCAAAAATTCTGCCTTTTCTCCTCAGAACACCAGGCGTTACAGCACTAAATGAAGGACTTCAGCTACGCAAAAATCACAGGAATTTCCTCAAGTCTGTGCTAAACTGCTTGCCTATAGTAAAGGAATCAGCTGGAGGTAGAATCCCCCAAAACTGCCAGAAAAAAAAAAGACTGAAGTCACACTATATTGACATAAAACTGAAGGAACACAGTCATAGTTCACCTCCTACTATCATTACAGTGGCTGAGAACTTTAGTGTTTAGTGACGTTTAGAAGTTTAGTAAAGGCAAGGGAACAGATAAAGAAAAAGTAAATAAAAAAGAGAAATAAACTTGCAGTTTATTAAGTTCATTTCCTTTCCACTAGTTTTGGTTGAGCTAAAAGACTGCATTTTAGGACTTGAACTGAAATGTAAAATAATACCATACGTCATTGCCTAACTGATGCTGGTAATAAAATGTCCATTGGATTCAGTTGGCCCAGGATTTATACAAAATATTCTGATTTTTGTTTATTTGTATTGCATTATACATTGAAAATGATGGGATAACAAGCCTGAGATCTTACTGTTTTAAAAGTTGCACAAATGTGAAAAAATTTCTGCCTCTCTCTCTCTGGGAGTATACTTCAAAATCATATGTAAGATACATATCAATATTTTATGTCTAATATTTTCGGCATTTCATTGAATTTTTGAGATATTATGAAGTCAAAAAAAAAAAAAGCAATGTATAGAAAATGTGTAGGATGATGCAAATTTCATCAAGTTGATAGGAGATCTTTCAAATATGTAAGGAATGGATCACATGCATTTGAACCAGCAAATCAGACAAAATTTAATTTAGACAGAAAGTCACCGGCTGTCTCTGCTTCTGAAAAGTGTGTGAAGCCATAGGATGTCAGAGAGAGCAATCACTACAGAGATGAATCAATATAGAGATGGCTCCTGATCTTTCTACTTACAGGTTGTATATTTATTGATTGTCTTTGGCTTTTCCAGAAAACCTTTGAACATTTACTTATTATTTCATATATTTTTTATTTCTACTCTGGAAGGAAAAATGCACCTCCTGACTTTTCTGAACCTTTTGTGAAAGAGTTCTTTCAAATACCATCCTTCCCACAGAATGTGATCTGTCCCACAAAGGACTGCCTTACAGGGTGCCAAGAAAAATAGAAATAAATATTAACAAACTATATTTAGTCATTCCTGGTTTCAACAAGCAGTTTTCACATCTGATGTAAAGTTAAGGTGCCAGTGACAAAAAAAGGCCTTTTAGCATAGCTTTTGGAGAATTGTTCTTGCTGATATTGATGTTATGTCATTTAAATTCTGTTGATATCTATCTCATTTACAACAGCATAAATCCCTATATGGAAGGATGTCATCAATCTCTGATTGCCAAAGAACAAGATGGAATTGTCCAAGAGAGAAGGATGCAATAAGAGATGTCCTTTGGCTTCTTCTGAACTCTATCAATGGTATGGAAAAAAACTTTTATTTTTTCCTTCAGGTCTATTTTTCAAAAAATTTTAGAAGTTTTTTTTTTTTTTTTTCCAACATGAACATGCCAATTTAATGGGATGTATCTTTTATAAGGAAAAGAGAAACCAGCTAATAGTGCCTCCTGGGATGCTGAAAAAAATGAAAGATCACAGCATGAAAATGATGTAATTCTGACCATCACTGCTAACAATGTTTTCTTTTTGCTGAAAAGTATTTCTTTCTGAGATTTTTCATTTTAGTTAAATTTGAGGGAACATATTAACAGACAAGCACAAACCATAAACAATTCTCAGTTATTAAATAATATTTTGTTGCAGTGACTTTCACTAAAACAATAACTACTTTGATGATTAAGTTGATGATTAAATGAACCTGGAGAGAAGCCACTTCAAGTCCGTTCTGCTCATTAATGTGTGTTTTAAAAACTCTCCTGCCTCTTGTTCTTTTCATCCTTGTTCTTGTCTGTACTTCGTTTCCCAAGGGGAGTTTGCATTTCCTGGCTCGTTCATTTCTTTTTTTGATGCAAATGAATAGAAATAGGTATACTACAAATTGTTTAGAATTCAAGAAACATTAATTAATAACAGTCTGGAAAACAAAGAAGAGAAAAGGGACAGAAAAGTTCTGCTGGCTGGTAAGGTTAGAGTTCGCTGGTGAAATTCAAGCACAGGCTCTTGATGTCATGATGATGTACAGCTGTTGGAGATTCTGGGTTTTATGAGGTAGAAAAAGAATCCCCATGGGCAGTTGTTTCCTGGAACTAGTATGTAGTTTGCACCTGAACCCTGGCAAAAAAGAGTGATTAATTTTTGTTTCTTTGACATTTTTGTTTGATCTTTGTTCTATTTACTGTGCATAAGAGGAAAGAAATTCAAGAAAGGATTGACTGTACCGTAATGAAATTACCCTTAGGACAGAAGGGGAGCTGGGTATAGACTTGCGTCACGCTTTACCTGTTCCCCACAGGTCTATTATTCTTCGTGTTAGCTCCAGAAAATGCTGCCATCATATTTATCTCAAAACATGACACATTTTGACTTCCTGGATTACTTATCTGCTCAGTAAAATTCATCAGGAATATTCTAATAGTTTGTTTTTAAAAGGAAAATAAGTCAATTTTTGAAAATATGTTCATTTGCATTGGACTTTCACTGAGAACCCTCAGAGAACGTCTAAGGATAAAACTCTCTGCATTGCTTACAGAAGACAGACAAGGACAGGAGTAATCCCTAGGATAGAAAAGAAAAATCTCCCATTTCTTCACTTGTAATTATTCATACAAATTGATACTGTTCCAAATGACAAGCTTCTAAGTCAGCTCGATCTAGTACAGTGGAGAACAGACTAGAACCAGGAATTTTTGTGCCTTCAGCAAATATTCTGGTTTCTGGACTTTACGCTTTTAAAATTGATGATAAGAAAAATATCAGTTTAAAAAAGTTTTTAGATATTTGTGTATGGCACAGAAAACTTCTGTATCATCTCACAAAAAGAGCAGGAAACAACATTTTTATTACTTTTATTTTTTAGAACTAATTGCCATCGGACAGCTTTTAAAAAGCTGAGACTTTTCAAATACTATTCTAGAGTTTCTTGTTACTGTAAGAAAGGCAGAAGATAATCAGATATATTAATGGGGATTTTAGAGAGAAATCTTGTGATTAAGGCATGTACGATGGACTAATCTCTTAACTTGGGTTTCTTCCAACAATTTTATGGCAAAACATTCTTGACATCTTTCTGAATGGCAGACTCAGAAACTGAAATACAGGATGAAGAATTTTGTTATTTTTGTGAATATACTTTTTCACATCTTATTCCTATTTTATTTTGCATGTCAAACATGAACTTGGGCCTACTGCAGTGTTTCTGGTTACTGGATTTTAAAAGCAGGCAGGCAGAGACAGGGAGGAAGGTTCTTCTTTATAAACCATTAATCTGATAGTTTATTGCAACATGTCTTCAGGAATAAGCTGTTCTCATTCAAACATTGAAATCTAATAAAAGCTGAATAAGTAGCAATGTAAATAGTTTTCTCACTGTGTACAGTGTAGCTTCTGCCCTAGATACTGTGGCCATCTCCTGTCATTTACAAGACTCTTTCTACAATTAAGAAGCACCTACTTTTACTCATACTGCCTTAACGTGGAAAGTAAAACTTTAGACCATATTCTTTGCCTAGTACTGAAGAAATGCAGACATTTGTGAGTCTGTGATCTGAGTCGATGACAGCTTTTAACCAATTATCTGTAGATCTAAATCTAGTAAAAAGTGATTGAAATCCTACTCTGGTTTATGTTATCTCAAAGCGACTGCCAGGGTTTGTTCAATTAGCCAAGAACGGATTGCCCTTGTCAAGCAATTTTTCCCATGCCCTTGCCCAGAAGCCAGAGTAGGAGGGAAAGACCAGGAGCTTCCAAGGAAGGAAAATTGTTTTATTGAGGCTAGAAAATAGATCAAGGCAGGGCCTCTGATAGATTGCTTTTGCGCTATTTCTCATTACAGTTTATGGTACAACGTGTTTTATGGTAATTTCTGTTTACTCTTCGCCATTTGTACTTTTTTTTTCTTCAAGAGTTATCCTCAGGTGCAAAGCCCCCATCAGCCACGTTCAGGGTTGCTTCCTCAATCACAGAGAAGGCAAACTCTAGTTGTAGGAAAATAAAGATTCATGAATGATTGTGCCATGAGTAAGCACTTGAGTTCCCAGAACTGACATAAATCAGAAAATATCTTGTTTTGCTTCTCAGAAGAGGTCTTGGAGCAAGAGAAAGTTGTCAGAAACTGAACAAAGAAACTAGACATTAGATGAGAAAGGAACATGTCATGCACAGGAAGACTTGGCCAGGGAAGAGAGTAAACAACAAAGAGAACTTGGTTTGGAGCCAGATAAATGTTGAGCAGAGAACTATGATGTGCTTAGAAGAGCCTCCTGAAGGAGGGGGAACCTGGCCATGCCTGGCTTTTGTAGAGGAATCAGAAGAAAAGGATGAGTTTCAGTGAGAGCATTGCTCTTTGGAAATGGCATCTTCTCCAACTGATCTTTCTTTTTCCTTATCCTTAGAATAGAGCAATAAAATCTCTGCTTTAAGACTATCTCTGTGCCTCTGCTTGTTAACAAACATCATCTGTAAACCAGAGATCACCAAGTTAAAGTTCAAACTTTAATGGAGAGCGTGAGGTTGGAGAGTGTTTAACAGATGATGTCAGCCTGAGAGGTTTCTACTGGAGACAGTGCAAGGTGGTTAGGTCAAGTAGTCTCATTTTTAAGATGGAAGTTGCAAGGAGGTGATTCATTCATTAAATTCATGATGGAAATTCAGATTGGGTGGCTGGAAACTTTCTGAGGAGTTGATGTTAGTGTCCTCTTTGGTAGGGAGTATTCAGAAGGGGAGCTTGGACAGATATTTCTCCACAGCATAAAACTGCAAAGCACAGACACCTGTGCTTCTAAGCCTTTTTTCATTTCTATCTCGATCTCCTGAGAATAGAATGAATTTGAGGTAATATACTGGAAATAATAAGCATCAATGAATAGCTTGAAATCTACAGAAGAAAATTAAAATAATAATTCTTATAATAAATTATAGTAAATGATAAAAAGATTTCTATCATGTAATATCTAAAATTAATTACATAATGCTGTGTTGTATTGAACTATGTATTTTAATATTGATTGTACTTGTACTACATGATTGCAATGGTGTATTGTAATATATAATATGTAATTATTGTCAAATGCAAAATGTTACAGTGTATTGAAAATTATCATCTTAAACGTAATAGATTCTTTAATCTGCATAAACATCTTAATATTGTGTAAATTGTGGACCATTTTACAAATTGAACTTTTCAGAACTGAATAGATAAGAGCTCAGTAATAGTGAATTAGATACATTTATTAATCACCAGGACATAGATGTAAAGTTTAGTACCCACTATCTAACATGACTTTGATGATAAATGCGGGCCAACACCAACCTGCTTTAGGGTTGGGAACTACTCCGACTGTATCACTGCAGTGTGAAAACAGCAGCATGAGGATTTCTGCCCAGGCAAAAATATCCGAAGATTCAAGCTCTTAAAGCCCTGTCCTTACAGGCAGATCCACTTTGCATCTTCCATGAGTTCAGCAAAATTCCCCGTGACTTCACCGAAGCTGCAGGGATGTGCTTGGTTTTAGCCGAGCCTAGGAGATGGAGGTGAGCTGGAGTCTGCATCCGATGCTCTCAGAAATGAGGAACCACTTCTTAAGAAGCAAAAGCTCAAGAGTTATTTAGGTGTGTGGTTATTGATGTCAAAGGGAAGAAATGGGTATAAAAGAAAGTCACGACATTGAGAACAAACTTAATGGTTTTATTGCCTATAAACTGTGGTATTTAACAAAGTTCTTCTTGTTTGTGTTTCAATATATAAATATTATGTTTTTTGTTAACTATGTTACATGAATGTTTATTGAACAATAGCTAACAAGGTATGTATTTAATCATTACTTAGCAAAATCTGCTGATCCCACAAGAAGGAACAATAGAGCATTCTCCCAGTATCTGAAAGATAAACTAGAATTTTCTATCTAGCAATAGCTTTGCTTGAAAAGAATGCTAAAGAAAAACGGAGTAGAATAAAATTCTAACTTTATATAAAGTAGACATGTCTTTTTCTTATTATGTGAGAATAGCAAACAAGATCTGGCTCAAAAAGGTAACTTTTACTTACACGGTAATTTTAACCATGAAGTAAGGACTTCCTGAAAAAAAATCTCTATCTTTTTATTTATTTATTTAAATCTTATGGTGCTCAAGAGTTTAATTTTGATATGTGAGTTTGAAAGCTCCTCAACAATTGACCTAATGATATATATCTACAGAAAATTTCATCATTCAGATACGTTGCTCACAAAATATCTCATCCATAAAGAGCATAATCCATGAAATTAGTAAAGAATTATGAATTAAGACACTCTCTTAGAGAGAGACTAAATCTCTCTATTCTAGAACTGAGTATGTAATAGGACAACTATAAAAACATGAAGTGTGATACATTCAGTGTTATTGTCTGTATCTCTCAACAGTTGTATATTTTTTTTTCCTATCTTAATGTCCTCATAACAAAATAAAAAGATATGATCACAGTTATGCTCCCTACTTTTAGTAGTCTGACACTAAAGGAGTGAATATTTATTTATTAATAATTGATGTTTAATAATTAATGCCATATTTACCGATATTTAATTATTGCTTTTCATATTACTATCATTAATAGATAATTATATTTTCTTCTCTTGACTCCAAAATGTGTGTTCTGGCTCTTAAAATGAAGATTTTGTATGTGTTAAAAAAGAACATTTCTGTCAAAGCCACTCATCAGAACTGTTTTCTTCTAAGTTAACATAGCTGATTTTTATCATATCTAATGGTATGCTAGGAAATGAATACTAGGCTAATGAAATAGATTTATTTCTTCAATATTTGTTCAGATTTTCTTTGAATGTAGATTTTTTTTTTTGCCTTAAAAATAGAAATGATGTGTGATATGGATTGAACTTTTGAACTACTGAACTTTTTGTTATCTTTAGAAAATGATAAAATTGTTCTCTTGTGAGAATAAGCAGCCCATCATAATTACTCATGAATTCTAGACCAAGTAATTCATGAATTACTCATGAATTCTAGACCAAGGTAGTAATTTCCAACCTATTAAACATAAAAATTTCTATTTTCTAAACCATATCTGAGACTGAAATTATCCATCATATAATGACTGACAATTAAGAAGGTTTGCATCTCTAGTAAACATATTTCTCTATGTCTTTATAGATGCCAAGGCCCACTAGCCAGTTCTAATTCCATCAGGAAGTGAGTACCATGAATGACATGCTTAGAAAACTAATTTACTAGTTTCCAGTGCGTCACATTTAGGATTAAAGCAAAGGAAACCTTCGAGCTTTGGTTAATAGCGAAGTACAAAAAATAGGTCACCTGGATTGTATGGATGAGACGTGCATTTAAAGAATGCACAAACTCCTGTACATAAACAGGAAGCTGAGATGAAGAGAAAAAGGACTGTGGTTTACTCAGAGATGGAAGCAGTGTGCATAAGCTAAAAGCAGAGAAGTGAAGGCATTCTGGGAATCTAGTCCATAGGGACTAGCATCATCTTCTTCACTCTTACTACTCCTGGTCTATGACTAAGGGTAAAAATAGACGTTGTTACTCTACATCTTCCATACCTGTATCCTGGGAGAAGATAAGATCTTTCCCTAGAGTAGAAAATGGCCCTCCATGATAAAAAAAAAAAAGGCCCCTGCTTCTGAGGGAAAGCAGAGGAAGAAAGTACTGCTGATGCAGCTAAGGGAAGGAAAAGGAGGGGACAAAAGAGCCTGAGAAAGAATGGCAAGGGATTTCTAGAAGCTCTGGGTTGTGCAAACACCAACCCTCCTAGTGAACCTGCCAAGCTGTATCACTTTCAAATGAGCCAGGAGAAATCCAACGTACACAGGCCAGAGGAGGAGGATTTGAACAGACTCCGAATCATTGTTTTTCTTTCAGCGATGCATTAGGAGGCCGTGCTGCACTGTTACAGTACCAGGTGACTATTTTCTCAACAGAGAAATGTTAGAGGGGACTTTAATCACAGCAAGGATTTATCCAAATGTATTTCCCATTTGATCAATTATTTCTTCATCTGAAGATCATATCTCTTTGGTCATCACTGTTTTCTCATATACTGCACTGGAGTAGAGCGGAAGAAAGGGGGGGGGAATAAAGAAAAAGGAGAGAAAAAGGAAAAAAAGGAGGTTAAAGTGGTGCTAGATATAGATTAGAAGCAGAAAACAAAAAAAAAAGTTAAAGGAGCAAAACATAAATAGCCATCTAATTGAACCAAGCTATATAATCACAAGCAGGTAACCAGGAAGAGGTTAACTTTAGGGTGGGGAGAGATCATGACTTTCCTTCTGTGAAGTGCCCCCTCTCATCAGCTATGTAGTCAAAATAATCTCTGTCTGTTACAAAAACAAATTTTAATTTTTATCCCGCCCCAGCTTTCAGGCCATTGTCTAAATCCTTATCACAAGCCATATTTACAAGCTGTGCCAATAACTGGCTTTATCTGCACTGTAGACAGGGTGAAAATGAAGCAGAAATAAAACATTATTTAAGGTCATAGAAGCCACGTGGCATTTATAATTTGGCACTGAGTTCTCAAGCACTGTAAAATCTAGTTGAGCTGCTAACTGTAATTTTCAATTCAACTCTGCCAAAATGAATCCAGCTAATACATGACAAGAGAGATTTATGTTTTTGAGGCTTAGAACATTAGCAGATTCTCTCTTTTAGATAAGTAAATGATGTGAAAAGTAACTTAAGCTCCAACCTTCCTTGGGGATATATGTCCTGATCCTTCAACTCCTACATTTTAGAGAGACCTAGTTTAGACCTATCCCAAAGAAAAAGTTAATTCTAGAATGATTTTTGAGTTGATTAATTCCTCAAACAACTGATTTACCTATGGTTTTAGAACTGCTGAAAAGGATTTAACTTCAAGATTTAAACCAAAAATAATTAGCAGACCACTAGGTTATTACCACTTTGTTTTGGGCATAACATACATGATACAGAAACTGAAGTATGTTACCAAAAGCTCAATTATAATATTGTTTTTCAGACAATCATAGAACAACTAAGGTGGGAAGAGGCCTCTGGAGTCATCTCCAGAAACCTCTTAGACTAGCAGTGCAGAGCTAATGTCAATGTAAGTCAAATTGCTTCTGCATTTCCAGAAACTATTTGCGTGTTTCACTGCCTTCACAGGAATATTTTTTTTTCTTATGTTCAACAAGAATTTCCCCTTCTGCATCTGGTGACCATCACCTCTGAGTTTGGCTTTGTCTTCTCTACAGTCTTCCCATCAGGAATAAGAAGACAGCAAATGTTTGTATCTGAGCCTCCTCTCTGCTCAAACCTGCAGGTGTCACAACCTCTGCTTGTATATTATGTGCTCCAATCCTCTGAGCAGCTTAATGGTCCTCTGCTGAACTCCTACCAGGTTGCCCATCTCTCTCTCATCCTGGGGGACCCAATGCTATCCATAAGCAACATCGTAAGTGCCAAGTTGTGATCCATTATCACTTCCCTTGACTTTCAGCCCAGTATGCTGTTAGCATTTGTCCTGTAATCACATTTAATACCAATTATTTGGAAATCACTTAGAATATTAAAGGATTAATCTCTATTATTGAAATTATGTCAGAACCATATTTTTCCTTCTAGAATCTAATCTGGAAATTAAATTACGTGAGTTTAAAGATCTCCTTTCACATTCTACATTGGCTAAATCCCTACTATAGATCAGTGCTGAAATCTAAGACATAAGTACTTCTAAAAGCATACAGGATTGGATTAATATATTTCTGCAAAAATCACCAAGTGTTTTTTGAATGTTTACTTTGGCCTAATTTTCATGTGGTATTTTTCAGAGAACTTCTAAGAATACCAAATGAACTGCATTTTTTTTTTCCACTGAGTTTGCTTTATATAGAATATTCTTCATGTTATATTTTAACTTACTTTCATGGATGACAGCCACAAAGTAATGCTCAAGGAAATTGGTCCACTTGTCCCATCAACTACTAGGTGTGAAACATCCTCCCAGGTTGCAGTTAGGAATTCCTCTCCTACCAGGAGCATTGGAGCAGAGGGAATGCAGCTGGGCCACTCTGCTTAATTAGTCAATTGTCTGAATTTAGGGTGCATTGACACTCCTAGGATGAGTAGCATAAAAGTGAGTTGGCAGAGCTCAAGAGGAAAGACTGAGGATTTCTTGGAAGAGTGTGTAAGAGAATAAATTTCAGCCTGAGCTGAAAATGTAGTAAGTTGAAGTCTATGTCTAATCAAATAGATGCATTTTTCCCTCATGTTTGTGTATTTTCCTATAAACTGGGAAGTTAAATTTGGGCACGTTGGGGCAGTATGTTAAGAGAAGAGTTGGGGGAAGGTAAGGATGAGTGTTTACTCATCCTTTGGTGCACCCTTTGGTGCAGCATGTTGGCATAGATTGCAATCTGTTTAAGTTCAGATGAATAAATTCCTATCATGCTGACTGATACTGTCACCCTACAGTATCCCTTATCTGTCTCCATTGTTTATCTTTTGTCTTGTATTTCAAGCAAGGGTTTGATTTTATCATGTGTGAAATCTTTTAAATATATCTACTACAATTGTACTACATGAGATTCTAGGTCTTCCTTCTATTTACATGCCAATCTACATAAATATTAGCATCTGTTATTCAGTGTAAATCCCTTAGTACATTGTTTCTGTGTTAGAAAGGAAAATTTGCTTAAAAATGGTAAACCAAATGCTTTTCTCTGTAATATACTTTTCAATTATAGTATGTTTCTTATGTTCCTTTCATATATATATATATATGTATATATATAAAATTTGGCTTGCCTACAGCATTTGCACAGCTTCAAAGAACAGGCTTTACTCTTCACTAGCTTTCTAGTTTCTGGTCTGCTGTATAACTGACACCGTGGTTACTGCATTAGCAGTAAGTGGCCCAGAAGCTACACCCTTTAAGAAAAATAATTAACTGCAATTTCTTTTTCGATAAAAATTAACATTTATCATAAAATTCCAATGGCCTCTCTTTATTCCACAAAATCCGTGTCACATGTGATTAATAAAGGAGTGTATTTGTTAGCATGATCTGCTTACTAGAATTCCCAGGAGTGTACCCCTCTCTTTAACATATATTTAGTAAGATCAGCAAGGGATGACAGAACAGAAAGTTCTCATGTAAGCCTAAACTCTGTTTAGTTCCATTTGAGATGGGCTCCCTCAAGAGTAGATTAACGCAAGAGGCAATGTCAGTACTAACAATCAGGTTCAAGATGTCTGTTATAATAATATTATACTTGGAAATATGACTTTTTAATAATTTCAAATATGTGTTTGTGCATAGTTCACATATTTCTTAATATGTGAAAGAAACTGAGATAATTTAATAAACAAGGTCATAAATTATTCAATACATAGATGTTGTACACTGAAGATGAGTTTATGTATAGTGATTTTGTGTGTACAGCTTGTTTTGGTACCGTGCTCACAGAAATCCTTGAATAAATGAATCCATGTAATTCATAATCAACAAAATTGTACTGCTTATTCTGTGCTCCAAGATTAAATATGACTTGTTCTCATTCAGCATGAAGTTCACATAGGTTTAGAAAAAAATCCATATGAAAATAAGACTATACAGTTGGGCTGCATATATTCCTGAACTGATTCCTGATTACTGAAATCCACCAAGTTTCTTTCATTATTTCAATAGGTAAAACATTAAGGTTTCAGTGTCTGGATTAAACTCTCATGTGTTTCCACAGAGAAGCCTTTCTGTTATTGGAGACATCACTGAATGTCAGCATCCCACCTGGTGGGATCCAAGATTAAACAGTGGGTTGAACGCTTGTACATTGTATTCAGCTCTGATCCTCCCAGGCTATATTTAAGCTCAGTTTAACTTGATCAGAGCAGGCTTAACACTCTTTGATGCTTGTCCTGCTAGCTCAACATTTTCAGTGTCTCATCTTGTTAGTGCATCTGATTTCATATGAAAAATCTTGAGGCTTACTGCAGTGCAGCCATTTTTCCTATTTGCAGTTAATTCTACACCGAGTGTAGACTCCTACATTCAGGATAATGCTGAGATTCCTGTGCTAGCTCAGGAAGCAGGTGTAAACCCCCAGGTCAGTGAAAGGTACAGCCTCCACGTCCTGCTTTGTGCAGGGCCCTTCCTTTCAGTGCGGCGCTCGGTGCACTGACACGACCTAAACTGCTTCTTGTGTCGGAGCCAGCTGGAGATCTCTGCGCTCTAATCTCCTGCAAATACAGCTCCTGGCTGGAACGATGATCAAACTGTGATGGTAGATTAACAGGATTAAGTGGGATTTTATTTGGCATATTAGACTTATTTTCATAACAGATTTAGGGGAAGTTGGAACATTCAAAATGGATCTCGTAAAAGCCCAGCTAACTTTGTTTTTAAGCTCAGTTATCCAAACCTGACATCCCTAAGCTCAGGAGGCAGATTCCTCTAGATGCTGACTACTTTTGCACTAGTCCACGTGCTCAGTTTGGACTAAGCTATGAGATGGTGACCATCTCATAGCCATTGGATAGATGAAGAAATGGTGGCAATTGGGAATCTCCTCTGAGCACGCTGAGAGGCTCTTCCAAGCACATATGCCCCCTGCATGTCTAAGGCAACAAAGAGAGTGAGACTTGCCAAGAGGTGGCAGTTGTGTCCATGCAGCTGGAGAAGCAGCTCTCTATGACGTGTAAATAGGCCAAGTGCCCTCTTCACTCTAATGGCCTTCAAGGGTGCTGCCACCTCTTGGTGTTTCGTAAGCAGATTGAAGTGGTGAGATGGCTCCTGTATAAAAGCATGTTCTAAAGAGGACAGGGCCAGATTCTTTTCATTGGTGCCCAGTGACAGGACAAGAGGTCATGGGCACAAGCTGAAATACGGGAAGTTCTGTCTGAGCATGAGGAAAAGCTTTTGTACTGAAGGTGGCTGAGAACTGGAAGGGACTGCCTAGAGAAAATGTGGAGTCTACATCCTTGGAGATATTCACAAACTGCCTGGACAGGGTCCTAGGTAACCTGAGGCAGCTGATCGTGCTTGAGCGGAGGAGTTTGGCTTAATGAACTCTAAATTTCCTTCCAACCTCAACCAGTCTGCAATATTCATCTATTTCCACAAAGAAAGGTTACTTGGCCCTGCTCTTGTAGGAAGATCTGAGCTGCAGATTGCTAAAGCAGTAAGAATGAGGTGATTTTAAAAAACAAACCATGCCACTGTCTGAGGCACATGTTATGTTGCATACACATCTCCTTGAAATACCTTCATAATTCTGAAACACTAAATCCTCGGCAAAATCTTCATGGCTGAGCCAATCTGGAAAACTTGCACAACTGTTCAATATTTGCTGAAAAACTTCATATGAGTTTTAGAATAACTGTTCAGTGTAGAGGTCCTAGTGGGATGAGAGGTAACTGTGACAAGTGATTAACTTGCACTTGTCCTCTGATTTTATTTCTTATCAGAGTGAGTGATCAGAGTGATCAGAGAGAGGGAGAAGTGAAAAAGTGAATACCCTTTTTCTCCATTCAAAATGGCTTGCACTCTCTATGAAGAAATTGTATTTGTCTATTGGATTGTTGGTACTGGGCTTCTAGTCACTATTGTATAAATATTTAATATCAGTCATAATGGTTCTTTGGGAAAAGGGTGTATCACGCATAAGAGTTACTGGCACTGTTATTGCTATTATAATCTTTGGGTTTAAGCCAGAAGTTCTTGCAGATGTTGGAGGAAGCATACTTGGACTTTTAAGTGAAGCACTGATGTATGCACCCCAGTGTATTCTTTTTCAGTGGCTACTTAAGCAGTCCGTGGTCATTTTGGCTGTATTGCACTGAGTCTATGGAGGTTGCTAATCTCTGCAACAGTTGTGAGTCCAAAGTTGAGCTGCAGTTAAGTTCAAACAGGGAGATACAATGATCTGAAGAGCTGAAAAACAAAAAACATTTGGATTTTGTAATTATCTCTAAATTTCATTGACAGCATGTATGTGATTGAAGCTGTAAAAACAAATAAACACTTCTAAGAAATCATATAAATACTGAGCTTGGTACTTTCCCAGAACTCTCTAAGATAAAATACAGAAATATAGATTTGGATTTTTCAATAAGCACAAATTCTATATTAATAGGAACCTGTTGTTTTTTTCATTTGCCCTAAATACTCTTGCCTGTAAGACAGGTGCTATTATCTTTTGTTGCAGGAGAAAAAAAAAAAAAGAAAAAGTTAATGAAACACAGCAAACACTGAATAAACACATGCTTTGTTGAAAGAATTACTACAGAATACACTAAATTTGCTCAATATTAAGGCAACAGGCTGATTTAGATGTACTTTTCCCTCTTCATTCCCCATCTACCTCTGTTTCTTCAGCACCACTCAGCTTGTTCAGAACACCAGGGGTTCCTGAGAATCCGAGAGAATCTGTCAAAGGGAGGGAGTGGACGTGCTGGGCAGAGAAAGGCTTCTCTTGCTGAAGTACAAAGTATATCTCCTGGCGTGTGTGATTTCTGCACCCCAGAGGGACGGAGGGAGCCCTTACTCAGCAATTCCCAGCGGATTGGGCGGGCAGGCTCTCCTCCTCCCCACCTCCATCCGCGAGGCGCTCGCTCAAATTGCGCTCACAGACACAGGGACTGGAAGGGTTTAGAGCACTGTCCTGGGTCCTCGCTACCCGCCGGCAGCAGAGACAGAGGCTCCTCACCTCCCCATCGCTTCCCGTGTGCCAGCGCAGCCAAGGATGCGCAGCAGCCGCTGAGTCGCAAAAAAAGGTTTGTTTTTTAAAAGGAAACCTTGTGGTTCTGGGAGAAGCCTCTGTGTGCAATCCCATAGCTTTTTCTTTCGGTAGGCATGTTCTGGAGCCTGTGTGCTACCCAGGGGCTGCATGTTCTTTAATGCTTTCTTTATCACAGTAACTATAGATTAATCCTATGCTAACTTGACAAGTGGTTCTATTGCAAACTGCTTCTGCCTTCAAGTGCGGCATGGAGCTTATTATGAGAAAAAAAACCTCACAGAGAGTTTCAACTCCTTAGTAGAAATTTTGACTGCGGTAATCAGTTTCTTCTGTAAGTAATCATAAGGAAATAATAGAGTACAAAGAGATGAAGAAAAAAAAAGGGGGGGATAGATATGGTAGTTTCTCAGAGTATGAAGTGATGTGTGTTGAAACTTCAAAGAGATAGATGGGAACTCTTGTATCCTTACATGTTAGCATTTAAGCACAAAAATTTGTGTAGGTTAAAGGAAATCTCTCCACCTGGTCATATGGGTTTAGATTAAAAACAAAGCAAAATATTATAAAGGATGTTTTATTAAGTTAATGAGGCTGTAATTAATTATATTAAGGGGTTAATTATAATTAATAATTATATTAATTAACAGGCTTATAACAAGACAGGACAGCAGGATAGGAAAATCTTTGCATCATACAGCATATATACATATATGCATCTACATATCACCATACATAAAATATGAGATTTCTTATTCAGTCAAGGGGTCTGGTTCTGTATTAGATGATAGGGAAAAAGATTTTTTTTTTTTTAGATTCAAGCTCTTCTCCAGAAAATCACAGAAAATCTTTCAAACTGCAGGCTTAAGTTGAGGTCCTGATATTATTTTATGTATCTTATTTTATAAGCTATCCTTTACATTCTAAAACAGAAGAAAATTTAAAAAAATGCAGAAAGTGTTTCCTTATGCAACAGTGTGAAAAGAAAAAAATTACAAATTCGTTGATCTGTGTCAAGCAGATCAGAAAAACAAAACACTCTCTCTTAATAATCCATGATGTTAATTGATTTGGAGTAGATTTCCACTTAGTTTTCTTAAAGGAGCAATATCACAAGGCCTATAGAAAATCTTCCTTCTTCAAGGGCTTCTTAGGGATCTCTCTTCTAAGACAGGAGAGTCAATTGCCAAAATCCAGGATAGCAGCAGTAGGGTTGTTTTTCAGCTCACTTTTTGAACTTTGCTTCTATGTGTTTATTCAGAGGTAGTCTTGTCTCTCTACAGTGTTTTGGAGTGCTGCATAAGGGCTCATTCTCTAGATTTCTTTATTGGGGAATGGCTAAAATATCCACACATGCTCAGTCATAAAGTGCAAATTCTGGGGTTGCAAAGCTAGAAGTGAGGGTGTCAGAGACCCCCACTTCAGCCCTAAGTCCTCTTGTAAGTGCCCTCTAAGTACTACTTACATGGTAGACAACCACGATGGAAGTATTTTACTGTAATATAAGAGGATGACTGAAATGCCTGTAAAATCCAAATGTTTCCATTAATCTCCAATATCTAAATGGTCAGCTTGCCTTGCTTAGTACCACCAGCACAGAGCTAGAGAGACAGATGTTCCCTGTTTCTGCATGTAGCCCCGTTCTCCTCAGGTCATCAGAGCTGAAAACTTCCCGGTCTTGTAGACCAGACACTATGGGCCCTAGCCCTGTGAGCTCCTGCTTGCTCCTGCCAACCTCACATTTGCCATTTACCTCTTTCTTTCCTTTGCACCCTGTAGTACAGTTTTGGTCCTCAGCCTATGGACGGACAGGATTTCCTCCACCTTGTCTGTTCTAGTGGCAAAGGGGCAAGGTGAGAAGAAGAAGGGGGATATAAAGAAGAAATAAAAAGAAAAATCTCAAATTGATCTGAATGAAGCATGAGGTGGTCTCCCATATTCAAAGCCAGATCCTAACCTCTCTGTTATTTCTCTATACTTCAGGGATATAGTGACCTGTTTTAATATCTTGATGTAGTAATAAAAAAATCACACTCTAGTTTTTGAAAATGTAGCTCATATCACTGAACATTAATATTCTTTCCTTTGGAATGAAAACACTGGCATATGAGAACTATATTCCCTATGACACTCTGGTGTTAGGCTGTAATCCAAACCTCTTGCAAGTCAACAACAGAGAGAGACTGTTTGCAAGTCAAAGACCTGATGAAACTGGCACATGAATGAGAAAGAGGCAAGTGGACAAAGCATTGAAGCAAAGGGGTTTATTTTGTCTCTCTCCACCTTCACTAAAGTAAAAGAAATCTATCAAGGGCCACAACCCTTTTTCACAGCTCTGTGTTAGCAGCCAGAAGTTGTTCCTCATTCCTAACCCTACAGTTACACTTGACATGCCAATGTGGCTTTTAACTCATGGGACGCTTTTACTGAGAAGAAATGTTATGAACAAATATCAAAGGCAATGAATAGAAGTACTAGAGATCTGTTTAGCTAGGGAGTTGTCAAAATAGCTTACTTCAGTTACAGAAAGATATTCAATTGCATAACAGAGTTTGGAGGGTTTATCAATATCCAATGTAGAGGGTTTTCTGTAGTGGTAATGTATAAACAGAAGAATAAATAGAGAATATTGGGAGATACCTTGATTTCCAGTTAAGAAAGACTTCAGGTTCTATAGAAGGACACTATTCCAATATAAATATTTGGAAGCATTTTAAAAAGCAAACCTTTTTAAAAAGGATTAACATGATTTACTGAAGCATTTGAGCAAGTGAAGCTGATAGTATGAGATGTTCTGTGTATTTCCTGAACATTTTGAAGGAGATTTTGAACAACCTAATACTTTGGCTGTTTTGGAAACTGAATGTCTCCGTCTTATGCAAAAGCACCTAGAAATAAGTGGTTTTGCTCATCCTTGAAAAGGAGGGACTGCAGTTAAAAAAAAATTGTCTTCTGAGCTGTCAGCTTTTCAAGCAGGTGTACACATGAAAGAACATGTGCCATAGAGAGGAGGAAGAAAGTTCCAGCTTGATTCCTCCCTCTTTTAGATTTGGGGAAAAGAAGTTAAGCAATAGATGACTGAAAGTTTTGAGGACTTGTTCTCTGTCTCTGCAGTTGTTTGAAACTGTTGATTTATTCCTTTCACTGCTTGTAATGGCACACTCCTTATTCACCTGTTTAATCTCAAAATGTTTCCTTTGCAAGATGGCTGGAAAAGCAAATTTTATTGAGAGTTGAGATAACTTCAGATTAGACATGAGGGTGAATTACGGCAGTTAGGTTGTTCAATGTCCAATTGCAGTTTGATTCCTCTCCAGATTGCCTTTCACATAAAACAAGTTGTGACAGAGAAGTATAGATTTTAGGAATAACAATTGTGTATAATTTGCTCTCTCAAAAACCTGAGGTCGGTCAGAGAATCTTGTGCAACACAGACAATTCTTGATCTGGCCAGATAGGGCTGTGGCTTCTGTGGAACTGTGTACGGGCATGATTCAGAACAAGGATGTGTATGGATGTGTACAGACATCGAATCTCATATTTGGGTTATCTTCCGCTTGGCATTTCCTATCCCACAAAGGATATTAGGCTCTACTCAATATAGGTCAGAAAAGAGGTCACTTAATGAGGTCTCACTGGCACAGGGTCTGGTGTGGTGAACAGCATCGTTAAGTGTTGCTGTGGATTTCAGGGTGGAATGTGAGCATAACTAAATAACCCTAGAAAGAGATAAAGAACAGCACATATTATATTCACTTTACATAGAAATAGGTCTAAATTATTTGTACATAGGGAAAAAAACCACAAGATTTGAAGAGTTAAAGCTAGAGTTTTAAGTGCAATTCAGTCTGGGATAATTGCAGACAGCAGGATGCTGTAGTGATGGCTTGCACCTAGAAGGAAACAAATAGGAATCAGAATGAAGAAATGACAAACCAGGTCAAAAGGGTGTGGAGACTTTAGGGTGTAGTTAAGTTGAGAACCTAAACTGAGCCTCAGATAGCATCATATCCCAGTCCTGTAGAGGTAAGGTAAGACAAGGACAGCCATTTAAGGAACCTCAGGAACAGATTCTGTGCCTTCAGATATGAGGCTGGAGGAAGAGAATGGGAACACTATGGTAAACCACAGGGGGAAAAAAGAAAAACATCTGCAGGAGACTATATGGAGGAAAGAAACAAAACCATCCAAATTTCTGGGAGAAGTGTGAAGACTTTCAGATTTGCAAGATTATGCTACCTTACTACTCTGAGAAGTTCTAGGGACACACTGGGCTGAAGAAATCTTCCTATAGTGTATCAAACAAGAGTGCTGAACTATTTTTTAAAGTTATGTGTATGCACAATACTCAGTAAAAAAAGTGCATGTGAATATATTCTTGCCCTATGCATAAGCAACTAAATGGCAAGAACCATGGTGAAAAACATGGTATGGCATCATTTCATGTCCTTTCAGATAATAAATATTCATAAATTAGTAACAGAGCCTTCATTAAAAGTTTGACCATCCTCTTCTGGCATGTTTAATGGCTATTCCTTATGAACTGGCTAGAAGCTGCATGCCTATCTTGCAACAGTAATTACACAGTCTAGTTTTTAACCACTTCTGCTTCCCCGGCTTATGCTTTTTCAGCCTAATGAAACAATTTGGCTAGTTGCCAGCTGCTACAAACTGTCTGAGAATTGGTCTGTCTTCTGTGGGATGTGTTTAGGACTATGCTGACAATAGGCACCTCTGTAGCTCTCCTGCACCAGTCTCTGACAGCACTGCAGCACTTTGGGAAAGGTGGAAAATCTTTAACAAAGCAGACCTTTCTTTCATGAAGCATTTGCTCTTTAAAATAAACACAACAAACCCTTCTTGGTAGGGGAGAAACCTAAGGCTAGACTGCTAGACTGCTGCTGCAGCATAGGCTGAGGGAAGATTCCTTGAGCGCACTAGCAAGTTATGGTGCAACCACAGTGTGGTGTTTTTCTTTGTCCTGGGGCAGACCGAGACTGTTTTGTGGCTTGCAAAGTGGGGAAGTCTTGGAGCCCGTGAACCTGCTTGCTTTTAGGTTAAGCTAACCTGAAAGATGTTCTCTAAGAAGCCATCTAATATACTCTATTTGCAGATGGGCTTTCAGTCCACAGGAGCAATCCCAAAATACCCTTTTCTATACTAGCCTGTACTTGTCAATACTAACCCCAAATATCCTTCCTTTACCCTTATTCTCCTCCTTCCCCAAACTGACTTTTGTTCAGGCCTTCAGCACTAACTTTTTTATTCCTTGGTTGCACTCTTATTGTGCTATATGAAATGCTTATGCCCAACATACAAAACTATAGCTAAATTAGCCACTAGAATAGTTCACACTTTGACCAATTTTAATACCTAAAGATGCCGTAAGAAGCAGACACAGTTTTTGTGCCCATCTATACATGTAAACCTATTCTCCCTAGTTATTGTGTTGTGAGAAATTAAACATCTCTTCTGAAACCGAGGAGTCTTTAGAATATTTAGTCTTACACAGCAGTATTTATCACTATTTCTCTATTCTCCACACTTTTTCTAGCTCCTGAATACATTGACAGGGGATATCCATAACAGAACATACTGCTGGCTGCCATCTGAATCCTGAGTAACATAAGGACTCTCTTCTTAAGAATCCTTGTAATGTTTTGCTGGGTTTGTTTGCCACAGGACACTGAACTGTTATGTCCCTGGGACTATCCATGATGATTTCAACATCTTAATTTAGAATAATTTGGAGACCAGTATTAAATTAACATTTAAATTAATTCTTAATTAAATTCTTAAATAAATTAACTCTTATGTGTTCCTAAGATAGCATATTCTTGTATGTTATACTGGAACAGCAAATTACCCATCATAGACATGCTCGTTTGAAGTACTAGAATGCTATTTTATTACCATAAAGTCAAATTTGAGAGCATCTATACACAAAACTATGCTATGTATTTAGCAATTATGTCAATCTGGTAGAGGAATAGCAGCCTTTCTAGATCATGATGAAAATCTCTGATATCCGGTGACCATTTCAAAGTGTACAGTACTGCAAATGTATCAATATATATTATGGGGGGATAGCCTATGATTTTGTACACTCTTCCCTATGGGTTAACATATGTTATCTGTAAACTTCTGTTTCTATTCTAGGCTTCTTTATTAACAGTGTATGCCTTAACATAAAAGCAATGCCCCTTGAACCAATAACAAAATGAAATGCAGTAGCTTAGTGTTTTTCTGAGGTTTCTCAAAATACATGGCAGGATTCTTGTTCCTGGATTTAATCTAGTTAGGATCATGTTGTTGATATTGTTAGTAATAAAACTTGATGATCTTAATGACTTGCCTTATATCACATCAGTGTTTTTCTCTTCACATATTAGCTTGTACCATGAACTTACTGCATATAGACTGCTGAACATGCAAGTCTTCAGGAGCAAGAAAAGGTAAAGATCAACAGTGGAAGTTCTGACTAAATATAAAGTCAGACTCTGCAGAATTTTGCAGGAAACGGTTTCTGCAAAGGGAAATGCTTGATCATGTAGAATGACTTAAGCAGAAAAGGTGCAAAGAAGTCTTATGTGGTAGCTGTCAGTAGTAACATCTTCGGTGTGCAGCTCCACATAGAATCATAGAATCATAGAATGCCGAAGGTTGGAAGGGACCTCAGAGGTCATCGAGTCCAACCCCCCTGCTCACGCAGGGTCACCTAGAGCACGTGGCACAGGGCTGCATCCAAGCGGGTTTTAAAGATCTCCAAAGAAGGAGACTCCACAACCTCTCTGGGCAGCCTGTTCCAGTGCTTTGTCACCCTCACAGTGAAGAAATGCTTCCATCACACACATCACACACAAAGTTACTATACCTGGCACTTCTGAATGCACGTTAAATGTTATTTATTTTTCCTCTTTGTTATCCCTCAAACCAGCTTTGCATTTCTAATTATAAGCATTTCTAATTATAAGCTCCTGCTGTCAGCAGCAATGCTGGAGATGGGGTAGGAAGCCCCAGGGACTGAGGTGGCGGAGGGTGGCAGCCTCCACGGAGGGTGTTGGATGACCCAAATGTTGGGCAGTGGTGAACATGGGCCGCTCTGCTGGGGCTGGGAGCTGAGAGCCATGCAGCAGCCAGGCAGCAGGGCAGGGGCCTTGCTGACAGCTCCAGGCACCTCAGCAAGCACAGCAGAAGACATCTGGTAGTGGTGGCCAGGTTTAGCTGACACTATAGCGAGGAGGAAGGCCTGATTTTGAACCGCAAACTCAAAACCGTGGGCTGGGATTAGTTTCTGGGCCAAGAGGACATAAGACGTGGATATAGTTAAAGCCTAGCTTAGGTGAGGACCAAGAGCGAGAACTGGGAGCCACTCTGGTGGTGCTGAGTCCCCATGGAGCGGCTCAAGAGCAGTTCTTTTCAAGGCTGGGTGCCTGCACCATAATCTGAGCTGGCCCTGAGCCCAGGCACCCATCCCCCAGGACGGGTTATGCACTCAAGGCCCTGACACCAAGAACTGCTGGAAAATGGCAATAACTAACAGACTTTGACCTCGATACCTTTGAAATGCAAAGCAGGTATTTCAGCCATTAGTAATTCATAACCTTGGGGAAAACGTAAGGGAGCTTTACATCTTTACATTCATGTAATTGAAACCTACTCACTGTGACGAAACATTCACCGTCATGTTTTTAAAGTACCAACAAAAAACATTTAAACACTTCTGGAAAACACAGTTAAAATCTGGGAAAGGAGGAGATGACCTAACTCACTGTTTCTCCTACCATTCTCATTGTTTGAATGGAGAGAAAAGCACCATTGCTCATAATATGCTGGATTTTACCATATTTACATATGAAGCTTTACTTGCAGAGATGAAGGTAATGACCCTTTAAAAACGGTTTACACAACGCATTATCTTTCCCTGCTTGTAGAGGGGAAAACTTTGGCAAAGTCTCTCACTATTCAAGAGAACAAGTAGTGAGCTGCTTCTCACTAGATTTCGTGAAACTGCAGAGAGAATAATTCGCTACACAAATATTCTTCTTTTTGTTTGTTTGCTTCTAAAGGAATAAGGAAAAGCTCAGTGACCACTCAAGAACTACAGCTAGACAGGCTAAAAGGGCCTGGCAGTGTGAAGCCAAGCTGGGATATGAGACTATTTAAAAGAACTAGGCAAATTGGATAGGGCAAAGTTTATTTTTGTAGCTTCATTTTTAGGACTAGTTTTCACACGAAAGCAGCATGGGGAGATATTTCTACTCTGTACTTGCTCTGTCTCCTTTTTAGGCGCACTCATGCTGGGTGGAATGCTTGGATGCTGGGCTCGCCAGGCTGCCTAGCGCTCCCGGGGGGCCAGAGTGCTCGGACTCGGACTCTGGGCAAGCTCAGCATTTACAGAGAAGGCAGCACATGCAGAGGCATTTTGATCTACTTCCTCCTCCCCAGATGTTGAGAGTTACTTAAAGGTTAGAAGTAAACCAGATTCTGGTTCCCCTTCCCATCACATCAACCAGGATGACCCCTTGCATAAGTAAGCACTTGGAGTGTTCTTCCTGATTGTGATCTTCCAGATTGATCCCTGGTTCTTCTCTAAGTGTGCAATTTCTAAGTGTAATAGGATAGCTGGATAGAAAACTCCTTCTGTTAGAAATTTCCTGTATATGTTCTTGGTGCCTATAATCCACCTATAGGCAAAGATGTATGGAGAATTAATCTGTCAGGGCATAGCTGCTTGCTGGAAGCAGAGGTTGCTGCTGCACAAAGAAGGAAGGAAGCTCAAGCCTTTGGTATTCTGGTATCAGTTTCCTTGCTTGCAGCGCTATGATTAATATAGACAAAATAAACTGCTCTAACACTTTACAGTTACAGGAATTTTGAAAGTATACGCTAACATTCAGTCAAAAAAAAGCCTAGATAATGGGTACTCTGCCTGCTTCAGGAATGAACTCAAAGATTCCCATCCTGCAAGTGCTTTATTTTGGGGTATAATTCTTCTTTAAAACAAGACTTATTTTAAGAGTTATTTTTTCCACCTGGAAAGAAACTTACAACCAGGAGCAACTCAAGTTCTAATTTAGGGTATGACCTTATAAGGTAAAAGCTTCTACTTAATATTTAATTCAACAGTTACTAAATGGCAAATGGATGTTGGTCTGACTTCACTAAATACAAGCTGGCAAAGATTTAACTAGCCTTAATCTCCATGAGAGGTAACCCTGGAAGTAATCTTAATGTAGTTATAACAGTAAACTCATAGTTGATAAGATTTTTCCTAAATGACGACATACAAGACTTGCATGTGTAAATTGGAGAAAAATGATTAAAAAGACACTAATGCAACATAGCAAAGGCTAATTATTAACTATTCTTTGCCTCCAAAGAATGGAGAAATTCTCCCCCAGCTGTAGCTGATTGAAAGCAGTATTACGTAATAACCAATAAAAAATCATTTTCAAATATTTATTTTTTATATATATATATTTTAATTTGCTAGATTACTTATAGTGAACATGGGAACATAATGTATATGTTTAAAAGACTGAAAGCGCAGAATCTGTTTATACTGAATCCTACGTATAGGGAACTCTGATTTCTAATTTGCAAAGACATAGATTTAGGCAAAAAATGAATATTGTTCTGACTTTCCCTTCATATCCGTGGTTTGAAAATGTCATGTTCCCAGGAAGAATATGCATTTATGAAAAATGCATAATTCCAGTTTTGCAGTTTGACTTAAGAAGAAACAAAATGTCTTCACTTTCATTTGGAAAGTGTTTATAGGCATCTTTTATTTCTCCATGAAACTAGACTCAAATTAAACTGTTAAACTGAAACTAACCATACGTACAATTTGAGACTGAATTTCACATATGAGACTGAAAGCATTTCTACAAGTATAGAAACCAACCACTGTAAGTGCAAATGAGCATTCACATACACCTTGTATAACCTTCAGTTAACATATTTATCCCTGCACTTTTGGTTCTAGCCTCATACCAACAAAAAAATCAATCCTCAAAATAATATTAAAATTTTGTTTCCTTCTATTTTAATATTGATTTGGTAAGCATTCAGCTCGGGCTTACTTGTAAATACCATCTTTGGGGGGTTTTGTTGTTGTTTTGATTTGTTTTTTCTCTCTCTATTCTGTTCATATTTTCAATAAAAAAACTTTGCTTCTTTCTTTCATGGTATCTAACAAAGTTACTCTTGCTTTGTTTGTCCTGTTTCTCAGTCATGATTGTGTAACTTGTCCTTGAGATGGTTTCTTTGTATTTTTACTTAGCTTGATATGGGCCAAGTTTGTAAACTCAACTCTGAAATCTGAGAACTTGGATCACGGAAGTAGTTTTGTTTAGTCTAAAAGGATTAGTTCTAGCACGGGACCTCCTGCTCTCCACTAATAGGCAAAGTCACACTTTTTTAACTGAAACTTCTTCTAGTGTTTATATAATCACCTGTAATTTTTTTCTAACATAGCAATAGCCTCATTGATAGCTTTGTATTGTTTATTTTACTATTGCTACGTTAATCATGGGACATGCTGAGCAAGAAATGCTTCCCACAAAGGAGGGGAGCTACTAAGAGTTACTGCCTCTTTCGATTGCTGAACTGGCACTGTCTAATCACTTTGGATTGTCTCAAAGGTTGTGAAAAAATCAGTTCAAAAAAGAGATTGTTTATATATTACCTTTATATTAGGATGGAAATTAAATGTTTGTAGCCCTGGTATCACTCATCACTTGAATCTAAGTTACGGGATTCTTTTGACACGATCTGTTCTCTCTCTCTGGAGTGTGAAGACAGATCTTCTTATTCCTTCCTTCCTGGACAGGTTAAAATCACTATCAGGCTTGTGTTACAGAAGAGTAAGGTGGAAAAATTGAAGACTTGACTCTGTCCTGCTAATTCTAGGATCTTGGTCACAAATAATTTTTAGCAATACTTTTAGGTGAAATGCTAGGTAATCTTATGAAGAGTTCCTTCCTGTTCCCCCAAATGATCTTTTTATTAATGAGTATATTATAACTGCAGAAGGATGTTCATGTTTAGCTGCAGCAGATTTGATGGTAATATCTTATGAGAAGTCCACACCTTTGTCAGCTTAGTTGAGGCTTGAGCGTGGTTTGCGGGAACTGTTGGAACAATCATAACCTAAATGCTGCATACTAAACAAGTGCCACCCAAAATCCAAATTTGAAATTTCTGCCAGCTGACCTCTGTACAGCTGCCTCTACCTAATGCATCCGGGACGGGCTAATATCTACAAGCATCCAGACAATCCATTTAAACTAACTGCCAAGGTCCTTGAGGAAATGCTGATGAGCCTAACAACACATGCTCGATTCTCAGAGTAAGCAGTATGTATACCAGCAGAGAGAAAATAAAATGGAGTGAATATTTTCATACTTAAAATGCTCTTATCCTCATTTAGCTTTGGGATATAAGGAACTGATAGTAAATGCAAAGTTCAGGACTGCTACACCCTTATCCTGACACATGTTTTCCTTAGCAGTTAAGCTAATATTGATATGGAGTTCCTCTCTGGCACAATGCCGAAGAGCAGACAAGTAATATCTTTTTATGAGCTACTGTGATTTTTGTTTCTGTACAGTATGTCTTCTTGCAACCTTTCAAAACATTATAAATCCTGAGAAATACTATGCCTTATCTTATATTTAAGAGTAGCGGCCCAACACATCATTATGGAATGCTGTGGGTGTTGTTGAACTTGATCACTTGTATTCAGGTGAGAGCATATGAAAGTAATTCTTAGCCTTAGGCACTTGCGTTTCAAATGTCTATTGATCTGAATGTGGGAAGGAAAGCTTTTTCAAGTTGTGCAACAACTGAAACAAACACTTATTTTATGTTATTTTAATCATAAAGCCAGTTTGTTTCTACTGGGTAGAAAAAAAAATATGGCATGAATTCTGGCTGAAGCATCTTGCAATAATTAGCTATTACAGTTAATTATTAATTACTCCTGAAAACATATAAAAGAGTTAAAACTGGCTCTAAGTATAAATCAGTGATTTAGCCATCTCTATTTCAGAGAAGAGGGCAGCTGTACCAGTCCTAAATTTGCTTCCGCACTGCAATGAACTTCAGATAACACTGAAAACGAAGACTACTTTGGATAAGCGGTGAGTAATGCCTAGAATTTGCAGTTGATAGTTTGGACCAACTCCTCAAACTTGGCAACATCCTTAAGGGTTCAAATCAGGGAAGGAGGGAAAGATTTATCTTAGTGTAAACCAGTTTTGTGAAGTCCGTATCTGTGAACAAATAATTTCTCATGCTAATCAAATAAAAGCTGTTTAGCAAGAAGCTGAGTATTTAACTCTGATAATCTTTTTATCCTTGTTTATAAATTTCTAATAAAAATTGCTTTAGTTTTTTTCCAGTTTACATAAAATAATTTTCTGTTTTAAAATAGAATATTTCTCTTTCTCAATAGAAAAGATCAGATTGTGAACTGTATGAAATACTGAAATTGGAATATAAAATATTGATTTTCTTGTAAAAATACATTAGGAGTAATGTTGCAGATAGAGGAAAAAAAGGAGGTATATAAATATTGCAACAGTATATCAACAGATAACTCAAGAGAACAGGTATTTCTGGAAGTTGAGGTGTTGCAGGATACCATTCCTGGACACTAAATGGCACCAGAATTTGAATCTGCATCAAAGATCCTGCCATACCTAAACCCAACAATAATACTACTATATGGGGACAGTTTGGCATTTCTCACCACCACTGTAGGAAGCGTTGACTTGCAGAGTCTTCTTTGAACTAGAATACACCTAGTTTAACAAAAGTACTGGGCAGAAATTAATCCTTTCAGTTCATGACGGAATTCAAGAAGATCTATTTTAACCAGATAGTTATGTCATTTTTTAGGATCTAGAATATAAAGCATTCCTTATCTGGGTGACATAAAAACTTTACATATGATCTTCAAGATGGGTGCTCTAAGTAACCAATCTTCTCATTAATCTAAGGTAGATTTGTGTGAGAGTGTACATGTACAGGCACAGAAGCACCTTCATTTAAGTACATTCTGCAGACTTTTGAGAGCAGCATCTGTCTGGAAGCACAGGGAAGTACTGAGCTCAAGTTCTTTTCCTTGTGGGGTTGTCTCCCCTTCTGAAGGGCACAAGTGCCCAGCCAAGAGGATTTTGACTTTCAGCTGAGTGCAAGAAGGCAGCAACAGTAGCTTTAAGCACAGAAACTGAGAACAAGAGTAAGATTCAAAACTTTTCTTCTCCACCCAGTTTTACTAGAGTATAAGGATTTAATTAAAATGAAAAAGGTGTTATGAAATGCCTACCTCTTTCATGTATGATGGAAAAGGAACTAAAGTACTCAAGTTGGATCATTTTGCCCTTTCAAACCAGAGATAGGGTGTAGAGAGAGGAGGGAAAAGCATTTTTACCAAAAAGAAATGTTTGTCAAGTGAGATTTAATTATTATATATCCATCTGCTATGGCACAGGAGGACTTACTAGGTCTATCTGGGTTGTTTTTACAGTAACATTTGTTGCAAAACTTCGTAATTCACACATCATTCTGGTGTTGTCTCCCTGTGGTTATTTTTTTTTCTCCCTTTAAAACAGTCATACCCCCAATCATACTACATGCTGTGCTTCAAAGAGGTTTACTCTGAGGACTGCAAAGCGGTCCTTTACAACCTCTGGGAGACTGTGTTGGTTTATAATTACAATTGAATTTCTTCAGCTGGAAGCCACTCTTTTGACTATTTCCATATTTCCCCTGTGTCTACTACTGCCATGTTGACACTGGCATCATCTTTTAACAGAGATAATACATTTGTGCATTGGAGATGGACATGTGTATGCCCATTGCGAGGAATTTTTGTCCCTAGAACCTTTCAAATTGCAAATACATGTCCTGAAGCCGACTTACATGGCCTCCATTGCTCTTGGAGGAGCAACTGATTGCTCAATGCAAGGCCAGGCCCACGCAGACAAGTGGGCAAATAGGCTCTGTAGACTCTAACCGGCTACAGGGCCAAGCAGGGCCTCACGCTCAGGTTTGTCAACAAAAATAGTTGTGCTATTTCAATTATTTCATCTACTTTTTACCCTTCTTAGTTTTAGGGGAATTCTTAATAACTGTGGCCTTTAACTATACCTTTATGGAAAAGGTGACAGAGCGCTGGAACAGGCTGCCCCGGAGAGGTTGTGGAGTCTCCTTCTCTGGAGGTCTTCCAAACCCACCTGGATGCCGCCCTGTGCCTTGTGCTCGGGGTGTCCCTGCTGGAGCAAGGGGGTTGGACTAGATGATCTCTAGAGGTCCCTTCAAACTTCAACCATACTTGGCTTCTGTGAGTCCTTGTGATCATACTCTGGGCAAATTTGACATCTAATATAACAAATATGACTTTTAAAATCTGAGTTCTTCTGAAACTGTTCCATTGAATATTTGCTCCTTGTAAACAAGATAGCTTTCTGATAGCTTTCATTTTTCCTACATCTTGTAGTCATTCAACAGTCACATAAAAGTGCAAAACCCCAACTAGATTACAGCACATTTCCGCATTGCTTAGTCCAGTCTGTGCTGCAAGGCATAATGCTCCCATTCTGCTTTGCTGTGGCTAACAAATTGCAGGAGCTGGCTGGAAGGCCAAATTACTTTCCCACTAATTAACCTATGTGCAGTTAGATGAACTTGAGTAGGTAAGCAAACTTTTAGTTTGCAAAGTTTAATTGGAAGGTGCCTCTGGCTTGACTTACAAGACCCTGTCTTCCTTTGTGGTTGCCTTTTGATTAACTTGTAAGTTAGGCCGTGGATGGGCGTCATGTCCCATGATAAAGAATAAATAATGAATCTTACACTTTTGAGTCCACAGCATAAGCAGCTTCCCCGATACTAGCAACAAGAACCTCACTTTCTCCCCAGTCTCTCACACTTCTTTCCCCATTTCAGCAAAGGGCCAGCAGCAGCAACAGTGGCTGTCTCAGACTTGCACTGCCCTAAGTGAAATGTTCCTTCTGCAGACTTTGGCAAGCAATTGGAACACCTTGCTCCAAGCCTCTAAGTGTCTCCCCCCTCCCCTTCTCAGTTCGATTGCATAAGTAACATTGATTAATCCATGCAAGATTTCAGTCATTTATACTCCCTCCTTGGACCGGAATTCTTGTATTCGACACACACAAGACGTCTGTCCCACATGTAGCAGCATTTCATTTTTGGAGATAGTAATGTGGATTTAAAAAGCTACAAATCTACATTTAACTGAAACATGGGAGACACAGTTTGCAAGTGAGCACTATCGACTATTAAACCCACACCCCACATCCAAAAAAAAAAAAAAAAGATTATGATGAGTTTTAAAGACTACTCAGAGAACAAGAGGAAGAGTCATCTCTTTAAAAAGAAAATATGTGGTGAGAGCAGGGAGATGATACAAATTGTCCTTGCAAGTGGCTTTAGTGGCTTTGCTCTGAGGTTGTTTTTTTGCTCTTTAAAAGCCTTGTTTCTTACTGAGACTCTGCTCTTTCCATTTCAATGCTACACCCCATACACTGTTTGTCCTGTAAACTCTTAAGTTGCAGTTTGATCTGCCAAATATGTAACATTTCACTAATCAAATTATTTGCCTGAATACTGCCTAGCACATGGGTGCCACAATGAGCTGGTACGATTGATTAATTTTGACAAATTTGTTAAATGTGCTGAGGGACAGCAGAGGGACTGTGGATGTCCCTCTGCTAAAATCTCTGATAAAGTGGAATTTTTACCTTGAAGGCCCTTTCTGAAGAGCAGTTTAGCAAGAATTCACTGAAGCCCTTTGCAGCAGAGGGAAAGAAATTGTTTGCAAGTTATCAGTATTGATTTTACTGGGAGGCAGAGGGGGAGGATGGATATTTTTCTAATTTTGGTGCCTGTAGGGTGCTTTCATCTCTCTAGTTTCTGCTTTTCTAACGTTCAACTTGAGGTCTTGACACTGTTTGAAGAGATGACCCAGTTACTGCCAATGTCAGTTCTTCTGTGAGAAAGGATTTCTTCTTAGAAACACCTGCTGTGGGTATCTTAGCCTCTAAAGGATTTCCAACCCAACTTTCTTGTTGACAAGATGATCCATATTTGCCATACCTAACTATCTTTTAGACTCTAATCTATAAGATGTCTTGTGTTTGAAATTGAATCTATCATTACCATTTCAGGACTTTATCCCATTGCAACAAAGCATGTTCATCCAACGGCCTGACACCATAGTTTATTTGCTTGATTCGCTGCTTTGCACTGTGCTAGGAACTACTATGCCTGCTCCAAAAGGCACGTAGCCCTCTTTGGAGGGCCATGTCTAGAATGTGTTTTCTTGGTTGCTTTTGATTTTTTCAGTTTGCTTCTGCAGTGAATAAGGACGCCTTCCTGGATGAGCTTCAGACTTTTGAAGCACACAGAAGCACAGAATAGTTGAGGTTGGAAAGGACTTCTAGAGACCATCTAGTCCAACCCCCCTGCTCCAGCAGGGTCATCTAGAGCATGTGGCGCAGGCCGCATCCAGGCAGGTTTTGAAGACCTCCAAGAAGGAGACTCCACAGCCTCCCTGGGCAGCCTGTGCCAGGGCTCTGTCACTCTCACAGTAAAGAAGTTCCTCCTCATATGGAGATGGAGCTTCCTGTGCTTTAGTGAAGAATGTAATTCTTCACAGGCTTTTTCAAATTTTTCTTAGGTCAAGTTTACTCTTTTATTAAAGGAAAAAAAAAATCAGCAAAATGCCACAAGTTTCCCTCTTTTCCTCCACAGCTATTGACTAACAAGGTGACAGAATGGAGAACAATCAGAAAAGCAACGGTGAGATGAAAGAAAATAAGGTGGTGAAGAAAAAATTGGTGAGTGAATTCCCCAAATTTTGTGTCAACACATTTATTTGCCATTTGGGAAGAAAATTGCCATTTCTTTCTATTTAGAGACATAAAATAACTATCTGTAACCTAAATGAATAACAGCGACACCAGTTTAATATCTGACTTTATAAACACGGGAATACTGATATTACTTTCTCCTTTTGGTACTTGAGCTGTTGATAGTCTTGCTGCGTGTCTGCGCCACAGGTCTCTAAGCTCCTTCTATGTTTCTCTCTATATGCATGTCAGATTTTGAACTACCCAAAAACCTACTGCCTGCAGGCAAAGTATGCTGGGATGAAGTGACTGTGGCATGATTTAAAGCCTCCCTTTTATGGGAGACAGTCTATTGCTGAGGTCAGGGATAAAACCTTCTGGACAAGGATTTTTATGCCTTCTAAAGGAAGCCCTGCTTCGTTTCTCTCTCATCTTTGTGCCTGGTGCCATTGTTCCACAAGAACTTGCAAAGCTGAATATTTTCTTCCCCACCCACTGCCCACTCTGACATGTACGAGGAGAGTGAGCTGGAACAGGGAGACTTGAGTAAGGGAGAGCTGCCAGGATTCATATTTGAGAGGTGTATAGAGTAGCACATTTTAACTATCTGCAACTCTTCCTGTAGTCTGTGATCATAAAAAGTCGAAAGCATGAGTGCTTAGGTGAGAAACACCTTAAGCATACATTAATTCATTACATTACAAATCATTACATTACAGGTATGCCGTAATCATACAAAGCCATATGATTTGTATCTGAGTGTGAACTACTTGCACGTTGCTTATTTAAAATTGAACCACATAAAGCAGAGGTCTCTCATTCTTCCCCCTCAAATACACCCCAGAGCTTGATTTTTTTTTCCTAACTTGACTCTTCCATTACTGATGGCCACTTAAAGGGATTATAGATGGTGACCACATACTGTATCTATGCTGATATTTCTCACTATGTACACTAATTGCATTGAGCAGCATCTGTCTTTCTAATTCATACTTGGAGCTCCCAAGCTTGGCTCCCAAGCCAAGCCAGCTTGACTTGCTCCAGGCCCAGGACACTTCAAACTTTCTGCATCCTGGAGCTTGCCACGCTCGGTGGCATCACTCTGTGTGTCTGAGAGCTCTCAGGCAGCAGGCAGGTTCGGAGCCTACGGCAGAGGCAGAAAGAGCAGATTTACACCAACACCAACTGCAGACAAACACACTCAATATTCCCCTGAGTCACTGTTGACCAGAAAGGGAAACTCTTATCAATTCAGAATTCCCACATTTGCAAACAGGCACCTCCAGAGGTAACAGCTGAAAGCTTTATCTTTCACAGGTGCCAAACCCAACCTGTTACGGGAAAGTATGTCAAACCTCAACCTCCTGAGGCAGAGGAAACATCTACATGCCCTGTGGCTAACACGATCATTGGATGTGGGTTTGGGGATGCCTAGAGGTCTTGCACTCTCTTCTGCTTCCAGCTTTGGCAATTTGTGGGCAGAGTCATTGCTCCCTAGTTAGCAGTTACCTCAAGGAGGTCGGGTGGGGTTTGCAGGGGCACCCACAGGGAGGGAACCCCGGCTGTCCCGCTCGGTCCACGCGCACGGTGACACGGGCGCCACCCGCAGCCCGCGGACACGGGCGTTACTTTAAGCGGCAGCTCGCTCGCCGCCCGCTCCCGGTGCCGATGCCCGCCCCGCCGCACGCCTGCGCCATGGAGCGGGCACCGGGGCCGCCGCTGCTGCCGGGGGGGCGCCGGGCGGGCGGCAACGTGAGTAGCGGCCCGGGGCCGGGCGGGAGGGCGAGGGGGCCGCGGGAGTTACGCGGGTCGGGGGGCTCTGCGGCCCCGGGGGCGCTGCGGGCGGTCCCGGCAGGGCGGGCAGCGCTCGCCCCTTCGGTGCTGGCGGGGCTAAAAATAAAAGCGCAAATGGCGCGGAGGGCGCGCGGAGGACGGCGCGGAGTTTCCTCCACCCTGGGCACGCGGAGGACGGCGCGGAGCTTCCCCCCGTCCTGCCCCGGGAGCAGCGCCCGAAGGAGCCCCGCGGTGACCGGGGCGCTCCCGCGGTGACCGGAGCGCTCCCGGAGCGAGGGGAGGCGGCTGCAGCGGTGTCCCGGTCAGAGCACAGGGCTCCCAGCACCGACCCGGGCAGGTTTGGCAGTTTTGCTTAATTTGAAACCGGACACTGTACTTTAAACAACTAATCTGAAGTACGTTCCTCTGAAAGGTGTTTTAAGGGCTGAAATGCAACTCGACACTTTTTTTTTTTTTTCCTTATTGAAAAGATAACTTAAAAGTCGTGCTAGGTAACATAAATGTTATGTTGCATGCTGACCGAAAAAAGGGAAACAGGGAAAAGCATTTCTGCAAGCTATCGGAGCGCTATGCCCTGAGAGCCGTCATAAAACCAAAGAAACATGGACTTTCACAGGCAAGGAGTTGTCAGGTATCCGGAGGTCTTTGTCCGAACTGGCTTACAAGTTTCCTTAAAGGATAGTTATTGCTGTGGCGACAGTCACACCCACCTGCCTGCGCTCTGCCAGCAGCAACAACTGAGCCAACTACTGACATTAAAATAAGGGAACACCTTAGCGGGAGGTGTGGCTATATTTTTTTTTTCCGTCTTCTTCCCCTAGTCACTCTAAAACAGATTTTTTTTTTTTTTTTTTTTTTTTTTTTTTTTTTTGGTTACCACAGAGAATATTTTTCAGAACAGCAACTTGAGGCTTTTTTTTCTTTTTTTTCTCCCTGAAGTTCTTGCTTCATTGTGCTTTTGTCTCTTATCTGGTGTTGCTCAAACTTGAGCAAATATTTAAAGTGGTGCGTGAGGACAGGTCATGGAAAAGCTGAAGGTGGTGCACGGTAGAACTTTGAATCAAGAAAACTTGTGCTTTTGTGGAGCTTTCTTCAGTAGACTGTACACTTGAAAAGTTCTTATGATTAAAGTGACTCCAAAATGTGCTACCTGTAGCACTTGAAGGTAAAGTAGGTGCGGGATCTTCTAATTTGATAGCACTTTTTCAGTTTTTCACTGCACTGTTAACCCGTGTGCATGCCATGTACCAATGGTGAAAGATGCAAGTGTTCGCTGAAGTTTTAAATAAACACTAGATGATGTGCCCAAATTTATTTATTTATTTCCCCTAAGGTTACTGGCTTTGGGGGCTAGTACCCCTTTAGAGATGCTGCTGCACAGCATCTCTGTGCTTGCTCTCAGCAAACCTTTGGGAATGCTTCGGGAGAGCTCCAGGTGTTGGAAGAGCAGCTCAGTGTCATTAGTTCAGAGTACCAGTAAATCCTGTAGGTGCCGGGAGCTTCATAGTTGGAGGCTGATGAGCTATCATCATAGAGCACCCAGTGCAAGATGTTCCTCATGGAAAAGCTAAAGCCTAGTGGTTGGTGTCAATGTTCCTGTTCTTCATCAGCAAAGTAACAGTGTGGTACTTTCTCTGTGTGGCAGGCTCATTTTAAGAAGCTGACTAATAACAAGAAATTGTATTTGGCTTAGGCGATGATCTCTGTGGGATATATTTCCTACATAAAGCTTCCCTCTCTGTATAAATTCCTCTTGACCTGCCTGGAAGTAGGGTGGCTAATGAACTGTATAATCTCTTAAAAAGTGACCACAGCATGTGGAAGAAGTTAAGAACACTAAGCTGTTGTGCAGGGGGTATTTGTGAGCCCTCTTGACTTCTCTGTGAACCCACGAGCCAGCAGTGACAGTGTTCCTGCATGGATGCTGGCATGTGCCAAGAGCCTGGGAGTGCTTGGTCTCCCCACTGGCTTCAGTGGGGAATGGGGCATAAAATGGTAGAGAAGTGTACAGTAAAGTCACAATGGTAACGTACCCTGGTGTCAAGAAAGGCTTCTGAAATCTACAAAAGAGCATCAACAGCCAACCAACCACAAAACCACTGCAGAATTCCTGGGAGATATTGGAGCTGGGAAATGGTGTTGGTCTGTTCTGCGGCTTCCTCTAATCCTGTGGGAGAACGGGGTTGTGAGAAGTTTTCTTGGAGAGGACAGAAATGATCCTGAAATCTAGAATTTTTCAAATCAGCTGGCTATAACTGCAGTATCTAAGCAATTTCAACAACAACAAAAAATCCTAGAAAGGAGGAGAACAAAGTAGGGTAGCAGGAGAGGAGAGCTGAAAAGGCTGATTCAAGGGTTACTGGTGTGTCAGTGTGGGGAAAAGACAAATGCATCTCCACCACACTGTGTGGCTGCAAATTCCTGTTAGACATCTATATTTGGGTTTCAAAACCTAGCTTGTAGACATCATTTTATGTATTTATTAGTCACAAATATTTGATTTCTGTGCTGCTTATAAAACTGGGGAGCATTCAGTCCTACTGGTTTCCTCCTAAATAAACTTTACCCAGAAACCTGTTGCATCAAGCACATGTCACTGCTTGATTCATTTTAGTGACTGTGTTGCCAAATAGTTTTCTTTGGCAAGCCTGTGCTTTTATAACGTTTTACTTTGCACTGTGGGATACTTGCAGCAGAAATCTGTAACATCAAAAGAAGTTTAAATATTCTCTGATGCCTTTATCGTCTGAATATTTATTAAGAGACTGTCACTCGAAATTTCCTATTCCTTGACTTGCAGAAACAGTGTTTCAGCCTATATCCTTCAGCAAGGAGATGGATCTGTCTGCAGGAGCTATGCAAGTTAATTTAAGGAGCTTTTAAAACTCATAGTATGTTGTTTTAGAGTATGCTAACTATTGCTATATCTTTTTTCAATGTTTTTCAGGATTGGTCTGGCAGTCTTATTGTAGCCTCCCTAGTTGGTGCTTTTGGGTCGTCCTTTCTGTACGGTTACAACCTCTCTGTGGTGAACGCTCCTGCGGTGGTAAGTGACGGTGCTGACTGATACAGCGGGAATTTAACATCAGTAGAGGGCAGCGTTCTGCCATATAATCCTCTTAATGTGCTAGGAGAGGTTGAATTGTTGTAACTTTTGTTTGTTGGAAGCGTTCTTTCTGCTGCTTACGGGGCTTTAAGATAAGTTCAGTATCTGACAAGAGATTAAAAGGCTGCTTTTGAGCCGAAAGAGTGCACGGTGTCTCCTTTTTGCTCTCCTGGAGCCCAGACTAATGCTAAATCTTCTTATATACTTCTTGTGTCATAGGTATTTCTATGTCTATCTGACTGCTGAATATTCAGTGGCTGTGCTCGTATTCAGCAGCTCTTGTCCAAACTGCTCTGCACCAGAGGGTTGCACAACACTTCATGCCTGCACTCCAGGGACTATAAATAATGTCTCTGGCTTCCTCTTAAGCAGTGAGCCTCCCCTTCTGCATTACGTGGGGATGCCTCGTCTCGTTGTGCATGTGAAGCTGCTGCACTGAGCGTCTGCTGGGTGCGACACGTGGAAAGTGGCTGAGGAACAGAGTGTTGCCAGATCAGTCTGCACTACTTGGCTTTCATTGATTCGCTTTCAAAACTTTCAAGTCTGAAAGTTTTGCGATCACATTGGCCATCCAGAGAGCATCATAATTCAACCAAGTGCAATGCAAGTAAGCAGTGCAATGAAATTGCAAGCAATACTTTTTTTTTTTAAGTAATTCATTTTATTGACACCTCACTTAAAATTCTATTTCAAAAAATATTCTTTTCAAATAAAAAAAAAAAATCTTTTTGGCTCCTTCTTTTATTGACATCATTTATTAAAATATGTGGCTAGACTTCCACCTGAATGCCTTGGCCACCTTAAAAATGGATAAAATAATTATGCACAAAATGAATGAAGTTTATTTTATTAAAAAAATATTTCGTGTATTGTAGTGGGTAAGCAGTGGAGGTTTGGTGGGGACGCAGGAGCTTGCTGCCTGGTCAGAATTCCAGCAGTCAAGCACTTGTTTTGCAGAATCCATAAGGCAGATTGCAACTCTTAGAATTATGCCATACGGGCATCCATTTGGACTTCTGTATTCCTGAAAATTACTCCATTCCTTGTTATCTGCATACTAAAGATTTATTCCCTTGTTATCAGTAGTATGTTTACAAGTACTCTGTACCCCATATCGCAACCTACTAATTTGCCTTAACTCCCTCCTTCCCCAAACCTCACCAGGCTCTGTGATACCTGGAACAGCCTGGTTGCTTCCTGGCAAAGTTCCTGGGATTCCTGTTGTGTTTTGGGTATTTCAAGATAATAAACATCTAACAGCCTTTCTCCGAAGTGATGGCTTCTACCTCAGTGTGTTCCAAGTACTATTTACTGCAACTAATATATGTATTGTGTTTGATAAATTGACAGGTGGGAGGATTATGAATGGACCTGCCCTGAAGGAAGTTATAATTACGTACTTAGTAGTTCTGGGAATTTTCTTGATGTTCAGTTCCTTTGGTAATGAAAAGACAGCGCTGACAGATTGGATGTTTATCTAATATAGTATGACAGTTCCTATGCATCACTCCACTCTGCAGTCATCAGGAGATAAACATGGACTAGAAGGAAGTGAATTTTTGAGATCAAATGTATTGATGGTACTGGTGGTATGTGTCCTTCCTCCACCAAGTCAGTGCTGTCATTATGGCAGTGAGAGTGGTCTCTTTTTTTAATGGACTGTCCTGGGAATCAGAGCTCTCCTGCTGTTTTCTGCGGGAGTAAAAGAGAAGGGATGAAAGGAAATGCTGCTTGGCAACATGTGGGTGGTTAGATGTGAATCATATAGTGATTATCGTGGCAGTAAAAGTGCAAGTGAGGAGGTCAAAGGTGAAGCCATATAGCAATTTAACATTTAATGCAAAATTCTGTGCATGCTGGTTAGTTATATTTCCAACATTTTCCATTTTTACTTGAAGCCTTTCTTGTACTGCAGTTGGTTGCTATATTGATGGCCTTGGTCATATCATTGACAGGTATGTGTCTAGTGAGTTGCTGCAGTGGTTTTTATCGTCTTCCCTGTTTGTGTTAATGTCCCATGTCTGCTGCAAGATAATTGTCTGGGAACAGCAATGACATAGGGAAGATCATAAAGGGGCTGATTTTAGAAGCAGATAAGCTTTTATAAAGGTGTTGTCTCTATTGAAAATATAGTATTTACCAAAAGTGGTAGGCTGATGGAGTAAGAAACTTGGCTGGGCAACTAACTTGAACTGACTTGTGGTCACGTGCAACATGCTGCCTGCACTGGTAGTGCTGAGTATCTCTGTGCAGGGTGCTGGATGTCTTCTGCTCCTGGTACTTCAGCTAAGTTCCTGCCAGTTCCTAGGTTCCTACACTAATACTAAGTTCCTCCTTAGAGGAGACCCTGTATGGGACTAGGAGAGGAATTTAAAAAGTGTTTGGTAGGGGCTGTTGACTCAAATGTGGGCTGTTTCCAGGATACTGGAAGTGAAAACCTCAGCATTATCACAAAGCTACAGTGGGAGAAGTGTGTTTATGAGTGAAACTCTGAAGAATGGCATTTGGAAATTCCTGAGGTCGATTCCTTTCTATGCTTGGGGCTGTGCTGGCTCCTGAAGCAAGGGGGAAGTCCCGTGCAGCTCTCCGTGTTCTCCTTAGTGTCAGTCACTTCGTCAGAGAAGTGAGTGTCAGACAAAGCTCTGCCTGTTTGCCAGGGAGAAATAAACAGCATGAGATCTGCGCGGAGCTGCCCTGGCTCTGCCAACTGGCGCAGGGTTGGGGAAAGGGATTCTTTCCCATTCCAGCCCTTATCTATCCCTTATCCTCTTGGGAGAAAGAGCAATGGCCGATCATACATGTGTGCCGTGCTCCATCATATGAGAAATCCAGAATTAGCAGGTTCCTTTGGCTGGTTAGTTTTATAGACTTATAGTCTATAAAACTACCGAGTGTGAAGTATGCTAAGTGTGAAGTGTGCTAAGTGTGAGGTGCTATCAGAATTTATTAAACACATATGGGAACCTTTGGAAGCAAAATATTTTGAGTGAATATGAATTTGAGCGCATATAAGTTACCTTTTTCTGAGCTGCATTTTTAAAGTTCATTCTATGGGCCACGCTCAGCAGGGTATGCAGAACAACAGTACCAGGATCCGCTTTGTTCCTTGTACAGGAAGAGAAATCTCTGGTGCTTGTTGCTACACAGTTACTGCTCTCTTCCTGCTTGAGTTTGCATTTCTGCATTCCTTGAAGACTTGATTCTGGGAACACGGCTGCAGGGATGGGTAGCTGACGAAGGCAGTTGGGCAATCATCAGTGTGTGCGAGTGGCGCTTGTAACTCCAGGTCAAGCTCAAGGTCATTTTTCTTCTCTAAAGACAGGTTCCCCTCTCCCTTGATGCAAATGACTTAGAGAGCTAAGAAAAGCTCCCTTGTGTCTCCATCTCTCACACTGCTATGTTAATGAACAGAATATGAGATACCAATACCAGTCAGCTAAAGTTCCTTATAGATTTTGGTTAAAAGATAAGACTTTTGAAAAAAAAAAAGGCTTTTCTTTTCCTTTTATTATTATTTTATTTTATTATTATTTTATTTCTATTCAGACAACTAATGGAAATTCCAAACAGTTTCACAAAAATTCAGTATTGGACTTTATATTTTTATTTTCAGGTGCAACACCTCAAAACCTTTGTGTTAATAAGTTTCCATTTGTGGGCGATATCAGCATGTTTATCAGCACCACTAGTTTCGCAGGAACTTAACGAAAGATTTCTGAACAGTGAGGGTGATAGAGCACTGGAAGAGGTTGCCAAGAGAAGTTGTGGAGTCTCCTTCTCTGGAGATCTTCAAAACTCGCTTGGATGCCATCCTGTGCCACATGCTCTAGACAACTCTGTGTGCGCAGAGGGATTGGACTAAATGATCTCTAAAGGCCCCTTCCAACCTAAAGGATTCTATGATTCTGTGATCTAAATTTAATCTGAGTATTGGTATAAAAGAGGATGTGTTACTTGATTTAGTGGTAGATTCCTTTGAAACTTTACTGTGGAGTTCTTTTAAATAGACCAAGCACCAAGTTGACTGTTTTTTTCTCTTAAAAATGTGCTTCACAGGATTTTCTGACCAAAATACTTTTATATTTTTTCAAGACTGATAAAATAACTTACTGTAGAGGCCACATGTCACACTTCAGCTTCTTTTAAATAGTCTCAGTTGTGGAGGAATTGAAGTGGATAATATATTAAAAATTTTTTTTTGTTTGCTGACTTTTGTGACAGAGAATCTTCATGCCACAAGAATATATTGGAGTTCCTCAAAAATTCAGGAGGCTCCTGTACTTTCCTAGGATGCTCTGGAAGAACACTTACTGAGGGCTTTTAGGGACATGAAGCCACCATGAGGAAAAAAGCATAGGTCTTGGAATAGTTGAAGAATTAGAAAATGGGAAAAGCCTAATCTCAAGTTTTCATTTCTTGAGAGGGAGCTTGTTTTGTAGAACTCACATCTGGATGTTGGATGTCTGATTTCTTGTTTAATATATCTTTCACCACTGGGAAAGAAACTGATTGCCTTGTTTAGCAGCCTGAACTTCATGAAATGAAACTCATGTAAATTTGAAGGGGAGAAGTTTTAACTTATTTATAGAAGTAACTTGTGATTCTTAGCTTTAACAGGATGCCAAAGCCAGCTCCCCTGAACTGATGCTGTGGGTCTTTTCCTTTTCTTTTTCTATTTTTTTTTCCTGCTTCCCAATTCATACCAAAACAGCAGCTATAAGCTCTTTCTTCTTGCCTCCTGTAATAGATTTTTTTTTTGGTTGTAAATAATTTAAGGCACAATTTTATCTTTTATTGCTTGGCTTAGTAGGGACTAGTTTTTGTATGGCAGCCAGGTGCTGCGGTATCATAAATACCACTCAAGGATAGACATAACCTCCATTCTTCCTCCAGAACATGAACTCCAACTGTTTTCAATTCACTTGATATTTAAACTAAAGAACTAGCTATACTCTTAAAGTCCTTTCCCTTTGAAAAATACAGACTAGTAAAAGATGCTTATTTTCAAATGGATTTGAGAGCCGGACTGAAGTATAAAATAGAAATAAGTTATTTTCCTGGATGCTTATAAATACTTTTATTACCTGTATATATCTGTGAGTCATTGCAGTTTTGAGATTTGAATATGACAGCAATGTTCTACTGCTGTCTTTGGGCTTGGCTCCCTTTTCCCATTGGGTAGCCCCAGCAGGATGGGGTTTGGAAGGTCCTTTTGCATGGAGGAGTGAACCTGGAGTGGGCAGGTTGAAGAGAGAGGAGATACCAAAGGATATTACTTGTATTGTGGAAAGTGCCCATACAAATACCTGGGGATAGTCTTCCTTTTAAACTTCTCTCAAATACCTTAATTAATGACTTTTGATGCTCCCTCCTATAAGCTCCCTCCTTCTTTACCTTGGGGCCACCAGTTTCTGCCTGGTATGCAGTTTAAGCCATTTTTCCCTCTCCCCAGCAAAGTGCAGCTTTCCACAAAAAGTATTAATCTAGGATGTCTAACCATGTGCGTGGCTGGACAGTGCAGCTGGGATGCAGGGATTTGTTGAGCTCGAGTGACTTGGTCATGTGCTTTAGCCTGTGTTCAGGCTGTGGTGTTTGCATTTGTATTCATGGGAGGGCTGCCACTGCTGTCATGAATGTTGTGCTGAAAAAAAGGAATTGTATTGCCCCTACTTTATAGGAGTCTGTCTTTTACAAGTTTCTTCTGCTTTCCTGTCTACCTATGGCATTCTTGTCCGCCCTGTTTTTGACTGGCTGATGTTTAAAAGTGTGTGCTTTGGCCAGAGGTCAACTGTTTTGCAGTTGCATCTAGAGGTGAGGCTCTGCCTTTTGGAGCAAGTGTCAGGACCGCCGTTTCCGCAAGCGGCTACTGCCTCTTGTGTTATTTTTATCGTGTTCTTAAAGAGTGCTTTTATTTATTTTTACAAGTGTTATTGTATATTTGTTTGCAGTATATCAAGAGTTTTTACAATGAAACTTGGCAAAGAAGATACGGCTTCTCGATGGAGGAAAACACACTGACACTCCTCTGGTCTATAACTGTCTCTGTTTTTGCCATTGGTGGTCTTGTGGGTGCCATCATTGTCACCCCAATTGTGAAGTTCTTTGGACGGTAAGTGTGTTGGAAAACTATTATCTGAAGTTGCTTACTTGGTCTCTCCAAACATTTTGTTATTTCCTTCAATAACTTCCTTTCATCCCACTGCTCCACTGCTTTCCCCCCTTACCCACCAAAAACATAATAAAAAACTGGAGAGCTCTGTTTGAATCCAAACGTTAACATTTTGAGACTATAAAAATTTCAAGTAAGAGTAAAATTAGTACTTCTGATCTCAGTATGGATCATCTGACTTCGCAGGAGACATTTGTTCCAAATTGGCAGTGGGTTGAGGTAACAAGCAAGTCAAATAGTCAAAAGTGCAAAACAAAAATACTATAAAACAAAAAAGATTTCATGAAGGATTGGCAGACTCTTATTCCATCAGTCTGCTGAGTTTCTCACCCTACACAAATAAAGCAATCGACATGTCTCATTTACTTCTCAACAGCGTTTGTTATCTTTTGGTAATAAAAGCTGTTTTTTTTCCCTTCTTTGTGTCAACTTAAAACAAAGTTTGAAAAAAGTAGACTAGGGTGAAATTGCTGTTTCTTGCTTCCATGTTCTTAGTGTCTCCTTCCCCGCTCAACGCAAAGCCATATTTGACTAATGATAAATCTCAACCATAGAAAATCCTTTACTTCAGGATTTAAACCTGTACTTTAGGAATGTCTGTGTCCATATGTGTTTATATTTCCCCAGGAGGTGGCAACTAGATGTTTTCCGTCAAATTTGTTTTACCCAATTTTCCAAAGTTTGTAATTTCCCTGTGCTTCTTAGGCTTTAAAAAAAGAAGCAAAAAAGCCATTGTAACTTGCACCTTCACAGACTATCACATATTTTGCTTGTATTTAATTGTAAATTCTTTACTAGTTGATTATTTCTGTTCAATCAAATAAATGAGTAAAGTCATCAGAGATTCAAATATATAGGCATCCACCTCCACTGTTATTGCTTGTGTTCTCTGTCTTGACTTTTTTTGACTTTTTTTTTTTTGTCACTGACTTTACATTGTGCTCTCCAAAGCCTAATTGTCATCTCCCTTGAATCCTGTTTAGAGATTTTTTTTTTTTTCTTTTTACTTCCTTCACTGTCTCCAGATTCATCCATATCCCATTTATCACCTCGAACAATGTGGTTCAAGGTACTTCCATTTCATGCTCACAGTAAATCTTTATTGCCTCCTCTATGAATCTGTTATACATTTTTTATTAATTTACTCTGTCCCATAATTTTACCACTTGATCTGCAATTCTTAAATATTTTTCACAGTCACTTCTCTTTCAGTCTTGCAGCTTCTTCTGCCAATTCATCAATTTAGCTTTTATGCATCCCTTGAATATATGAAACTATTCCTGACTCATACTGATTAATTCCTGAATGTGTTGCTGAATGGGCTGTGCTTTGTTTAAAAAATGAAGTAAAAATGAGTTCAGAGAAGATTTGAATTTTTGGTGAGGAGTGGAATGGCTTTGTGTGCAAGTTTGTTAAATTGGGGCTGACATCAGCTGTATGAATACCACTTTGCTGCGTGATGTTTCATATTTCCAAGGCAGAGCTTTAAAGTTTGGTGGCTCTGTCCCATTTACTTGGGTTATTCCTGCAAAATCATGAAAAAGCTCTATTACACATGCAGTGTACAGAGTATTTGATTAGAGGTTGGAAGGATTCACACCTCTTGCAGACAGACCTGGGGTACAGGCTGTTGTTCATCAGAGTGTGATTCTCAAGTTTGGTGTGTCTGGTCTGGGAAAGCAGACGGGCACATCAGTACGGTAGTTGAAGAGATCCTCAGAAAATGTTGACAGAACAGTAAAATACTTGTACTGTAATACTGTTCAAGCGTTGATTGAAGAGCTCTGGGTACGTGCTCTACTTCAGCTGACGCAGAATAGTGAACGAAAGGAGATCAACAACATTAGTCAGAAATAATGTATCCCTGGGAAAAGGGCACTCTCGCATTGCTGTGCGATTAATAACATAATTATCAAAAATGATTTGCATTACCAATTTCTATTTATTTCCAGAGAGGTACAAGGTATTTGTTTCTTTCAAATAGAACCTTTATTCACATAAGTAAAAGTCCCATTTCAATACTAATTTAAATTGTCTTCTACTGCTGAAGGGCAGCTGTGGTTTCAGGTGGTAAGCCTGAAGTGCTGTGTCCTGAGGGATGCTGTTAGGGAGGAGCCTGCAAAGAGGGGTAAGGCCTACCCCCATGAGCCGTTTTGAGTCTTAAGAGATTGAAGGATTTTTTTTCTGGATTATTCTAGTAATGCTGCAGATCCTTTTATTCTGAAGTGATCTACTGTATTTAAAATAATGATCAGTGTTCATCTTGTAATTGACTTTTACAGCTAGCTATTTAAACCCCGACTTTGTTTGCTGTGTTTGTTTTAGTAAGGTATCATACTTGAACCCTGCTCTGAACTTCTATATTCTTTCTATTTCTGAGTTTTGAGGCAACACTTTTTTATAGATCATTAATTCTAATCTCTAAATAAAAACAGCCCTGTTGTGGAGGGCAGGTACCTGGGACTGCTCTGGGCTCTATGGAAGCTGGGGCAGGAACCTATGAGAGTAGGTGACCATTTTGAAATCACAAGATACTAATTATCTTTTTTTTTTTTTTTTTTCCAAAAGTTAAGGACAATCCTTAGGGAAGGAGTCTCAAGTGTTTGCAATATTCAAACTATCTAAATTAGAAAAAGAATAAATCCCTAAAGTTTAGATCTATTTGTGTCTAGCTAATGGTTGGATTCTCTGTCTTGACTGAGAAGCTAATGTGAATTGTGATTTACTTATTTTTAACTTAGCAAATGGCTCTTCCATTAAGGCTGCCTTACATTGAGTACAGAATTGGAAACTGCATTCACAGAATGATGCCTGCAGCTAAACATATACCCAGCCACAAGAGAGCCTGATTTTAGTACTAGGTTGCAAAACTTACTCTTCAGCTTAGGATGTAACTGCTTGTGACAAGTCTTCTGTGTTCAAACAATCAGAAGTTTTTTGGAAGCAACTTCCCACTGGAATGAATGCATACGCTTCATCCCCAAAGCTTTATTTCTTTAGGCTGGAGACAATGCTGAGTTATTTGAGTAGAAGGAACAAGTTTCACATTTAAACGGATGCTAATCCAGTGTTTTTAGTGCAAAAGCTGCATCCGAAGTGGCTGTCCACGAAGGATTTGATTAAAATACACACATAATAAAAAGAAAGCAATAACGTCTTTCTCTTTGGTCCCACTTGGGGTATCCTGAGGCTTCACAGCTAATGAGTGACTCATGCCTGGGAGCCAGGAGGGTGCAGAATGAGGGAGGCAGCCTGAGCTTCCATTCCTGCCTCTGACACTGTTCTCTCAAGGTCAGGTCCTCTTTGCTCCCTCATCTTTTGTTTACCAAAGCTCCCCATAAAGATGCTGATGCACTCTATAACCTGCAGCAGGGCTGGAAAATGAAATGTGCTATGTGAGAGCTAGGCACAGTGTTTATTCTTTAATATGTCTCATATGCCATCTGGACTCTGTTCCGTCACTTTGGGGTTTGGGATGTGAAGGAAATGATTAAGCTGTCCAGCACATGGGTTAGCTTTAAGGCTTGTCCTGAAGTAGGGTGTGAGCAGCAAACACAGTTATCAGTTTATGTGGAGCTTCCCAAGGGAAAGTGTCTGCTTCCATGCTTTGTGAAGTGCAATGTATTTATATAACTTACAGCAAAGTTAAACAGTGTTTGGGGGCTTGAGGGATTGTTTCTTCCTAGGATATTTTCTCTAGAGTAACACAGTTCAGAGTCTATGTGACCAGGGAAGCAGGGGGCTTTATTTTTGTAGTGATCTTGCGTATAAGATGACCTGGCTGGGACTAACTGAATGTACGGAGTTTGGCGGTCAGTAAGTCTTTGAACCCTGGGCAGATTTGCTATTTAATCTCTTCGTAGAGAGTCACTGTGACAGAACTTTGCAGCTTAGGTTTCTCTCTTTCAGAAAAATCTGACTTTGTATATCACAGTGAAAGGCCTGTGAAATCCAGCGTACGATTGCTTTTATGAAGTATCTTTCTGCAGAGTTACCAGACTTATGAGCCATGTTGAAATAAAGAGTCCTCAAACTTGAGCAAAAATGACCTCTTTAAGATGAAAAATGTAAGAAATTAAGTGTATGGTATAGGGTGAATGTGAAACAGAGTTTTTTATTAAAGAGATATTTTTCATTTTGATCATTTCTGTAGTGGATTTTTAAAATTTCAATGAAGTAATTTAAGCTAAAGAATTTTTTTGAAATATATATTTTGTACATATTTAATATTAAATATATAATTTAATATAATATTATGGGTTTAAGGACAAATTACAATAGCTTAAATATGTCAGTGTTTGAAAGATCTCCAGATGTCAGGAGCTGTATATGTAGCATTAACATGTCTGTAATCATTTCAACTTATTGCTACCTATAATATATTATTTCCTGCATATGCACATTTACCCAAGTGTATGTATTGATATACATACATAAAGTCTTGAATATGACTCTTGCTTTTTCAGACTATACAGAATGATGAATTGTCATGTCTTTGAAGCACAGATCTTTTGACTATGATATTATTTCTATAAAAGAGGTGAAATATGTTCACTTTTGATATAAGTTTGGAACAATATTGATATAGTGGATATTTGGATGTAGTGTTGATTTTGGAACACCATTCAACAGGTAGGAAGCAGTGTTTGTTATATGGTGCTTGATTTTATTTATGAATATTTGATAGTCTAGAGTTCCTTGAATATGACTGGGGTTTAACTGTCATGACTTCAGTACCAATGTAAGATATGTTCTCCTTTCAGGAAACGTACCTTGCTGCTCAATAACGTCTTTGCAGTTGTGGCCGCACTGTTGATGTCCCTCTCTATGTTGGCTGGGTCTTTTGAAATGCTTATTCTGGGCCGCATAATAATGGGTGTTGATGCAGGTAAGCTCTTCTCATGACGTATCTACATGTAACATTTGTGCTCTGCACAATCTTCCTGCCATTCCCTTCCCGCTACTGAAGCATGCCAGGGACCAACCACACTGATTTTTGGAGGGACAAAGCAGCAGAGAAAGGATCAGAGCATCTGACTTGCAGTCACAATGGTCCTTCCTGCTTGTTCCTTCCCATTCCATTCCTCTTCACTGTTCCTAGAACATGTGAACCTCTGGGACTTCATTCAGTGGGAATCCTTTGGTTAGAAGTATGTGGTCTACTGGTTAAAGCTGCTGCATTTAGGAGCTGTTGGATCCTTAAGCTAATACCAGTAGGATTAACTTGAAGATATAAAAGTCTGACATTACCTTCTAACAGCATTTTCTTTCCAAGGTTAAAAGTTAACTATGGAATTGTTATTGCTCCCAAATAATCTTGCATCCAGCAGGGTACTCTAAAACTCTTAGTAATTCCACTAACTTTTGCATTTTGCTAATGTGGTACAGGCTTCCAGATGAATTAAGATGATTTTAGCCTCTCAGGGTAATTCTGTGAAGGTAAAGGATGGGACATTCCTCAACTTCTGCCTCGCTGAGCTCAGCCGGGATTGTCTTTCCCGAGCAAAGTGCAGCCTCTGGGCAGTTCTGGTGCTGGCTGCAAACTTCGTCTCAGATTACCCCCGAGCTGCTCAGTGTTTGGATCTCTAAATCCTGTCAGTGTGCTGAGCAGGATCAGGCTGTTTTTTCTCTTTGCCTTCTGTTTTGGAGCAGCGTTCTCCCCCTTGTTTTATGCCTGCTGTTAGAAGTTCATTGCGGATGTTAACCTGTATTGAGAAGAACATCTGCTAATACTCCACACAGCAATAATATTTCCCTTGATACTGTGTATGTTTGACACATTGCTAATTTTTTTTTCCCTCTTACTAGTACCTATAGTGACTTGTTTTTTGCTTACTTTGACATGAACAAATTTAAAATGTAAGATCCAGTATCCTGGTGGTTCTGAGTAACCTTTGCCACTTCTTTGCAAATAGCAGTCTACACACACCTCTGTAGCTCTGCAGTACAGATCATCAGGTTGATTGTCATTAAATGGTGCAAGAGTAGTTAGGCATGCAGAGAAAATAATTCTTGTTATGTGTGGATAGACTTTGTTCTATTGTTTGCAGGCTTTTATGTCACTTGTGAGCAGATTACTACTCAGCTCCTCTCAACAGACATAATGAAAAGGCAATGAGGCTCAATTCATTTTCTTTTTTCCTTCCTTCACAGGCATCTCTCTGAGTGCCCTTCCCATGTATCTGAGTGAAATATCTCCCAAGGAAATCCGTGGTTCATTGGGTCAGGTCACGGCAATTTTCATCTGTATTGGTGTTTTCACTGGGCAAGTGTTGGGACTGCCGGAAATATTTGGAACAGTAAGTATTTAAGGCATTTTTTTCCTGCTGTGAAAGAATATACAAGTGTATATTTTGCCTGAGTTCTTTACAAAAATGAACCATTGTGTTTTGTTTAGAAGCACTTTGTAAAGGGCTTTGTCTAGGCTCCTAAAAATGTGTATGTGTGTGACTGAAGGATAGATGTGATAAACAGTTTTACCAGCTTGAGTGGCTTCTGTATGTGTATGGGTGTTTTCCCAGCCTGTTCCATTCCTTGATGTACTTTTGTGGTTTGCACTGCTTTCCAGTTTCTTTGGGTACCACAAAAGCACTTCCAGTTTTTGCATAATTCATTTATAATTCTTTAAAGTGAGAGAGTCCTTCAGAAAGCGTAGATTTTTTTTACAAGAACCCGACTACAAAGAATCTTGCCCAATGATTACATTGCTGCTTGTAATCTTGTCACTCTTATAGACCAGTGAGTAAAAGAACAGGCTAATATGGAAAAAGGAAAATCTGCTATGATGAATGAGGTTATGTTGTTGTCATAGGCTGAGATTAACTTGGTGACCACTGGATGTCATCATTACACTGCTCTGGTTTATTCAGGCTGGTACTTGGAAATACTTTTCATCTGGAGGTGAATCTTTGAAACAAGCATAACCACCCTCCTCCAGGAAAATCCAAACCTCCTTCCCACAGCTGACCCAAGTGGTAAAGAGCCCAGGAGCGAGAGGAACTTGTCTTCCCATGCTTGTCCACATCCAGCAGCCTTGGAGAGGAGAGACTCCAGCTGCCCGGCCGCTTTTGTCTGAGCTATTCCAGTTCTGACCAGTGCTCCTATTCTGTCCCTTTACCCTTGTTGTCATACCCCAGATTTAGCTCTTCAAAGGTTTGATTCAGCTGACCCTTTTATTACGGACAGACTTTCTGCCCTCCAGGCCCCCACTCTCAATTAAAACAGCTTTCACTGTCTTTCAATGTGTATTTGAGCCATGTCTTGCTTGAGAAGCTAATCTGTTCCAAACAAGGGTATTGGATGTCAGGAGGCTGATCCAGCTGCTTGGAATACATAGCAACGCTTACATAGTGCACTGTGATTGAGTGACTGATTTATAAGCAGGCATGCACCTCCAGGGATGTATGGGAGATGCTTATTCCTTGGTTCCAGTTCACTATGTTTTCAATTTGCTCTTTTTATTTGCATTCTCCCCTTCGTCCCTCTCCATTTTGTCACTCTCCCTTACGGAGATTGTGATGCTTCTTCAATAGGCAGGTAATTAATAATAGACTATGAAAGATAACTGATTCACAGAAAATACAGTGTAATTTTTCTGTGAAATTATTTTGATCAAGATATGAGAGCAATGTAAGTGTGCAGAAGTGGCAAAGTTTTGACTGTTGTAAAGTGCCAGCATTTTTCCGTCAAATTTAAGGGAGCCATCTTGATTTTTTCAGTTGGGTTCCTGCATGTATTTTCCTTATTGTTTAATATATCATAGCATTTAGCACTGAGTGGGCATTTGCATGGGGAACAGCATCCCCTGCCAGGGGGAACTGCTGCAGAGAGTTTGTATTTCGGTGTGATGGCTTCATGTCTGCTGATGCAGGGAAGTGTTCAACATGATGGTGCCTCCTTTTTGAGTTCTCCAGCTCTTGCAAATTTGCCTTCATCCTTCCTTTTACTTCAACCTAACAAACCTCTTGCACACATTTCTGTCATTTTGATCCAATTCAGAAGTAGATTCAAGGTACTTGTAGGCTATTTGCTACATGCCAGCTTCTCCTTAATTCATAGGTTGGGTCTTTCATTCACTAGTGATGTAAAGTTGCCTGTCAAATTGTTGCCAGATTATTTTTTTCTTTCTTTTTTTCTTATGTTGGAGAAAATTTTGTTGCATTTGAAGGCAGTGTCACAAGTCTACAGACACTATATTTTGGAGAAAACTAAGTATTCATTATGTCTTGTCAAAGATTTTAATTGGAACTGTAATAAAATATGTATCTATAAAATACAATTTAACTCTAATAAGATTGTCTGAAAATGACAGCTTCTTTATTGTAGCTTCAAATCTGACAGGCCTTTTTTGGTTGTTTTGAGGCTGGTTGATTGTTTCTTTCAGAGCTGTCTGGAAGTAATACTGATTACAATTATTTGTCTTCTGTCAAGGTTTCATAACAATCTTTGGGACTCCCTCAGGCATGTCTTACTTAATAACTTCTTAGATATTTGCTAAAGTTATAATCATAATATCTAAGAAATTATGTTTTTGAAGAGTAGAGGAGTAGAGGGACAGAGATCTGCTTTTTATTGTTTAGTTTTTGTTGTTGTTATAGATTCTGTTATAACCTATGGCAAAGTGTCCTCTGCCTCTCTCTCTAGAAGCTTGGGAAATTGCCCTATGGTAAAGGGTGATCGGTGATCAGAATCCTGAAGGCAACAAGGATTGTATAGTGTGCTCAGCTGTTTACATAGGCAGCTGAAGGAGAAAGTAGATATTGAAGATAAGGCAAAAAAGACCTTATAGTTCTTAAACTCCTGAAGGACAATGTTTTTCCTTCTCAGATTCTGTGATTCTACACTGAAATTCTCCAGTCTATTTTTCTGACAGATTACTCCCGATAGAGCTTTGCTGGTGCATTGCTAGCTTTGAGTTTGAAAGTTCAAGTTTACAATGGTTCTCTTGGGGTTATTCCCTGGCCTTATCTTCTGTATCACAGATATCAGATCTTCAGATATCTTCATAACCTCATTTCTCTAACTCGTGCAGTTAGTCCTGCAGGTAAGCCTGGGTCCTACCTCGAAGGTCTTCCAGAGTGTGTAAACATATTTTACATGTTAGACTACTATGCTGTCTCTTTCCATTATTTCAGCCTCTTTAATGAGAGTTGACACTATTCTTTCCTTTAATCAAAAAGGATTTATTTTATGAGTATATTTTTATGATTGCTCCTGTTTTTTTTTATTATATACTGTTCTTTTTCTTTCCTCTGCCTGCAAATATGAGAGAGCAAGGCAGAGGTTTCACTGTGAATATATGGAGGATAAATGTTTTTGTTTTTCTTAATTAAATTCCAAGAACATGTATAGACCTCCATCCAATTCTATTTTCTTTTTAAGCCTTGAAAATGATGTATTTGAAATGATAGATAGTTGTGTGTTTAAGAAAGTTTGCACAGGAATCTTTCATGTTGCTTCAATTACTTTACAAGTCCTTTAGACATACACCTTCGCATGCACAAAAATAGACAGTGATGGAATAGCTAGGGTTGAAGCCTGTGTCATTGTAGGCTGTTCTGAAAACTAAGCTTTGATTTTGCTTGTCAAAGCTTCATTTTTGAGGTGTGAGGTGTGTGTCTTTTATTCTTTTTTTTTTTTTTCCCCCCTCCTCTGATCCTCCCTAAGCTTCTAGAATAAAGTTTAATCCTGAAAAAACTGCCAGGAAATTGATGGGATAATACAGAAGAAGAGAAGAGCAAGCAATACAAAATTGCTCCAGGAACCCACAGTCTGCAAGGGGACACCAGTAACAAAAATGGCGTGTTTTAATTGTTGGAATAAATCTTGCGTGTTAGTGTTATAACACAGAGTGAATCCATCACCCTTCCTTATATTTTGCTGTGAGCTCTTCTGTTCTATACGTTTATCTTTCTCTTGAGTCTTGACTCCTTTCAATTATTTTTCTTTCAAGATATGGTTGAGAATTTATTTCAGAATAGAGACCTGAGAGTCCTTGTAGAAGTATGAGATAGAGGAGAACTTATAGAGGTGTCCTGCAACTGCAGCAAACATCTGTATGCTTTCTAGATGCATGATTTACATGCATTTACAGAATATTAAGAATACAGAGTATTACAAAAACAAAAAACAGAAGCATTTTATTTCTAACTTAGAGTAGGACAACAAAGTCACACAGTAGTTTGTTATCTTCCAGAGCTGCTTTAATTCCTCAGAATGTTACTCTCTTTGAAATTCCCATGATTGCATGGAATAGAAATGCATTAACACTGATGTTCTGGTAGTTCTATTTTAGAAATACTGAGTGCCCAACAGAATTGTCTATGATAGACTAGCTATCTCAGTCTACTGTATTGAACTTTTAAAAAGAGTATTACTAAGGTAATTAAACCTAAGCTCAAATACTTGAGAACGTGTTTAATTTAAAGTATATGGGTAGCCCTGCTTATTGCAGTGGGACTGTTTAGGTACTTAGAAACATGCAGTACTGGAGCGTTAGTGACTCTGTTGTACCATATTAATTGCTAGCTCTTAATGAGATATAAGCAGCAAAATCCAGTATAGAACATGCAAATACTAAACTAGCTCATCAGTTTAGGTCCCCAAACTTTTATCATTAATGGGTAAGAATGCATTTTCCAGTTCTCCTGCAAACACTCTGCTGTAGTGACAAACTTCCAAAGGACATTTGAGGTTACTCTGGCCACTGCATTCCTCTAGGCTGCAGAGCTGGTACATGGCGGTTTTTTTTAGAAGCATAGGGCAAAACTCTTTATATTCTTTCAATAAAATGCAGAACTGACTAAAAGGCTAAGTCTTCCCAGAAAAGTATTTTAAAATTTGTGCTTAGGATACAGGAGACGTATGGGTACATAAATGACTGTTCAAATCCATAAGGACATAGTATCGTCTAAGAATAGCTGAGAGAGAGGGGGACAGGGGGAAATATGAAGAAAGATATTTCTAAACAACTAAACAAACAAGAAAAAAATGCTTATTCAAATAGTCACTGATTTCAGTATGTATTTACCTGTCTGATATTTCTGATCTAGGACAGATTTTTCTGCATCTGTGTGTATATAATGTAGAAAGGTGACTGTAGTCTCTGTAAACTGGCACCAGGCATATCGATACGGTCCTTCAGGTTAGCAGAGAAAAGGATCTGCAAGAGGGGAAGCAACCTCTCTTGACGTTTACTGGGATTTCTTTTCTATTTAGAGTTCAGAAATGTCAGACATCTCTGCGCCGTGCAGAATCCCTGCTTGCTGAAGCAATTGTCTTGTCATATATCCAAGTACTTGCACGTAACTACCAGCTGTGAGTTGCTGATCAGGGGCTTGGAGGTCACTAGCACAGTCGCTGGTGCAGACACAGGGGAACCAGTTTACAGGCACTGGGCTAGCGAGGCAGGACCTTGCTGATGCCAATGAGGATCCTGCTATGTTGCCAGGGCCCTGTGGTTCACAGGAGAATTTGCCACACAGAAATGGTGTGTATGTCTTACAAAATTTGCCTCAATATCCATAGTGCCCATTAGAAGGCTAAGCCTGCCTATAGTGGGTCTTTATATATATCTATCTGTATATATGTATGTGTGTGTGTATATATATATATATATATATATACACACTTAAGATTATAAATCAACGTTTTATTGATTCCTCCCAGCAGACACAAAGATATTTATTCATCTGGTAACTGTAAAGATCTCATGCACGGGTATCTTTGTACTTGCAAATAAGCCTCATTCCCTTACAGTTACACTGTGCGACTTCATGAAGTTTTAGGCATGACATGTGGCTGATTGGCTCTGCGTGCTGAATATTCAAATATTGCAGTTTTGCATTTGGGGAAGGGGAATAACCTGAAGTGGAAGATTTATCTGAATGCAGGAACCGAAGTACGGTTGTAGTAGCAAGAGAATGAGGAATTAAAAATTGTTTTCAAACTTGTGAATGTTAGATGCTCTGACACTAAAGATGACTAAACTAAAAGTCTATTACCCATGAGGACCACTTTCTTGCAGCTGAAGCACTAATCACTTAACCCTTGAGAGGATAAGACTCATAAGCAGAGGTGCTCTGTTGCATTTGGTCATTCATTAGATCTTCAACAGACCAAACAGGGAAGAAAAGACTTTTAAATAACATAGGAGTTAAGAACAGTTGCTTAGTTTGTCAGAATACTTCTTTTTCTTGGTCAGTTAAGATCAGTTGCTTAGTTTGTCAGAATACTTCTTTTTCTTGGTCAACTGTAACATAGTTAGCACATGTTAAATAACCCACAACCTGTTGTTCTCTGCTTACATTTAAGACTTAAGTTTTTGCTGGTTTTGTTGGATGTTAAAGAAATGGCATATTTCAGTTATAGTAACTGGTCTGACAAAAGGCAGTGTCTGTGTCTGCAAATGTCATTTACTCACGTGTTAGGTGGACTCTGCTTCATTGGTCTATGAGAACCTTTTGGATGACGATTTGCCTAGGTAGCTGAAAATATTTACAAAGCTGTTATTAAGTAATAAATCTAAAATGATACAACCTATATATTAAGCAGTAAATTTGAATTGATTTCACCTGTAACTTCCCTTTTTAAAAATACTGCTTTATACCCCTGGAAGATAAATACCTCAACATTTCTGAAGATACTTCATGATTAATATTTCAAATTTAATTTCCTTTGTCCTTTGTGAATTGGCATATTATTGGAAATTCAGGTCCTAATATGCATATTTATCCTTTACAAATTGCATATTAATACTGCATTAAATTGATTGATACAGTAATAGCATTGAGTAGCAGGGTGTATTTTCTAGACTTTTTTTCTTTACTTGCAGAGTCATCAAAGTCACTAGCAAAATGAAAAATCGTTAGATTCTTGATTGGCATTTCACTTCTAAGAGTTTTCTTTTTTAACACAAATGTCAAAAAAAAAGAGACTATTTTGAATCCAAAACCAAAATTTTGCTGTTTTTTTTTTTTAACAGTCAAATCGAAACAATTAACTCTTCCAGGTGTTTTTAAATACCAAATGTGCATTAATTTTTATTTTATCTCTTTAATATATTTTGTTTAACACAACTCAATGTGCTCTATTGAATTAACATTTGTCAGAAATTTTTCACAGCTCTAAGCTTTAACATACCTAACTATCTGTTTCTAAAGAAATTCAACTATCTGTGCTGATTGATTTTATTCAAGAATCCCATTTTAGAGTTTCCCACTTTCCAGAGCTTTTCTCAAAAACGAATAAGCAATGGAAATTGATATTATACCATTTATATGATAAGCAAAAAGCTAATAGCTGATGTCCAAAAAGTTGGTCCAAAAAATGTTCTGGGAAAGTGCCTGGGGCCAGATGCTTTCCATCTCCATATAAGAAGGTACTTCTTCACTGTGAGGGTGACAGAGCCCTGGCACAGGCTGCCCAGGGAGGCTGTGGAGTCTCCTTCTCTGGAGATCTTCCAAATCCACCTGGGTGCCACCCTGTGCCCCGTGCTCTGGGTGTCCCTGCTTGAGCAGGAAGGTTGGACTAGATGATCTCTACAGATCCCTTCCAACCTTAACCATTCTGTTCTGTGATTTAATTCTTGCTCTCTCTATATGTGCACCATGACACCCTGATCTACCAGGCAATTTAATGAACAGGAGGTGATGGGGTTTGGACATGAACTACTCCCAAGGCTGCTTTAAATTCTGATCCAAAGGTAGTTTCATGAATAATACAAATTTGCCATTGATTTCTTTGGATTTTGGATTAAGGTTGTACAGCCTTAAAGTTGCTAGCTTTCTATAGAATTCAAATTCCTTCGAGTATGTTGAGGCTCAAGTAATCTTGTCATTAGAACAGCATCTATAGTATATAAATATTTATATAAATAAAAGTATATAAAGTATATAAATCTTTATATATACACACATTATACACACATGGTTGCAGAATGAAGATGACACCTACATGCTCTCTGAGTTGCTCCTGCTTTAAATGGGAAATCAATTTATAACTCTGTTATTAAAATGTATTTTGACAAAAGTGCGTAATAGCAATGCTCACGTAATGAGAAAATTGTATCCAGCTGTGATGCAAGTGTTAGGAGGTGAGAGAAGTCATCTCCACAGCTGTGGGAGGACACACAGCCACATTGTACGTGGTGCCTGGGACATGCAAGGAAGTTCTGCTGAAAACTCTGTGAATAGCATGTCCAACCACTTAAATCTGGAGCAGGTACTCATTTCTCAGCTACACATGCTTGTTGCCACGCTGCCTTGCCCTTACTTGAGGGTAAAAAAGACAATTCCAATGTTAAGAAATTAGTTCTGCCCCAGTGTTTTTTCAATTCTTGGCTGCAAGCTGGTAAGATTATCCTGTACTATTGGCAGAGTTTTATGAGGCATAGTAAGAGATCTACCTAGTTTGAGCAGGGCTGTGTTTTTGTTGTTGTTTGGCTGGGGATTTTTTGAGTGGAAGTGTTTTAAAAATGGGTGCCAACCCCCCTATTCACCTACTTCTCTTTAGGGAATACTGGCATGTGGTCACACTGCCTCAAAGAAATGGATCCTCTTTTACTGCCTAGCCATGGATAGGCACATTCAAAAACTTTGCTGCTAGCGCCCTCTAAATATTATAAAAAATATTGTTGGTTTTCATAATAACCCGATATTCATATTAGAAGCATGTTTCTGTAGTTTCAAATGTGCCATGTAAAGAAATGCTCAAAATGGGTTGCATGTTAGCATTTATGTGGCTGCCAGTATTTGTGATATGATGTTTCTGTGCCATTCATAAATGAATGATGAAATTCAGTTGTTTGAACATAAGCGTGTAGTTTCATTTTCATGTTCTAGGGGATCTTGCCTGTTCTCATGGGAATGGGAAATGTGGTAAAGAAAACCCCAGAGACCTGTTTCTTTCTGAGGATGCAGAGGGAGGCAAACAATGCTCCAGGGCATCTAGAAATTACACTACACAAATTTTTGTGTGTGACTGAATTTCCAAAACTATAACTATAAAGTTTTTCTGCCTCCTATAGGAAGGCATAAAGGAAATAACTGCCAGATCACTGGTTCCCTCATGTTTCAGGTCATAATTATCTTGTCCTGGATGAAAGGGGCTTTCATCTCTTCATGTTCCCCATATAAAAAAAATGGGGAATATGTATCACTCTACATGGAATTAATTCTTTGGGGATTTTATGGCAGTGCTTATTACAGCACTGAACAGTATTGTGCAGAAAACTCTTTGATGCCCATACTGTTCAGTGCTGTAATAAGCACTGCCATAAATCCCCAAAGAATTAATTCCAGAATTAATATTTAAAGGAGTGTGGAATAGTGACCAATGAATAGACATTGAATATCGATTCACTCAGAAATTATGGTTCATCCTGTGTGTTGAATGAGAAGAAGGATGGAGCGGTATCTAGACTTTTGCTGAAACTATATATTATTTTAATGTAGTTTTCTGGAAGTTTTGAGCAGTAAAGCTAAGTGAGCCCTTGATAGCCCCATCAGGTGACATTTGCTGCTGCTCTGGGCTATGCAGCAGTGCTGGAGCTGGTGGTGCAGCACTTGGGTTGCAGGTGCTCTCTCCACCTGCTTGTGCCTGGGGAGAGGCAGCCCTTGCATCTTGGAGCTCAGAAACGCTCTGGGGCTTGAAGGGCCCTGCTAGAAAGGGATGAATATCCAGGTTCTGTTTTTAAAAAGATTTCTTTTGTAAAAATATTATTTTTTACAAATGCAATACTCCTTATAGAGATTGTGGCAGTTATTTTCTTTCCTTATTCACTCTTTTAAAATCCTATTCTATGTCTAGTACTGGGATATTTAATTGGCTTCACTAGCTTTTTGCAAATATGAATGCCCTTGTACAAGGCAGTGCAGCACTTCTACTGCTGTCATATGACCCTGTCCAAGATTTAATTTTCCCTTGAGATAATTTTAGCCTTTCCACATGGAAATTGTCTCCAAATTTTATCAATACAATCTTCCTAATTGGTGAAAATATTAAATGTGACCTGTGCTTAAACAGATTGTTGAACTCCTTTTAGTCCAGTAGTTCAACTGTCAGCACAACGTGTTGGCTTTTTCCCCCCGGGTAGTTTCTTTTACAGCTTTTTAATTATTGCAGTAAATTAGTAAAAATAGTAACATCTGCTTTAACAATACTCAAAAAACTTTTTTTTTTTTTTTTTCACTTAAAGGACAGCTGGAAGTTTTGATTAGGACATAGCCCTTGTATTCTGCCTGGGATTTGTTAAGTTACCTTATGTCCCACTTCCAATTCTGGGCTTAGTTTATGTAATTTTGCAGTGTGTTCTAATTATTCCATTGCTAAAGTGGGAGGATGTAAAATAAAAGCCATTGACAAACAGCAGTCCTGGGGGGGTTCTAATCATGATTTACTATGGAAAATTATGTTGGGATAAAGCTTACCCAGCTCTGTTTAGGAAACTTGAGCTCTAAAGAGAGAGATGTATCCTGCTGGAGGAACTGGAGCTAAACCTCCTGTGTCTTTCAGATTTTAATCAGACCGGATGCTGAGCAATCTGCTTTTGATCTAACCAAGCTTCTGAAAATGTGCTAGACGCTGTGCCTGAGAGGCAGAGCCACTGAAGGCTCAGCACGCTTTTCAATTAAGCATCGTCTTAAATTAAATAGATGAATGATGAACCAAAGGACAGAATTACTAAGAAAGTTCTTCCTGCTGTTAAGGAATCAGAGCAGGAAGGATCTTAAGGACCCAGAGAGATCGAGATCTCTTTACCTCAAGCAAGTAGTACGACTGGCTCCTTTCCCTTTCAGCTACCTGTATTTTGCCTTCAGAGTAAATCCGGAGCGTCATTTGAACTCTCTTTACAGTCTTTCCTAGAAAGTCTTTTCCTGAAATATTTTCCTCAGGTTGCCATCTGTTGTTAGTTTTAAATAATTAATATATTTGTGGCTGTTAACAATTTAGCTTCAGTCGATTTCAGAAGAAATAGAGAAAAGCAGGTTCTGTCTGGCATCTGGTAGTGGTCACTCGGAATCCCATCATCTGTCTGGAGGAGCGCAGCCTCTTCTGCTCTTCAGTAAACTGAAGTGAGGGATTTGTCAGTTTATACCAAGCTTTTTCTGTCGACTTATCAAAATCGTGTGTTTTGTGTTGCTTGGGATACTGTAACTTACTGTCAAGTTTCAGGGCCTTTTCTGGGGCATCCCTTGCAGGGCAATTAGGAAAGTGTCTTTCAATGTGGTGAACTTGGGAGCCACTTTGTGGTGTGAACGTGTGGTAAGGTAGGCTAATCCAGTGAGGAGATGACATGGTTCATGGTTACACTGCCGTAAAACCAAAGGACCTCTCTGAGGCCCGACATCTCCCTGGGTTTGGAGGGGGTTGCAGTGTGAGCAGGGCCTGTCCTGTTTCTCGGTAACCTGGTGTGCTTGCTAGGCAATAAAGCCCTTTCTGCACTTTAGACCCTGTGCTCTCAGGTAATTTGTTGTATTTGTTTCACAGTGATTATACTGTGAGACACGATTCTGGTAACTATAACCTGGTTTTAATAAGTTATGCTCTTAAGACATTTTTTTCTCTGCATTTGCTGGCTTACATTTTCCTTTCATTTGATATGTGTCCACATTTACCATGCAACCCTAAACTCCTTCTTCCCTTATGGAGGACTAGATGGAAAGAGCAGGGGCAGCCCTAACCTACAGTCATCTGTGTGCTGAGTCGTGCCAGAAGAGAAGTATACAGGTGGGATGATCCCTGTTTTCAGTCCAAGTTCTGAAGAAGATAGAAATTGGTTTTAGAACCAGAGGGTGAGGCCAGATATCCCTTAAAATTGTTGTTACATGGGCTTGCTGTAGGTAATGGCTGCTGTGTGGACTGGCACTAACTTTTGAGCTTTGCTTGGTCCTTAGGTTTTGTGACTGCTTGTGCCTATAGGCAGCTAGAACATTCCCATCCCTATTAAATTAGTACAAGGACTATAGTTACAGGACAAAAATTTGGAGATGTCTTGTGGAATGTACATACGTGCAATGCATTGACTGTTCCGTGGATGATTTCCATGTACAGGTACTGAAGGAAAGGGAAAGCGTGCAATCCATTGCTGATTTCAGTTCCCCTGACTCTTTCTTTCATAATGCTCAGCCAACTAATGGACTAAACTGTCCCTTCCTCAGCCTCTGAGTGAAGGAGTATGAGGGAGAAACTTTCAATCTGTTCACTAAGCTGAGATGCAAAATGTTGTTGTTCTCATGGCTGTGATGTATTGAATGATGAAAAGCTAATATTTCCCATCACATCTATTCTTCTTTTCATTTTCCATACGGAGAGTGTTACTAAATACCACGTTTGCATCTGTTTTGTAGGAATCTCGATGGCCTTACTTATTTGGAATGATTATTGTTCCATCACTGATTCAGGCTGTGATTTTACCTTTCCTCCCTGAAAGCCCCCGTTACCTCCTACTTGAAAAGCACGACACACGAAGGGCAGAGAAAGGTATGCTGTGTTACTTGGTTTCTCGTAGCCAAGGATTTGTTCTGTAGGAATACAGGCTGGAAAGTTATTCTGACATCACAGTGAAAGCAGAATATTTTGCTTGCAAAATTATTTGCAAAGTGTGGATCAGCATCTGAAATGTAATACTACAATTTTTCATTTATCATTAAGTTAATCCAATTTACTCTATTTTGTTTCTATTACAATAATATGAAAAACTGTCATTTTGTATTGGTCAACACTCTGAAATAGAAATGGCATACAAATGAAAAGTCTGCCATGCTGTCTGAGTGTGGTATTGATTGAAAAGCTTTGTAAATGTATTGGCCACAAATATTTTAATTGATTCAGTTTCAATATTTAAAAGCAAATAAATGAGAAGCCAGGAAAAACATGAAGGCCTAAGGAAAAGTTCTTCAGCCTAACAGAGACAGCAGAGATTTGGTGAGGTAGAAAATACCCTTTTCAGAGGCCTCAAAGGAAGGGACTTGCCTGTCCCGGCAAGAAGATGGGAATAGTCTGCTGAGCCATTAACAGCTGGAGCACCACAGCTGGGAGAAATGCCTTTTGGTGCCAAGTTTAGACGGGCTGGGCTTTACATGATAAAACTGTGGTTGTCGCATTTTCTGAGCTGTGCCTGGCTGTGAGCCTGCATCATCCCTGACTTGTCATAGGGATCCATTGAAAACACTGCCATGCTAGCAGGAAACCTCACCATTAGCACAGTGAAACTGGGCCTCCCAAGTAGCTCAAACTTCTAAAAGAAAAAGAAGTATTAAAAAAAAAAAAAAAAGAAAGAGAATCACATAGTAGAGTAGCCAAAGTTTAAAATATAGTGTAAAAATGGCATTTAGATAACTCTACCTGCCTTTAATGCCATTTGCTTTATCTGATGATGGTCCAATAGCAGCCGGGAGTGTTTTTGGCATGCTCATTTTGAGAATGATTTGAAAGATGGATTTTTGTTTAGCAGGAATCAGGACAGCAAAAGTGCTTCTCTCTTCTTGCCAGTGATTAAGTAGCTGAAAAAAAAGAGCTGTAGCAACTAATTTACTGATATCTTTCTTGAAACAAGTGATAAACATGACCTGCCTTGAAAATTCATGCATTCTGATATATTCTGCATTAACATTATCTATATGTCTTATTCTGAAGGATATAGGAACATGAGTAATTTTCTTACTGCTACACATAGATATGAGCAAAGGGACTACAAAAGCACATTTCAAATGAGAATATCTTTAAGTATCCACTCAGCATAGAAAAGAATTGAAGAAAGTATTGAGGTGGTTGATGGAATAGGTGTCCCGTTGGACAGAAAATAGAGGAGAACTGTACCATTAACCCAGTCATGGGGGTTCAGAACCTTCTACTGTCACTTCAGGGCAAATGGTAAAATCCAGGCTTATACAAGAGCCAGGTCTCAGGTGGTTGGGATTCAATGTCATGACATAGTGAAAGGAAGCAAGAGGAGAGTGGCCAACTGCAGATTAACAGTTAAAAAAAATCTGTCTGCATTAAGTGAGGAGATGGGTCAGGAAATGCAAGAGTATTAGGGAGACCAGGGGAATTTGTGGATTATTAGAAAAGCTACTGCTCATAAACCAGCAGTGACAATTCCCCATTTTAATGATGACAACAGTAATGGACTTGAATTATTTGTCTCTCTAGGTTAGATCTGCATATTCATGTCAAAAATGTGTAAGTCTTGTGATTAAATGCTTTTTCTTTCCCCCAAAGAGATCAAGGCTATTCATGCAAATGTCATATATTTCACTGTGGATTATATCTTGCTGGAAAAGTTTAAAGCTGTTATCTGTAAAAGGTCTGCTGGATTTAAGGCGGATGACTGCATTAGTCTTTATAAATTACTCTGAACTATACTCATATCTCAAAGCTTTTAAAATGGAGGAGGACAAAGGTAATCTGCCTAATTATTTTAGAGTAATGAAAATCCAATAGGATAATGTAGGTCTTTGAGTTTTCACAAAGCTTGTCTCTTGCTTTCATCCCTTTCTTTGTCTCTATCAGTTAACTAGACTATAACAACCTAGGTACAGGTGCCCTCATTCTCATCTTTGGCAGTGGTGCTTTAGAGCACGATGGCTTTAAGTAGTAAAGGGTTTTAAGGGTTAAGCAACTTAGACTGTTCCAATAGCATCTGCTGTTAATGTGCAAAATCTCATCAACTAGTGTGTTCAGTCATTCATTAAAATACTTGGTGTCATGAAAGAAGCATTTCATCAGTTAAACGTGAAGTGTAGGTTTTTAATTTATAGAAAGATGGATTTCAAATGCTACCATTTGATATGATAGAGGAGTTTTTGCATTGGTCCTGTGTGAACTGAAGAGAGATTAAACCAGATTTACAGCAGGAACAACTGCTGTAAATGGAGTTGCTATTGCAGATAGCAAGAGTGTATATCGCTTTTCCTTTGTGCTTTTTGTGTATCTGACTGTGATAAGCAATAGTGCAATGGAAGAGCAATCGTGGCTGCTAAACTTGCCAGCTTATGGCAGAGGCTTCAGCCCAGGTGGTTATTGCCTGCCAGAAGCTGCAGTGACAGTGATGATATCTGCCTTCTTTATAAGCTTTTCCTAAAACTCTTCATTTTTCAAAAGGATGCTTGATTCACTTGATACTTAATCTAATTTAGTTTATCAATATTTAGGATTAAGTTATGGTTAACTTAAAGTATTATTTTAGGGTGACATGGATATTTTATTTTACAAGTATACCTATTTTTGAGTAGACTGAGCAGACTTCTTTTGTATTGTGATGGTCTGTGACATCCGAGATAAGAATAGGTAAATATATGATCCCAGACTGGATGATCACTAATAGATCTGTGTGTTTTATAAGGACGAAGGGACTGCAATATAGGAAAAGACCAACGAGTTTTTTTGTCTAACTGCAGTTGTACTTACTCAATGAGACTAAGAAATTTAAGGTTTATTTTTAAACTTTACCATAAAAAAATTAGTATTTAATGTTTTGCTATATTTTAATGACTATGTAAATCTCTCCTGGCAAGATGCAGCCAAATTATTCTTCTGGCTACTCAGTACTGTAATAAAATGGGCAGTATTTGAAAATAGTATTTTTTCCAAATATTTTTAAGCAGAGATAAATCTCTTACAGACAACTTATCATGTATCTGATTCAAAAGCAGTGAAGCTGGACAGCTTTTTGCAGTTGGTGAAGCAAGGAGTGAGGCACCCTGTATGTCTAGAAACCAGCATTAATGAGGAAGGAGGCTGCACAGCCTCACACCAGTGGCTCATCTGGCCCAGAGGTCTGTCTTTGGGAACGGCCAAATATTGTTTAGGGAGAGCTTAAATGAAGCTTATCAGTAAAGACACTGAGCCAGTACCAATATACATTGGTGTTAGTGAATTGAAAGTCAGCAGATCCATGGGAAGCAGACAGCAATGCTACTCATACCTTATTTTTTATTTTTTACTTTTTACTTTTTACTTTTTACTTTTTACTTTTTACTTTTTACTTTTTACTTTTTACTTTTTANTTTTTACTTTTTACTTTTTACTTTTTACTTTTTACTTTTTACTTTTTACTTTTTACTTTTTACTTTTTATTTTTTTTATTTTTTATTTTTTATTATTTTTATTACTTTTTATTATTTTTATTATTTTTATTATTTATTTTTCATTATTTATTATTATTTAGTATTTATTTATTTATTTATTTATTTATTAAATGGTATAAACATTATCCAAACTATTGCTTGTGACTATTCTCTGCATCTGCTTCATCTTACCTGGGGCTGACCCTATTCTGTAAACCACACAGTGACAATTTCCTTAAATATCTTCTCCAAACTTACATGTTAATTCAGTCTTTAATAAAATAAAAAATAAAGAGCTTTCTTTACATAACCCTGGAAGCACTGCAGTAAAACAAGAATTAGTAATTCCATGCGTGGTTGAGTTTTGTGGCCAACTGAAGGTAATTTAAAGGCTTGGCTGGTTTTAAAGACAGGACCGATTGATTTCATCCAGAGCTCTGAACTGCTTTGAAATGTTTCACCCCAGTTTAGCCAAGATGAGTAAAAGCTATGGTCTAAATGGAAAGCTTCCCTCTCTACTTTCCCCTTGACTGAAACTGTCCACTTCTTCTGCTCTTTATAAAGACAGCATCCCAGCCTTTGAAAGCAGAGTATTTAGGACCTTCTGCTTCAAGTGAATCAAAGGGAAACCTGGGAAAAGATCTAAAAGTTGCCAGACGGAGACTCTGGATGGTTTTATGTGTCATCAGGACAAAGACATGAAAATAAGACCTTCTTGTAGAGAGAGACTACTGATCACAGAGGAAAATGAGTCATTGCAAAAGGGATAGCAAGGACTGCTGTGATGCTGAGTGCCAATAATGCAGATGTTAAAATCTAAAATGAATAGAATTGAACATCACAAATTAAAAAGACCTTTTAGGTTTTTCCATTCCCTTTCCATTCTGCTAATGCGGAATTTATTTCCACATTAATTATGGATAAAGTTGCAATTCTTACTGCATTGGGAAAGCTGTATTGAATAGTGGGGAAAATGTTTCCAACAGAATTGGTGTTGCCTACTCAAAACCATGCAGGAAGAGCATAACATTATCACAGCATTTCTTGCCCTGTTGATAATTCAAGTATATGTCAAATTTTTTGTATTAACCCTTTACCCTTGAGATCCTCAAACAAGAAAGATAAAGGAGAGGCTTATTTTTTTGCCTTGTACTTGGTAAATTTTTGCATTGGTATTTTTCTGTGTGGTGTGTGGTTTTGGGTTTTTTTGTGTTGTTTTTTTACTTCCTGGTCCCTCTAGAAATGTAGCAAGCTCCCTTGTGCAGAAAAGACAGATTGCTTTCTTTTTACTTGACTGCACCTATATTTTTGACTTGCATGCCCTACAGGACTACTGAGGATTCTAAGGGCAGGGGAAATAAAGAAAATTGTGCACTGACCTAATTTACACCAATAAACAGATGCTTAAATATCTATGAGAGCTTTTAAAAGGAAAATACTTTAATATATGAATGTTCTTATTTTTACAAGATTTTTTAATTGTTAATGGTCTAATAATACTGATGATTGTACTATAAGTGTGGGAACCTTATAATAATAAGACTGTAGCACACTCTATACATGTATTATTCTTGTTTTACATTACTTGGCCTTTAAATACATCATACTCATTTTAGCAAGCATTTAGCATGTCATTTAACGATAAGTGGACTGTAGCACAAGGACAAAACTTGACAGGTTAAATTCTGGATCGCAATGCAGGGTTTTTTTAATCCATCTCTCATTATAAGGCCTAGGGGAAAAGGTAGATCTCATATATTTTCCAAAGGGATTTAAAAATTCCGACCTATCCTCTAGCATGAGATAAGCTGCATTTTAGAAGAAATTAATATTATAAACTGACTGTTGTACCCAGAGGTGATGAGTGTTCTTCCCTAAAATCATTCCTCTTTTTAGAGAGGATCATGTAAGGACGATTAAAATGCAGTAGAGGTGTTAATTGTGTCTGAAAGTCTTGGCAGGTTCACTCAGTGCTGAGCTGGAAGCCAGGCAGACGGTGCCGGGTTGCACATCCACAAGAGGAAAGGAGGGAGCTGCTCCCAAGAATCCCCCCTTTTGATTTATGTGACTTGCCTCTCGGGACATTGAAATGCCACCACTTGGCCTTTTTAGATATTGGGTAAAGTTAAAATCTAGTAACTTCAAAACTTAAATCAAGTCTAGGCATTTTCATCATGACTAGTCAGTGTCTCTGCCTTTATTATCATCAAAGTCTTTTCTATGATCCAGGAGAGAGTATATTGTATTCTAAAATATTCACATGAAGTATTTATAGGCAGTCCTAGGGAAAGTTGTAGATAGATTAAAAGTGGACTTGGGTTTTTGGAAAACTAAATCAGCTTGATCACTTTTAAAAATAAAATTACTCTTTTTATTTTTAAGTGACCTGCTGTGTAAGGGATCATTTTTGGAGTCAGCATCCTGCTGGGTTAGAAAGCCTGGTTGCAGGGGCACGGTTAATGTAATTGTTTCTCTGCAATCACTCCAAGAAGATGAATGCTTTAAATATCTCTTAAAAAAAAACAACTCCCAGGGAATGTTCACAAGCTTGTGATGAAAATATCTTCAGCTTAACCACATTTATAAAGCAACTTTGTAGAGATTGGAAATAGATGGGAATAGACCATCTCCATTACGATACCTTTGGGATGGTGCGTGAGCTTTATTATTCACAGTGGAAAGCTAGGTCAGTAAATCATTGGCGTGCAGTGACATAACCCCAAACATCATGCATTTTTTTGTGGAGTGTTTTGTTTGTTTGCTGATCTTTGCCAGATGAAGAAACTACTGTGCCTCCAGTATTGACAAATAGGAAGGCTTGAATTGCTCTATATAATTCTTCGTAATATTTAAATATATGAAAGTGAATCCGAGATTATATGTTTGTGAGAACAGGAAATACTTTTAGGAGTAACAACGATGCCTTTCAAATGACTGTTTTCTATTGGTTCATCAGACTTGCATACTTTATACATACAATACATACAATACATACAATAAAAAAAATATATACACACACACTCTCGCTCTCTCTCACACACACACACACACACACACACACACTCTATTACTTCTCTGTCCAATTTTTCTTCAGCAACAAATTCTGATACATCAATTCGACTGCAAAAGTAGCAAGTAATCAAATGACGTTCAGAAACTGCTTTGGTATTAAAACTTTTTTTTTTTTTTTTTTAGTTTTTCAGTTTTTACGTACAGTATTTTAACCATACACTATACCTTAGACTATATTGCATGTGAAATAATATAAGGAGAAGGACTGATTGGGTGCTAAAGAATTTGTATTCTTATTGCACTTTCTGAGACTGAATACAGGGATAAGGCAGATCACACCTAGACTGTAATTTTCTTCTTTATCTTCATCAATAATATGGCTAAGTTATAACCATGCATATTTTCTGGTTTTCACACAGTCCCATTTCTTTATAGAAACCCCTTATTAACGCATGAAGTGATAGATGACTGACCTAAAGTGTGTGTCCTCTGTTTGCAGCATTTCAGACCTTTCTTGGGAAAGAGGACGTATCTCATGAAGTAGAAGAAGTTTTGTCAGAGAGTCGAGTCCAAAGAAACACCAAGTTGGTGTCGGTGCTTCAGCTCCTGAGAACCCAGGCCGTGCGCTGGCAGGTCGTTACTGTGGTCGTCACCATGGGCTGCTACCAGCTCTGTGGGCTAAATGCTGTAAGTTCCCTCTGTAGGCAGTGGGATAGTCTGGGGTAGATAAGCCATTCGGTTATTTTGCCTTTTTTTTTGCCTTCTGCTTAAATAAATTGGTAGGAAAAGGAGAGTTACAACTGAGGCAGAGATGGCTTCAACTGAGAGGCACCTGCAGCTTGTTTGTGATGTGGCCAGTCAGGACCACTGAGGGATCTCAGGAGAGGATGGAGAACTTTCTTTTTTTTTTATTTGTTTAGCTGTTATTTTGAAGTCCATGAAAAATTACAGACCTCAGAAGTGATGGACAAAATGTGACCCTTCTGTTCAATGCTCAGGAATAATTTCTAGTATTTAGATTTTTTTTTTTTTTTTTTTTTTTGGATATATCAAACCAGTTAATATCTGGGATATATAAAAGGATGTTATTGTGTCTGCTGAAAGGAGCTTGGCAAATGCAGCTTCTCACAGTGGCTTTGTGCATTACCACCTACTTGAAACAGTTTTATTCCCCCAGTGCTAATCAGCACTAATGAGCATAAATGTTCCTCAGTCCTAAGCTAGCTAGTCCAGAGGTATCTCAGGTATTCGTGAATATAGTGTTAGAAGTCATAGCACAGAATAATTGCTCCCAGACCAGATGAGAGGTTACATGATGAGAACTCAAGTATGAAAAAGTTTTTAACTGACACACTAGGAGAGAGCTAAAAGAATTTTCGCACTGTAGGTTGAACTATAAAAACACTTGTAGAGGTGACATTTTCTCCTAATGGTAGGATTTCAGTGCTAATAACAGGCTATTTTATTCCTCACTGAGGATACTTTTTCCAGAAAAGAAATGGAATTATCTTCTCATCCAGTCTTTCTAACAATTTATCAATGCATATGTGCAATAAAATGACACTAATAGTAAGAAACAGGCTGTTCAAATTATAAGTACATTCCCTAAAGAAATATAAAACAACAACACAGGTACATTTTCAGGAGTAAAAGAAGAGATTTGTAGCTTTCAGGATATTTAACAAATGGCAGAGACTGCCCATGTCAGAGTAAATATTTTCTCATGACATAAGGTCACGTAGAGGTTGGAGCAGTTGGATGTGTCCAGATGCGTCCGAATGCAGATGCTGTTTTAAAGAATCATGAGAGGAGGATTCCTTCTCTGGAAATATACCCCAGAAAAGCTCTCTTCATCAGGATCAGTGCCAACTGTTTCAAGCCTTACCTTAATAATCATTATTGCTACTTTATGCAATTTTTATTGTTATTACTTTTTATGTACTATGACTAAACATGGAAAGAATTTTCATACAAAATGAATATTCTGGAATTGAGGGTTTAAATAGTTCAAGCATGAAAAACAGAGGATAATAGAGATTAAGAGAAATAGTTGGACCACTAAAGAGATGAGGACTCTTGCTCTTAGCTTCCCTGATTGATCTTGAAGTTGCCTGAAGCCTAGAAACTACCAGTACCAATACAGATATTTCAGATATTGCCAAACCTAATTCTTCGATTGCTGGCTGCAGCTGAGCTTACCTGGTGGGTGTGAGATAGTGTCCATCAACCAGCAGCAAATTCGTATCTCATAACTCTTGCTTTGTCTGTGGTGCCCTATTAGTCAGTCTGGTATTTTCAACAGCTGCCATCTGGGCTAGACATATGGGAAAGTTGGACTTCTTTCAGGCAGGAGGCTCAAATGACCCCCAGTGAAAACTACCAAATGGCTGTCTTCTGTGATCAACCTGCTGGTATCTCAGAATACTTATTTCCCTCTAAGGCTTTACTTTATTACAAAAAATATTTTGCTTCAAAATATACTAATATATTCAATTATGATGAAGTCCTACACATTCTGACCTAAATTAACATAAATATATATCAGATTAAGATTTTTTATTTGTGATGCCTATTATCCAAAATAAATGTATTTACCTTCCACCCTCATTTCTCTTTACCTTCAGTTCTAGGAAGGGCACAGAGCTAAATTCTTACTACTAAAGTTTATGTTGTTCATACAAACAAATGTGCTCTACTGCACATTGTGTTAACACAGCTTTCCAAAGTGGGATCCCTTGATTTCTTGATTTAAGCCAGGGAGCTATATTTCCAATGGCAGGAAATCACCCCAAGCATGAAGAAGGCATAGAGCAGCAGAGTATGGTGGTGCTACCACAGTGTACTCCTCAGGCTTGCTGGAGGGAACACCTGGCCACAGGTTGCATGAAAAGGGATGAGGGCAGAAGGGTTTGGTTTCTATCTTTTTTCTTTTTTTCTCCTTCCTTCTTGCCACATTGAAGGGAAGAAAGCTGAAAATTTTAGGAAAGAATGTATATGGGCCAAATGAGAAGTAAAAAGCCTGGAAAATGGAGTCAATTTTCTGAGGTGTACCAGGTGTGAAAAAGTTTAGGAACATGACTGATGGCATATAGCAAATGCCGTTTTAAGTTAAAAGCTTGTAAAAGTAAAAGCTTATTGTGAGAAAGCTTAAATTTGATGCAGCTAGAAACATGCTAAGGACACTGCTAAAATGTTGTCTTCAGGCTCATAAAGTTCAAACGGCTGTAGTGGTTGTACCAAGCTTATATAGCCATTGCCTATGGCCTCTGCTTAAAGGAATAAAATGATGACTTAAGGTTTTTCTTCCTTATGCGGAGAAGCAGAAACTCATCATGGATGAAAAAAGAATCTGATGTCCCTGTAACACTCTGGACAAAACAATGGTTGTTTCTGGGGTTTTGGACCTTCTATCTCATGTCCCATAGCTTTTCCAGTTCAAAAATTGTTAACCCAGAACATCAGCTTACAAAGGCCATGTTAGAAAGGTTTCTTAAATGAAAATGGAGTAGTCATCATTAACCTAGTGAGTAGCTCTTCTCTCAGTAATGTCCTAGTGCAGTGTATTTCCCTGGCAAAGGATACGCAGGTTGAAAAACCTTTACCTTTATTGCTTTTAAAATGTGTACCTACATGTTAATTTTTACTTTAATTTATTTTTGTGATGTTACAGAGGTTAATAACTCACTGAACCTCATGTTGCCATTGCCAATGACATTGCTATGCCAGTCTTTTTAATCTTCTTATCACTCTTATATCAATGGTCACTTATTCTCTTTCGCGGCAAATCACTTTTTATGGCCTAGTTGCTATGTGTTGGCAGATGTATTCAAGCAGGTATTGTCTGCTTGGGTGCCTGTTTAGCCTCTTTAATTTTGTCCTTTTTCAGGATTAGTGCATCTACAATATCGCCTCTATTTTCTAGAATCTCTAAGTGCTATACAATACTGATTATCAAGAGGGAAATATCTAAATTACATGGTTTCCAAATTCTAACACTTGACTTCTTTTTCCAGAACCTTCTTGACTAGGGCACCAATGAAACACACAGTTAACACCACCACACATTACACAAACATACAAACATAGATTGCTTCGTATAGAGAAAATTGCTGTTACTCTTTATTGTATCTACATCTCTTTAGGCAAGGGCTGAAGTGTGACCCATAGGTATAAAACTCTTAAGTCAGCCTCTCCCTAGCTGTAAAGTAATATAGGTAGCTTTATAGTCCTTGGTATTTTGTTACTTTTGTTTTATGTAAGATGAATTATTTTCTCCTTTGGTCTGGGACAAATTGTTTTTTTAAAAAAGACTCTGTGTTAGTAGCATGATGAACAGATGTATCTTGAACAGATGTAGCATGTGCCTAATCTGTTGGCAGATAGCAGGGTTTTCCTCTTGCGATCAAAACACCCTCTGTCATTAGAGGAGCCTTTTCTTGAGCAGTGCTTCTCCTTTCAGGGTTTGTTTGTGGAGAGTATGCAGGGAAAACATATCACTGCTAGTTTCCTGTTTAGGGCCATATGTTATCTCTGACTTTCATTTTGTTGTTGATAATTGTTTTTTGTTTGTTTGTTTGGTTGGGTTTTTTTTTGTATCACCTTCTCAATAAAATCAATTATCTTTTTCCAAGGCTGCCTCTCCTAGCTGCATGCTTCTGGTAGCTGAAGTCTTTGGCAGGTTCTCTTGCCCATGATTCAGTGCATCCTAAAGCACTCGTTTCCTTTTGATGAAAACACGGTCTCTCTAAAATGAGTCCTAGTTGACACCAAGTTAACCACGAGCCAGTTGTGCTCTCATGGCCAAGAAGGCCAATAGGATCCTGGTCAAGGGAGAGGATCCTGCCCCTCTACTCAGCTCTGATGAGGCCGCACCTGGAGTGCTGGGTGCAGTTCTGGGCTCCCCAGTATAAGAGGGACCTAGAGCTTCTAGAGAGGGTCCAGCAGAGAGCAACTAAGATGATTAAAGGACTGGAACATCTCTCATATGAGGAGAGATTGAGTGAGTTGGACCTGGTTAGCTTGGAGAAGAGAAGGCTGAGAGGGGACCTGACCAACATGTATAAGTTCATGAAGGGAGAATGTAGGGAGGAAGGGGCCAACCTCTTCTCAGTGGTGGCCAGTGACAGGACAAGGGGAAATGGGCATAAGCAGAAACACAGGAAGTTCCATCTCCAGGTGAGGAGGAACTTCTTTACTGTTAGGGTGACAGAGCAGTGGAACAGGCTGCCCAGGGAGGTTGTGCAGTCTCCTTCTCTGGAGGTCTTCAAAACCCGCCCGGATGCCACCCTGTGCTACATGCTCTAGGTGTGCCTGCTTGAGCAGGAAGGTTGGACTAGATGATCTCTAGAGGTCCCTTCCAACCTTAAACATTCTGTGATTCTGTGATCTTTTCTCTCTGTTGAAAATAGAGAGATTAAGGTGATGGCTTAGATGTAATGTCCATCAAGTAAGAGAAATCTCCCACTTTGTGACTGCCTACGTATGATTTCGGCAATGCCTCTGAGAATGTACATCTCTGTTCAGCTCTTGTGTTCAGCTTTGGTGTCTATTCTTACTTGTCAGTGAAATATTTCATCAGGTAACCCAAACATGCTTTTAAACAGAGTCACTAAGCCATTGTGTTTGTATTCTGTTGTTCAAGCTAAAGCAAGTTTCTTCAGTTTACTTCCAAAGTGAATTAAGCTAAAGAAATTTAAAGCTGCTTGTAATTCTGAGCAAGCAGAAGTATAACTTAGTGTTGGGACAAATCCCCCCCCAAATACTTTCATTTCATACTTTCATACTTTCATACTTTCATTTGTCTTTCTGCCCTCAGCCATTTGGTAGTGCTGTGTATTTTAATGATTCTGGTCTTTGCAGACTAGATGCTTAAATTGAATGCTGGTGTTTTGTGGTTAAAACATTCACTTCTTACTGTTACAGATCTGGTACTACACAAACAGCATCTTCAGTGAATCAGGGATTAACCATGAAACAATCCCGTATGTTACTCTAAGCACTGGTGCTGTTGAGACCGTGGCTGCTGTTTTTTCAGTAAGTATGGTTGTAAAAGCTCATTAAAGTGCTTAATATTTAAATTACTGATGCTTTCCTTAGACAGGATATTATATAATCAAAATAGTTTTCTGAGGATTAAGTATAATGGTTTATAATGCAATTGAAAATATAATTGTAGAGTTTAATCCTAGACCCATTTTTTTTTTGGCATGTAATGTTTTGTTTGTTTATAAGAAGCTGCTCTCTGATTTCAGTTGCATCAAAAGTTGGTATATCCTGAGGCTGTTTGTATAAATAAGGAGGAAGAAGGCTGGAACAGGAAGGCCCAGAGTACAGCAAATGATCATTCCTAAGTGACTTTAGCTGGTAGAGTGGCTGTTATAGCAGCTTATCCTATTTCAGCCTCTTCTTTGGCTCCTGTTGGAAATCAGGCAGGGTTGCTGGCTTGTTCATGGGCAGAGGAGTGGTAGCTTCAAAGTATGGGAGTTCCTGCATAGATGAAGTACATTTATTCTGTGCACTCAGGGTAGGGCAGGTTGTTAATAAGAAAAAAAAAAAAAAAGAAAATCATCTGTGCACATCTTTTTTCTTTCCAATTTTAATACAGAAAAGTTGATTAGAGCGGGGGGGGGAAAAAAAAAAAGCTTCCTGAAGAAATTCAGCTCCAAAGTTCAGTAGATTAATGCGTTATTTGCTGCTTAAAAAATCCTTTCTGTTTGCATTGTCATAAATAAGAAATAATGAAGATGTTCTTGGAATGAAAGGTTGTGAATATTGTTTATTACTTTGCTACAAATTTTTTTTTGGTCATCTTCCTATATTTGATACCAACAGTGTTTTGTAAAGTACCAAACACACCAGACAGGCAATTTGAAATGTCTGAACAATTATATTGGCAAAAATTCTTTCCAGTGGCAGAGCAACTGCTTTTGACCTAGGAAATGTTAAACTAAATCTTGTTATCAAGTGCATTTTCTTATAGTGTAGGACGTAAGGAATCTTAAAGGTCACAAAGATGATCTTCAGATCTTTGTAAACTCTTACATAGTCATTTTGGGATACACTATCATCTTTTTTTTTTTCTCTCAGTAAAAGAGACTTTAAAAAGATATCAAATTAGCAAAGTATTGAAATCCCAGCCTCTTAAAATTTCTTCTCTGATGCTCCAGAAATACTTTGTTGTATAAGATAAATGTTAAAATAATAATGATAATTCTGCTGGCAATTTAAGTGAAGAATACAGTTTCTGTGAGTGTATGGAAACAGAATACAATTACATGGAGATTCTATGGCACCAAACCATTCTATAAATAGGGTCTGTCACCTCCTCAGTTCCCTCTGTGCCATCGGTTTGTGGGACTTATACAGAACACATTGTTCATCCATAATGAGGTGGTTGTGTCTCCTTTGGTTCCTTCCATGAGTGGTAACTTTTTTTTTTTTATGCCTGAAAGATGTATTTTTAATATTTTCTATATTCAGTCTAGTCACCGTGCCTCTGGAAATGCTAATGTAATGAAATTTCTACCCCTTCAAACTTGCTATTTCTGTTCTGTTGAAGTGCTGCTTTATAGCCTTTAACAGTAACCTTCAAATTCTTTTTTCTTTGCTGCTATTCAAAGAAAAACCACACAGTATTTCTGTTAAAACTTTGCAGCTTCTTATTTCTGCAATAAACTTTCTATGATGTTTTTTATGCCTAGATCTACTTATAGTAGATTTTCTCCCACTTCCAAGCTCTCAGCTACATTTTCTGCTTTCCTTTATTTTTAATGTATTTGACAGCATCAAAGACTGAGTCAGATGCATGTAGCACTCAGCAGGAAGGCAGAAAGAAGCAGAACAAAGCATGGGCAACATCGTTTTCCTGATACTTTTTAGCATGCTTGCTAGTAGAAACCTGGTCTTTTCTCACAATAAATCCCAGGTTCTTAGTAAATACACATATCAATAAAAGAAGTAGATTTTTTTCTTGTAAGTGGAATAGCTGTGGGAAGTCAACAATACACTCATGGATCATCTTGTATCATTATATGTGTTTGGGTGTCATGCCCTGGCTCTCAATCTCGGTAAGAATAGTTGGGGCTCCTCTGCTGGTGAACTTGGTATAGAGGCTAAAGGAAAATATTGAAGTATATTTATTTCATAGGGAGTCTGAATAAGGTTTAGGAGTGAAAATATCATTCAAACTATGAAAAACTTTGAAAATCTCCATTTAATGTGTCTTGTGGGAGGAAAAGCCTTATGAAAGCAATAGCAATAATACTGATAACTGCATATATCATCCTTTTTATAGCATTATGTTGCCTCATTTCATTTGATATGCCTGTTGTGTGCTTTGCATACAGATCCATCACTCTTCCTCTCAAGCAAAAATCCCAATGGCTGCATAAAAGATACTGAAAAATGAACCACCTGCATCACCGTTTTTCTTTTATTTACATTGCTGATTGCAGCTCCTGCTCATACCATCACTTTCTAGTCGCCTTCGCCCAATACCTGTGCTGCAGAGTTATGTGCTCTGTTTCCCGGTTTCCCTATAAAGGGGAGATGTCTGGTCAGTGCAGGAGGAATTTGTACAGGCCCCTGGACATGAAGTCAGTTGTATCTAATATGGGCCATGTGCCATCGTGGGCCGCCAGCGTGCTGCTGAGCTGGTACAACTTCAACGAGAACCCAGCTGTAAAGTGATTTAGTCTACAGACCATTTCCTCTAACTGCAGATCAGAAGATATTTTTCATGAAATGATAGAAATGATGCAGGTAGAAATGGTCTGCAGATGCATGAAATTTTATTTTCATATTCTTGCACTATAAACTTTCCTCAGGTTTCTTGGGTGTACTATTCTCCATCCCTTGTCCCGAACCGTTGTACTGGATCCAGTTCAGAGACAAGCTGCACTTTGATGAGAAGTCCCCTTAATTTCAGTTTGCTTCTGAAGAATTGTGGAGGTCTTTGCAATGAAAAGATTTTAGATTTTGAACTTGCAAGTGTGTCATAGTTTCCTTGCTTGACCCTGTGCTTTGAAGCACAGTGCAATTTAATGCTGTCTGTTCTTTCAATTTTTCACTAAGGGGGAGTTCAAAAGCATAGTTAACTTTGAGGGATTTTTTTTGTGGCATTTCTATGATTTTCAGTTTTATTTGTTGTTGCTTTTCTTTTTTCCTTGTCTTACTCTGAGTGGTTGGGGGGGAAAAAAAGACAATTTGCAAATATCTGTCTTTGGTGAGGGAATAAACTGGATAGTTAAGGAGACAGAAGTAAATGGATGAAAAGAATTTTTTTTTTTCCTTCAACTATACCAGTGTGGAGGAAAGACAGTAAAAGGGAGTGCTATTTGGATTAAACATCCCTCTTCCCAACATGTAGGGGTAGTAGGGAATGCCTAAAGGGGAGCACAAGAACCATGCGAATGTGGCATTTTCCCGATCCCTTCCTCTGAGCTCCTTGGCCTTGACAAGCTGTGGCTTGAGGGCTTCCCAGATAAGAAGGTAATATCTTGATCTTTAACAGCCTTTATGGTTATTTTTTCTTTGAATTTGTCTAGTTATTTATGTTTTCTGTATATTATTAGAATTTGCAACATCTGAAGTAGCACATTTCAAAGTTTAAGAGCATATTGCATGAAAAAGACCCTATTTTGAGATTAGAGAACAGAAGATATAGTGCAGTGTAGGTCAAATGAAATTTTAACAGTGTGGATGCTCAGCTAACTGAGAAACTGCTCACAGAAAATAGTTATCAACACTTAATGCCACTTGATATTTCTTCATATGAAGTTATGTGACGATTTGCACTGGGACAATTAATCCTCAAAATATTCTTAAACTATATGGGTGAAGGAATCGCCTGTGTCATCCAAACTCACCAAAATGCGACATTCAGAAGTTTTTGCAATAACTATGGAATATTTTATCAAATAGGACATGTGGTCTGAAAACAGTAAGATAAAGTTCAGCACTGAAAGCTGCCAAGTACTGCACTTTTGGAAGGAAAAAATCATATGCACAAATACAAAATGTCATGTGGACCTGTGTCAAAAGACTTACTGAAGTCAAAATCTATTATGTTTTTCCTTTTCTTTCTATCCATTCAACTTCCTCCCTGTCAGTGAAGCAAGTCAGAATGCTTTGACGTGATCTGCCCTGAACAAATCTCTTTTGACTGTTTCTCATCACCTGATCATCATCTAGTTGCTGTCAGACTATTTGATTTTTTTTTTTTAATAAATTGTCCTCATATTTTGTGGGGAAAGATAAAAGTCCTGCTGCATCTTCCTGCTCTCTGTGTAAAAGATGGTCCTGGACCTGAGCAACCACCTATCAGACCTTGCAATTGCCTCAGGCTTCTGGGATTTTCATTAGTCATGGTTATCAAAGCCTCTTTTTGCTAATAAATTATGAAGTGAAAAAGTATTCTTTAATCAATGTGTTACCAACCCTAAAGTTACAATGATGACATCAAAGATACTCTGTATTCAATTATTTATTAAATATTTAAGGGGAAAAAAACAATTTTTTAAAAATGTTTTCCCTCCCTTCATATTTGCCCCTGGAACCCATTCATTTTATCCAAGAGCAATATTTATACAGCTCATAGTCTATAATTTTAAGAAGCCATAAACAGTTGCCTACATGAGCACACATTTGGCTTCTAAATTTGCCCACTGCACTAATTTGTTTTGCCTATATAAAAATTTAAAGGCATGAGTTTTCAGATGATTTATGTACACTTTGCTTAGTTCTAAGAAAGCACTGCAAAGTACATCTAATAAGTGAAAGCCAAAGAAATGTTCAGTGATTCATTTAGAATACGAAATATTGAATTTGATTGGATGCAGCAAGTCACTAATTACTCTCTAATCACAAATTCTTCCTCATTTCACAGTTGCAGATGTAAATGTGTGTTATTTTTATGGAGCAAATTAGTGGATGGAAAAATACTCAGATTTATGTCCCTATTGGAAGATACGAAGTCTGAAAGAATGGGCAATAGAAAAGCAACATAAAACTGACAGCCCAAGAAATACAACCTTACAAACATAGTCTTGTTCAGTGGCCCACAGACTCTTCACTGGAGGAAGGAGCCTTTTCATTCCAAGGTCAAAACCCAAAGCAAGCAGCTGCATCACGCCCCAAAACAGGTTAGCTGCCTAAATGTCCCCTGCAGCTCCTAGTTAGGGAGGTCTGGGCTCTAGAGAGGGAAATCTGAGTCTCCATCCTGGGCCTGTAATAGTCCCTGTGTATGATACTGCCATCTCCTAGCAGTAAGTACTGGGCTGTGTCTTGAAATATGGTTGTCTTGAGGTACTTGTGAGCAAGTGGCAGTGGGAGCAAATCCCTCATTGGGGCTTGCCCTCAGTAAGAGCGCTCTTGTGAACAGGAACTTCCACTGCCACGTGAGGTTGTCTCAGGATACTTTATTGCAATAAATTGATTCAACTGATTCAAATCAAGCGAATAATTGATATATTGATAGTTTAGAGTGAACCTAGAAATCAATTCCACCAGCTGCTGGTAATAGTCTTTAGACTTCTAGCTATAGGTGATGTGCAGTGTCAAATCCTGTCATGCCACTATCAGAGACACCACTGATAAAGAGGAGCCTGCAAAGGCACAGGTTTATTTAAGGCTTGTATATAAGTGTCAAGACTTGATATTGGGCCTCCAAATTCAAACTGACTTGCTTAAATATTTGTTTTGCAACTTTCTAACCTCAGAATTTGCAAATTTCTAACCCTCGCTCTTCTGTTGCTCTCCTTTTCCTGGATCCAGTGCACATCATGGCATGAATAGGCATGAGAGCAGTATAAATGAATTTTAAATCTGAGATTTAAAATGGAAATAAGACAGAGCTGGCTTGTCACATTAAGTCTGGATCTAGATGGAGATTCTTATTCAGGTTCACATCCAAAATACATGAGGAAAAAATTTCGTATAACTACCCTTAATGTTAAAGAATAGAAAAGATTTCTCTGCAGAACTAAATATATCAAGAAAATAGAATGGAGTTTTCTTCACATTATTTAGGGCCAGGAAACAAGTAAGAAACAATACTTGGTGACCTGCACTGTGGCCTATAGAACATGCTCATGTATAACATACTCATGTATTCTGCAGCTGACTCATGAAGTCAGTAACTTTATTCACAAGTGCTTTTTAAACTATATTCACAAGTGTTTCCTGCCAGACAAAAGCAAGTTGTGTGATCTGTTACACCTAGTTCGCATATCAGTTGCCTTATTATTAGTGAACATTTGTGTTGAGGGAATATTGGCTGCAAGTCTTTTTGCACTTTTTTTTACACAGAAAGCACACAGAACTGAAATAATTAAAAACTGCTGAAACATTTTCCACTTTTTGTGAATCATGACCATCTAAAGTGAGTTTTGTAAGATAATGGTGTTAACATGAAACCAGATGCGTTTTTATCATCTTAGAAGGGTCTATAATTTTAAAATAGAAATAGGCTGTTGTCTCCCCATAACTGTGCAGTCCAATTGTACAGTCTAATTGAGCAGTCTTTTGAGTCTGTGTTTCCTAGCTTTATTAGTTTTGTCATTGGTCTCTATTGGATATCAACTTTGGAAAATGATTAAATGGTACCTTGCAATGCAGGTATAAGTCTTTGTAGCATGATGAACTTCATGGTTTTATGTGTATTTGTTTTGCTGTCTTCTCTATTTGTTTCTGACTAAAAAAAAAAAAAAAAAAAAAAAAAAAAAAAAAAAAAAGATAAGAAACTCTTATTCTGCTCTATAAAGTGAACACCAAAGCCTAAAAGGGTCTAATGCTTTTTTCCCCAGTTTTTACTCTGCACATGAGCCCTCCATAAAGTCTTTTTTCCCCCTGAAACATTCCTACATTACCCTACTGGAATAAAAAATCCTGTGAAATTACCTGTGCATCCATTGCTGAACATTTTTGCAGAGTCTCAGTCTTTTTATGGACTCATCAGCTAAGTTTTTGTCCCTCTGAATCATACACAAAAGTCACTTGATTAAGTTTATGTGGGGCCACGTGTGTATACAAGATGGATTCATTTATCACAGTTGGCATCTTGTAGGTTTTTGACAGTGCAGCTGTTGTAGCTTTGGAGCATTTGAGCTATGTGAGCACAATATGAAATATTAATAATATCAGTGCCGTTCTATTTATTCGTGGTTCTTAAATTCTATTATAGAATCTGGGGAAACTGTCAAAATGAGTATATTTTCTCATTTAAAGTAAAAAGAATACTAACGTTAGTTTCAGAGCTTGTCTCTCCTTCTGCAGTGTCACAGGGCTCACTGGTTTCGAAGCCCACTCTCCCTCAAGTGAGGGAGTTTGGTATGTTTAGAAACCTTTTTTTTTTTTTTTTTTTTTTTTGCAACTGCTGATAAAACTGATTTTGTGGGAGAAAGGGTTACCTGCGCAAGCCATTTTTTCCCCACTATATGCATTTTTTCCCCACTATATGGTGAATGGCTTTTTTTCTTCCTTATAATTCTAGAAGCTCACAAGGAGCAATGGTGCAGGACCAACCTCCCAAAATTAACGTCCTTCCTCCAGGTTTCATTTGCTCATTTTACCTTTTGCTTGGGTGATGTCAAAAGAGACATTTCAGTTTAAATTAAAAAAATAGCTTCAGGGAGAACAATTGCATGATTCTGACTTTAAGTTATTGTTTAAGAAGAGTATGTGGTAGATTTTGTGTAATTTCTTTCTCAGAAGAAAGCCAATAGTAATGAATAATTATGGTAAAAGATGTTCTGGTCCAGCGCCTCAAGCTAGCAAAGAAAAGGCTATTTCAAGATTCTTGTCACAGTGTGCTTATCCACCAGAAGGATATTCAAATTTCATGATTCTTCTTTTAAGTTGAGTTGATTTAGTTTCAAATGTTAAATAGAAATTTGGAGTATACATGAATGCCCAAGGATCCGTGTTACAGTCTGTTGTTTCAGGCAGACTTCCTGGCATTTGGATTTCTTTGTCTGACTATTCAAATTAAATTATTCAAGGTCAAAACTAAATAGTTTTCTGTCTTTGGACAAAATATGAAACATATTGCCAATTTCTTTATTTTTTAAAAAATTACTCAACCTATACCTTAACCTAACTTAGTAAAAGCGTATATCTTTCTTTATCCTTTTAAGCATAAATTCAGAGAGGTATTGAAATTAAATAATGGCTGAAATGAAATAGTAAGAGACAAATTATTTGCTTTAACATTTCTAAATTTCAAAATTTCTTATCTTAACAGTAATATTATAAGAAATGGTAAATGGCGAGTAGTAAATATTTAAGCATTTCCAATCAACCTGTTATTTTCCCCCAACTATAATTAAAAAAAAAATCAAATATTAATATGAAGATGAGAACTAATTACCTTTACACTGATAAGGTATATCTGTGTGAAATCTGTTATTAAATTCCTGTGAAGTAAATTAATTGTAACAGTAATTTGAGATCCCCCATGCTATTGGTATTGAAGTTGAAGTTGCAAAGTTTCACGTTTTACCTATACCTATGGTATTATTATACCTATGGTATATTTATTCTGTAGGAAGAAATACAGGTATAAAATTTTTACCAGTTATGACTTGTAAAGGTTTTGAATTTTTTTAGTGGCTTTAATTAAGAGTGTTATCCAGAGTTGGGTTTGTGAAGAGATATAAAATTCTGTAAACTGATAGTAATTATGAACACATCGTAGCTGAGAAATAATGCAATTAATTCTCTTGATTTTATATTTGGTCTTGATATTTACAAGAGGAATATATCAATTTTTTTGAGTTCTTCAATGCTTTATCAATAAATTTGAATACCACTTTTTGTTTTCCAGGGCTTAGTTATTGAACGTCTTGGACGTAGACCTCTCCTCATTGGAGGCTTTGGGTTGATGGTTGTCTTCTTTGCAGTACTGACAACATCTCTGACTTTGCAGGTGAAGTTTAGTACATATTTTTGTTCTCTTTTTGTCTATTTCAATCTCTGCCTCAGCATTCCTACTTCAGCTGGTTGATTTGCCCTAAGGATTCAAAAGCCTGTGTTTGGATTACTTATAAATCATTTGGTTAGTTATAAATCTTTTTCTTTTTTCTTTTTTTTTTTTTTTTTTTGTGTGTGTGTGTATGTGTGGTGTTTAGCTGTAGTGGCTCTTGCATTTCTAAGCCATAGGGACTTTGTTGAATTCACTTTTCATTAGAATAAATGTTTATTTGTTTCAGGAACTGAACTATTTTGAAGACCATTTTATTTATAGATGAGAGATGTTATATTCTTAATATTGTATTATATATGTGTTATATATATGTTATTTCTCAATATTATATTTTTATATTAGCATGTAAAGGAGTCTTCTTGAAATTTCTTTTCATCTGAAAGCCTCATCCATATTCTTATACATGGACTTTTTTTTCCATTATAGAAAACTTTCCACTTTCATTATTTATTTCTAACTTTTAGAAAGTTTTTAATGAAAATGTGAAGACTTATACCTTGCGGAACTCTTTTGTTCAAATATGATTAGGAGTCAGTTTCCCAAGTGATTATTTTAAGTGGTCAGAGAAAGGTTAAACTCATCTTAATACTATGTCCATCATCCTGCAGAGTTTTCTTCTCTTCCTAAAGACTTTTGGGAAGTAAAAATAACAGTTCAGATCAGAATGTTTTTGGGTGGCCTTTGAGCAAGTTTTTATTCTGCTGCTGTTGATTTCTATGTCTTTGCTAACATGGGAATGATGAGTCTTGCCATTATATATATCTGAATTTAAAACTCTTGCTTGTCATGACAACTCTAGAAAACAGCAGTTAGCTCAACCTTTTAAAATAAAATCTTGATGTGTAAAGTCCTTCAGCTATTGCAAATAGCTGGAATTTCAGTATCTTTTGGACCTTTTGGAAACCAATAGGCTTGATGCCAGGGGAGTTTGTGTCTATGCTGTGTTTGCTCCTTGTCTCTCCCTCTCAGTTCAGGTGAGAATGCCAGAGTATGTAATCCTGACTGATTTGCAGGTCTCCTCATTATTGTTAATGCCTAGGAGACGATTACTATGTTTTTGGGATAACTAAGGGACCATCCAGACTGTAAGAAAATAGAAAAAATCAAAAGTGTGGTATATTTAAACTGAAATATAGTTACCTGTATTGGCAAATATAACTTACAGTGTAACACGAGATTTTTTTGTTTCATAGTATATGTGGTTATATGACTCTTAACAGACTTGGAAAAGTAGCAAAATACTAATAACATTGGTATTCACACTTTCCTGATAAAAGGTAGAAATGATGGGAAAGTAACCTGTTTTTTTCCTAATCTATAGTTATTGATATTTACATAGTATTTAAGAAGCACTATCTTGAAAATTGAATAGAAATTACTTCCAGTATTTGAAGTAAAGTTCCCATCATTCAAAGATGGGAACTGTAAAGTGGAAAAATACTTTGCCTCATGAGTTAAACAAGTGATTCCATTTACAACTCCTTTAAAGAACTTTAACACTCTTTACAGTTTTCCTTTTCCCTCTTCCTGTTATTTGCACACATGGTTGTTCTTTTGTGCAAAATCAATTTCTGGCTAAAAAATGTTGAACAATGGCTTCCATATGCCATGCTAAACTTAAGATACATTTGTCCTTCAGAAAGATGTATTTGATCTTCAGCCTATCCTTTAACTGGTTACCTTTGAAGCTCTAAAGCGCTATTTTCTAAACACAGCAGATGCAAAATTGGCACAATGGGAACAAAAAGCCTTTACACGTTGTCTTGAATTTTAGCACACCATGTCAGAAGCTTTTAGTGTTGTGGCTTTTATAGTACAAGAGATTGTCAGATATTTCATTATATTTCATTATATTTTATTATATGAATTCTGCAGAGGCTTGAATCTTCATGTAAATCACTTAATAAATTTTCACAAACTTTTTTTTTTTTTTTTTTTTTTT